>NC_086328.1:20971604-21571604 GCF_036172605.1 Pelobates fuscus
GTTAAAGTTCATCTGCCATTTAAGTGCCCAGTCCGCCAATCTATCCAAATCCCTCTGCAGCAAAGCTATATTCTGCTCACTTTTTATTACTTTACAAAGTTTTGTGTCATCTGCAAACACTGATACATGGCTTCCAATGCCTATTTCAAGATCATTTATAAATATGTTAAATGGAAGCGATCCCAAAACAGAACCCTGAGGGACACCACTTACCACTTTTGTCCAGCCTGAAAATTTACCATTAATGACAACTCGTTGTACTCTATCCTTAAGCCAATGTTCTACCCAAGAACAAGAATATTCATCTAGACCAATTTCTGACAATTAATTATAGCTGGGATGTCCTGGTGGAGCAGAAATTAGTCTGGATCCCATGGACCCGAGACACTATAATTACCATTCTATGGTTTTCAAAGTCAACTCCGCCAATGTCTGTTGAATTAACTTTTTGCCATATGAGCAGGAGTACAAAGCAGAGGTCTACGGAAGATCCTGCAAAACTGCAGGATGGTGCATAGATCATTTTACGCATGCACAATCATATTCCATGAACATATATCTTTCATTCCATGAGAAGTTGCCGATTCCCGTCAGCTGTAGCAAGTGGTGGCTGATGGAAGATGGCAAGTTGATAGCAAATAATGCTTAAAGATATAACTTTTGCCACATTTTTTTCAAAAACAGTGCCCTTTGTATTTTTATATATTTTGACCTTAGCAAATTTTTCACACCCTCTAAATAGTTTTTTTATGTTTTCGTTGTTTCTATAGTTGGATCTCAGAGCTATATATCCAATATTTTACTGGATTATGTAAAGCAGTACTGTGTTCCTGATCACTCACTATAGGTGCTGTTTGCAATATTCTGTAACCTAATTTTAAATGAAAATATGTAAGTGTGTGTACGTGTGTGCATGTACCTGTGTGGCTGTGCGTATGTGTGTGTCACTCAATAGGTCTGACAGAAAAGCTGTGTATGTTCTGGGTTCATTCCAGGTTAACAAAATATATGGATTATTAGAAGAACTGGTGTGTGGCCGCTATAAAACTGGCAAAAAGTTATTATTTCCATATTGTGACTACTTATTCACAACTTACTACATGATGAAGTTATTTTGTTGTTATTAACATTTTATTTAAGCACTTGGAAATAATCACTTAATGCTGTTAACGGAGAACAAAACACAATGTCCCTAATTCAAGCGTGCTTTATTGTATAAACATGCATTGTATTTTGATGTATGCAGATTAAGTTTCTAATAGAGACCGTGATGATAATTACTAAACTGGCTAAGTGCTTTCCAGAACAATTTATTGTGCAATCGAATTCTGGCAAGCACGCCTGAGTTCGCAGCAACGCAAAAGGCAGAGAGAATCCACACTGAATGCAAATGTCGAGAGGACATTTCGGCCAACACTTTATCATCGACCAATGTATTCAAGAAAATATTGTTTACTGTTGAAATATTCATCAATGTAGCAAGCATACTCCATGCCTGAGTTACATCCATATGGCCTAGAGCAGGGGTAGGCAAGCTTCGGCACTCCAGATGTTTTAGACTATATCTCCCATGATGCTTTGCTAGTATTATGGCTGTCAGACCATTAAGGGAGATGTAGTCCTCAAAATTTGGAGTGCCGAAAGTTGCCTATCCCTGAGATAGATAATAGATAGAATATTCTCAATATACACTCTCTGTATGCATTGAAGAACCTGCTGGTATATGAGGCCTAGACGGTAGGTTAAGTCATTTTTAGAATGTGGGGATTACTCACAAAACACAGAATTGTAGTGAATAGTAAAGCCAACTGCAAATTTCATCAAAAAGTGCTGCTTTGGAAATAATCTCATGCTCCATTACAGTTTAGCTATTTTTGCTAAATTTTTTAAAATCGATTTTCAATGTCCACTAAATTCAGTTATTTGTGAATAAACGTCTAACGGTTATAGGGGTACTTCACATTGTCCACACCAACACAATGTTTATCAATTTTACAGCTTTTTACCCAACTATTTATCTATGTTTTTTTGGGCATGCCCAATTTTCTATAACTTTGTAATCCCCCCCCCCCCCTCCAAAAAATAATAATACATCATTTGCAGCATTCTACACCTTTACTCTGTCTCCTCTAACCCACCTCCCCAATTCCAAAATGGTTACAGTATGCACTTCCCTTTTACTCAGTCCCTCTTAACATGCAGTGTTCAATAACACATTATACATGGATTCAGGAAGCAAAGTAATGCTTTCTGGGAGTAGTGGTCTAGTGAACAGCTTTAAACAGCTTTCAACAGCTTTATTAAGTTTAATGCTGATAAATGAATTACAAACTTTAAAAAACTTAACTCTCTAACCTGGCTCCAATGCTCCCTGGTGGTCCAATTGCAGATCCACAGAAGCTGTAAGCTGTAGACTCACCATTTATTGGTTGAGAGTGCCAGCTAACTAGGGATGTGCATTGGCAAAAAATTGAATTCGGTTCGGAAATTCAGGTAAGTAAAAAAAATTGTCTGCTTCGGCAATTCGGACCAATGGCATTCGGTTCGGCACCTTGGCAATTCGGAACTTCGCAAATTAAGATCTTCGGCAATTCAGAACTTTGGCAATTTGGAACTTCGGCAATTCGTACCCTAACCCCTAACCCTAACCCCTAATCTTAACCCTAACCCCTAACCCAAACGACTTGTTTTGCCACTTTTCAGAAATCCGAAGCACTTTGGAACTTCGGCAATTAGGAACTTCGGCAATTCAGGACTTCGGCAATTTGGAACTTCGGTAATTTGGAACTTCTGCAATTTGGTTCGGTTCAGCTCTTCGGAAATTCGCCACTTTGTCAATTCGCATATTTGGCAATTCGGCAATTCAAACTTTGGACATTCGTAAGCATCCAAATTTCACTAAATTCGTCCGAATGTACATTTGGAATCAAACAAATTGCACATGTTTACAGCTAACTGCCCTTTAACCAATGACTGACATTCTGTGCAATAAAAGTTGCTGAGAGTTGACAATAGCCAGCCCGTAACTCTAATTCCAAGCTGGTGACACCCCGATGATGCTGCCATTGGTGGAGTTACACCTCCAGCAGCATAGGGGGTTAACCTCTGTATGGGCAACACTTCATAGCAAAACACTTCACATACAGACTACAGTCACCATGACCACTTCAAATCACTAAAATGGTCATGGGGCTTGGAGTAACCCTTTAAGCTAGAGTTGTTTTGGTGCTTGAGTATTCCTTTAAATAATGCTTCTGGTTTGCATACAGCTTTCCTAAAAAAACGAATTGGTAAAACCAGTCTAAACTTTCATGATGACCAGTCTGGGCGGTTTTGTCGATTCATATCTTCTGGCAGAATGTATTTTTGACTTGTGTAGATTAAACTCACAGGTTAGATTCTGATGGCTGTTCAATGATTGCGGTTGACACCATTTGGTACAATAGATTATTATCTTATTGAGCATTTTGATGATATTTACGAGAAGAGTGTTTAGTAATTGAAAATACTTGGCTTTATTAACCAATTCATCATGGCAGTAAGTGCACTTTGTTAATGAGAAAGCAGCATCTCTTCCAAAATACATGGGATAAATATCCTTTATCTATTTTGTAAACTCTAATTTTTGGCTGCTTAGGATCATTTTTAGTTGTTTTCTAGTGATTCGTGAGAAAAATGGGACAGTGATGACAAACCCCTGTCATTTAATATTTTAGTCGTTTTCTCGTGGCTATGTATAATTTGTCCAAATAGCTGTCTGGCAGTGGTTTTAATCTGGTTCCTTTACTCATTCATGTATATTTATTAGAACATTTTAGTGTTACAAAAAAATAAAAAGGTATAAAAAAAATGCTATTTAAGATCTAGTGCAGTCACTTTCATTGAGCTTAAAAAAAAGGTAAATTATAGAAATTATTTTACTCACTGACACAATGTTAACCACTTTGCTTTCCTTTCCTTTTTTTTTTCTTTTCTTTTCTCACATCCTTTCCCCCTAGCCACTGTATCTCACTGTTAGGTCTCTTTGGAACATCGGGGATACGTATACAATGTTACCATAGCAATTTCGATTTATGCGATCCTTTCTGTTTCCTAAAGGGGTTTTGGGTTGGGTCATAGACTTGTGACTCCTTACCATGCAATCCCATTTGTATTTCTGCCTTTTACTAGTTTCTGTAGAATGTTTATTTTAATGAAGTCCTCTCGTTGTTATTTCATATTATCGTCCTTTATATTTGAAATTTTTTAAAATACATTAATAAAAAATCAACAAATAAGGGTTTATTGGTAACCTGCAAACCACACAGTGAAATAGATCATAAATATACAAAGTGTTCTGTGTTATAAGGCGCTTAAAATAGTAAAAATTAAAGTGCTCTCAGTTATAGCAGCTTTCACACAAAAATAGGAACTCTCTATTCCTATTACATCAAATACAAGAAAAACACTATTTAACAGACAAGTGCCAAATTAGTGAAGGTGTGTAGCGCTGAAAAGTAGATTACTTACTCCCAAATTGTTGGGGATATAATAGTGTGCAAATGGCTGTATAAAAAAAAGGGAAAAGTATATAGTGCAACACTGTTAAATTAAAGTGGAAATATATATTCCAAATGGAAGCACTCACGTGGTCTAGAGCCTATTGTGGATTGGCTCTAATCACTTGCGCCGTTGTGCACTTAAGGTGGCACACACCTCCTAGGTCCACGTGTAAGATGTTCCTCAGAAACATGTAAAACAAAGAGGTAGGGGGGGAGACAGGGAAAATTGCCCTGGTGCGGAAATCCTTAATCAGGTGAGGTATAGTGCAAACACATATAGATGGCTTCTCACCTTAAAAAGAGCCTATCACTTGGCTCTAAGTGTGTGAGTAGATGAGTCCAGTTCTGGGGTGACTCTACCCTTCTTTGAGCAGGATAAATGGTCCACCAATGTGTAGATTCAATAAAATTTATATTTATTCTATTAGTAAAAAACTTCTATAAAATAAGTTACAATACATACACAGTGGTGGTGAGTCCAAAGTCCAAAACGCGTTTCGCCGATTCTGTTCGGCTTTTTCAATTGGTAATATACTTCCTGCTCTTTCATACATATATATCCCTGTCTGAACACTGATTGGTTGCAGGAGATCGTGATACAGCCAATCACGAGTGCTCCTGTGGAAGAGGGGTGTGTAGCTTCAATGTGCCAATAATCTATCCCGTGTACGTGACGTCATCACGCACGCACACGCGTGCGCGTGACGTCACTTCCGGGAACCTGAAAAGTGTGTATACACCTCTATAGCCTTCTTGATCCGATCCCACTGGATACAGCAAGCAGATATTTCTTCATATATTGCCTCCATAGTCCATAGTGCTTCATTATCCTTCATCAATATGGCGGATGGTTATGGCATTAATGTCTTTATTCGTTATATTGATGTTCATGTCTCCATTTTAGTTATGGGCAAAGTCCTGGCATCACTTAATCCTTACAGTGAGTAGTTCCTAAAGCCATATGCTCATTATCAGAGCAAACAAGCAGATATAACAACATATAAAATAATTAGTATAGACATTGTTCCTATTAATAAACTCTTATAAAAACATATATAAATAGCATAAAATGGTGATGTGCAGAAATAAGCAATTGAGGACATAATTAATGTCCATAGGCTCTTATACAAGCCAGACCATACCAATATAAGTGCTAATCCACCCATTATTAGAATACAAATAGATCTTGACCCAAGATGATTGAATGAGCCACTGTTATGGATAAAAAATTATTAAAATAAATAAATATATATAATAATTAATACAGGGCAAAAATAGTAGAAAATGTAAAAAAAAATATATATTAAATTAATTATAAAAAGTGGCACAATTCAAAATCATCATTGAGTCCATGCGGTTGCATGGTATTAAGATTAAAAATCCACTGCATCTCTGAAATAGATCAAACCACTATGTGCTTCAACAAACCACAATTATGCAAATGGTTTATCTGCGGCAATAACAAAAAACCTATACGGATTCACTAAGGCCTCAATGTAATATTTTTGGATGCATTTTTTTTTAAGTAAGTACAATCTGATTTAACAACAAAAAAATTCCCAT
This sequence comes from Pelobates fuscus, assembly GCF_036172605.1. Taxonomy (NCBI): domain Eukaryota; kingdom Metazoa; phylum Chordata; class Amphibia; order Anura; family Pelobatidae; genus Pelobates; species Pelobates fuscus. The sequence continues at coordinate 20,977,709 of NC_086328.1, forward strand.
AGACTTTATTGGTGGCTAGTGTGAATAAATAATTGTAAAAGTTTTTCTAACAGATTGCGATCATTTGAAAAGCGTTCCCAAAAATATTAAGTTGAAGATATATAAAAATATGGGTACATTTTACATTTTCAATAAATTGTTAGAATTTGAACACAATATATAGACAAATACAGAATAGTACAATATTCTATGATAACGTTAACATAGAGAATACTGGGAAGACGTTTATAAGAAACACTGCGCCCACTCACTCGCTCCCGAGCAGTGGACAGGCTCTGTAATTAAGAGTTTCAACAGGCATCTGAACATCACATGTAATTTAACCGGTACAGATCTTAGTTCTCCCCAGAGGCAGACCTCTGAAGAAATGTTATAAAACGTAAAAAAGATCTTAGCGGAAAACCAATCTATATTTCAATCCATATAAAGCAAATTAAAATTGTAAATACTTTGTAAAAGTTAATTCCTTGCACATCTATATATCTATCTATCTATCTATCTATCTATATATCTATCTATATATCTACCTATATATCTGTCTATCTATCTATCTATCTATCTATCTATCTATCTATCTATCTATCTATCTATCTATCTATCTATCTATATATCTATCTAACTATCTATCTATCTATCTATCTATCTATATATCTACCTATATATCTGTCTATCTATCTATCTATCTATCTATCTATCTATCTATCTATCTATCTATCTATCTATCTATCTATCTATCTATCTATCTATCTATCTATCTATCTATCTATCTATCTATCTATCTATCTATCTATCTATCTACCTATCTACCTATCTATCTATCTAACTATCTATCTATCTATCTATCTATCTATCTATCCATCTATCTTTCTATCCCATCTATAATATAAATAGGACCCTGGACAAAGCATTTCTTGGACCCCCAGGGCCCTTCCCCTCCCAACCCCTCCCAACCCCCAATCACACTTTTCACCCCAATGCAGTGGGGGAACTAAAGTAGAGAGATTTGAAACACACTTACACAGCCATATACACTGACAGACATACTGACACACACACACAGACATACATATTGACACATTCGCAGATACATACTGGCAAACACAGACATACTGACACACACGTGCACTGACACACAAATATATACTGGCAGACATATTGACACACATTCAGACATAGACATACTGACACACTGACAGATGTACTGACACACACACAGACATATACTAACAGAAATACTGACATACAAACACACACAGACACACTGACACACACACACATGCATACTGACATACACACAGACACACACAGACATGGGGGCTGTGCAAATCGCGAGGCCCACTGGGCAGCTGCTCTGCGACTCCCCAAGAGCAACTGGGCCCGGGGAAGCTGCCTTGTTTGCCTGCTATATATCTATCTATGTATCTATCTATATATCTGTCTATATATCTGTCTGTCTATCTATCTGTGACGAACTGAACCTTATCACTGGCTCTTGGAGGGGCCTGCTTGCCAGTCTCCTGCCTCAGGACTATGGTACCTGAAATATACCTTGCCCAATGCACTTTAAAAGGCTTGGTTCATATGATTTATGTACTTCTGTACTCCAGAAAGAGAGACTGACCGTTAGCCCTGTTTCCCTGGAACTGTTTTGGGCATAGGATGATGTGCACGGTCGGTCAAAATTATGACTTTCATGGAAATCCCGAACCACTGAACCGATCTGGGGGATTTTTGGATATGTTGGTCCCCAGATTGGTGCTATCAGAGAATATGACCTTTGTGGGGGTACTTTTGGGTGCTGGGTTTACGGTGGTTATGGTGTCTGGTGGAGTGCTTGGAGTACTCGGTGAGCACTCGGAAGCATCGATTGGCGGAGGCTAACTTCAAATGATTTATGAGAAAGATTGTGGGGACATAGATCCACAATTCGAGCAGCACTATTAAGTGGAGTAGCAAGTACACCAGTTTCGAGACACTTTTTAGAGGCTGGACATAATCTCTCAATGCTACGAGTTATGTGAATTGATCATATACCAACTCTCCCCAGAGGAGGCAACAGAGATCTGTTATTATTAAGACGTGAAGAATTTTGGATCCATACGTTGGGAACAATATCTCCATTTGGACTCAATGAAAAAAAATCTTTGTATTGCTTTTAAGACAGGCGTTGATGTTTTGCTTGTTAGGGAATTTTTTATACTCCATGGATGGATTATATCTCTTGAATTTATAAGATAATGTTGTGAGTTTTGGCTAATGTAGTTTGATAAACAGCCATATCAATAGAAGAACGTGATAATATATTTGTTACATTGTGTTGCATATATGACAAGTATGAGCTTTAAAAGTCAATTTTTTTCTAAAATAATTATATGAGGTTTCTTTGAAGTCTTCTATTAAGTATAATTCTTATAGATATAGTGGAATCTTGTAAATATTTGTACATATTTTTTCTGTTAGGTTATTTTTTTATGTTGTTTAATACTCTTGCACTAGCAAGCACTCAGATAGGGTTAATAATTTTTTTTGGAAAATGCACAATCTGAGTTCACTTAATGTCATTAGTGACGAACCTCATCATCCAATCAGCTTTGTTTGTGTCAGGTTTACATTGAATCACAATTGATTTGTATTTTGTCTTGATAAAAGTCTTTAGAGACTGAAACGTCGACTATCACTACTTGCAAATAAAGCAACAATTTTTGGAATTTTGGAAAACATTGTCTAAAGTCTCGTAAGTGCTCTCTACTTTCTTGAATATATATATATATATATGTTACTTGCGCTTTTTCCTTAATCCCTATGTATATTTAGACAAATGGAGGTCATTTAGTTGCTCCAATGGCCATTGGAGGGAATGCCCGCCTGCCAACGTCAAGGCAGACCCCCCCTAAGCGGGTCCTAACACTGACCCTTCAGCCTGCTTCCTTGAGCTTCTGGCAAAGATATCTCTAATGAGACAGAAAGGGGTATTTTTTATATACACCCCTTTACTTATTAACCCTTAATAGGGAACACATGGGATGGGTAGCAGCATTGTAACCAGGCTGTGTGATACAAAGTAAATACAAATACAAAAAGAGAAGTCCTGCGCTTAAAAAAAAAAATACCCCTTAAAAAATACCCCTTTCTGTCTCATTAGAGATATCTTTGCCAGAAGCTCAAGGAAGCAGGCTGAAGGGTCAGTGTTAGGACCCGCTTAGGGGGGGTCTGCCTTGACGTTGGCAGGCGGGCATCCCTCCAATGGCCATTGGAGCAACTAAATGACCTCCATTTGTCTAAATATACATAGGGATTAAGGAAAAAGCGCAAGTAACATTTTCTTTTCTTTGGTTTTTACTATATATTGGGGCTGATGTGTGTTGTAGTCCTTGCAGCTTAAGCGCAGGACTTCTCTTTTTGTATTTGTATTTACTTTGTATCACACAGCCTGGTTACAATGCTGCTACCCATCCCATGTGTTCCCTATTAAGGGTTAATAAGTAAAGGGGTGTATATAAAAAATACCCCTTTCTGTCTCATTAGAGATATCTTTGCCAGAAGCTCAAGGAAGCAGGCTGAAGGGTCAGTGTTAGGACCCGCTTAGGGGGGGTCTGCCTTGACGTTGGCAGGCGGGCATCCCTCCAATGGCCATTGGAGCAACTAAATGACCTCCATTTGTCTAAATATACATAGGGATTAAGGAAAAAGCGCAAGTAACATTTTCTTTTCTTTGGTTTTTACTATATATTGGGGCTGATGTGTGTTGTAGTCCTTGCAGCTTAAGCGCAGGACTTCTCTTTTTGTATTTGTATTTACTTTGTATCACACAGCCTGGTTACAATGCTGCTACCCATCCCATGTGTTCCCTATTAAGGGTTAATAAGTAAAGGGGTGTATATAAAAAATACCCCTTTCTGTCTCATTAGAGATATCTTTGCCAGAAGCTCAAGGAAGCAGGCTGAAGGGTCAGTGTTAGGACCCGCTTAGGGGGGGTCTGCCTTGACGTTGGCAGGCGGGCATCCCTCCAATGGCCATTGGAGCAACTAAATGACCTCCATTTGTCTAAATATACATAGGGATTAAGGAAAAAGCGCAAGTAACATTTTCTTTTCTTTGGTTTTTACTATATATTGGGGCTGATGTGTGTTGTAGTCCTTGCAGCTTAAGCGCAGGACTTCTCTTTTTGTATTTGTATTTACTTTGTATCACACAGCCTGGTTACAATGCTGCTACCCATCCCATGTGTTCCCTATTAAGGGTTAATAAGTAAAGGGGTGTATATAAAAAATACCCCTTTCTGTCTCATTAGAGATATCTTTGCCAGAAGCTCAAGGAAGCAGGCTGAAGGGTCAGTGTTAGGACCCGCTTAGGGGGGGTCTGCCTTGACGTTGGCAGGCGGGCATCCCTCCAATGGCCATTGGAGCAACTAAATGACCTCCATTTGTCTAAATATACATAGGGATTAAGGAAAAAGCGCAAGTAACATTTTCTTTTCTTTGGTTTTTACTATATATTGGGGCTGATGTGTGTTGTAGTCCTTGCAGCTTAAGCGCAGGACTTCTCTTTTTGTATTTGTATTTACTTTGTATCACACAGCCTGGTTACAATGCTGCTACCCATCCCATGTGTTCCCTATTAAGGGTTAATAAGTAAAGGGGTGTATATAAAAAATACCCCTTTCTGTCTCATTAGAGATATCTTTGCCAGAAGCTCAAGGAAGCAGGCTGAAGGGTCAGTGTTAGGACCCGCTTAGGGGGGGTCTGCCTTGACGTTGGCAGGCGGGCATCCCTCCAATGGCCATTGGAGCAACTAAATGACCTCCATTTGTCTAAATATACATAGGGATTAAGGAAAAAGCGCAAGTAACATTTTCTTTTCTTTGGTTTTTACTATATATTGGGGCTGATGTGTGTTGTAGTCCTTGCAGCTTAAGCGCAGGACTTCTCTTTTTGTATTTGTATTTACTTTGTATCACACAGCCTGGTTACAATGCTGCTACCCATCCCATGTGTTCCCTATTAAGGGTTAATAAGTAAAGGGGTGTATATAAAAAATACCCCTTTCTGTCTCATTAGAGATATCTTTGCCAGAAGCTCAAGGAAGCAGGCTGAAGGGTCAGTGTTAGGACCCGCTTAGGGGGGGTCTGCCTTGACGTTGGCAGGCGGGCATCCCTCCAATGGCCATTGGAGCAACTAAATGACCTCCATTTGTCTAAATATACATAGGGATTAAGGAAAAAGCGCAAGTAACATTTTCTTTTCTTTGGTTTTTACTATATATTGGGGCTGATGTGTGTTGTAGTCCTTGCAGCTTAAGCGCAGGACTTCTCTTTTTGTATTTGTATTTACTTTGTATCACACAGCCTGGTTACAATGCTGCTACCCATCCCATGTGTTCCCTATTAAGGGTTAATAAGTAAAGGGGTGTATATAAAAAATACCCCTTTCTGTCTCATTAGAGATATCTTTGCCAGAAGCTCAAGGAAGCAGGCTGAAGGGTCAGTGTTAGGACCCGCTTAGGGGGGGTCTGCCTTGACGTTGGCAGGCGGGCATCCCTCCAATGGCCATTGGAGCAACTAAATGACCTCCATTTGTCTAAATATACATAGGGATTAAGGAAAAAGCGCAAGTAACATTTTCTTTTCTTTGGTTTTTACTATATATTGGGGCTGATGTGTGTTGTAGTCCTTGCAGCTTAAGCGCAGGACTTCTCTTTTTGTATTTATATATATATATATATATAGATATATATATATTATTTTTTTTTTTTTAAATGAGTTAATAAGCAGGATATGCCCACATGTACAAGCAATTTTTATTCTAAGAGGCTGGTGGAAATGACAGACCTCTGCAATAGTGATTAGCAACACAAACTGTCCAAACTGTACTGATAAATGATAAAATGGAATCTATAACAACAGTTTTGAGGGTCTGGACTTCATCGAGGACTTGTGGTCAAAAAGTCTTCCAGAGAGCATAATAGTAAAATGATAACAAAGGAGCAGATAATGAGTAAGGACTGGAACAAAGGACCATCTGTAGTCTGGACTTAAGGGTACTGAAAAAATATTAAAATGAACATTCCAAACAACTAGAGCCCACTGGATGCTCTCTCACTGTAAGTAGTCAAACCTTTTAAGAGCAGTTTGACAATTTGCTTGGAGTCTCTGCTGCCCAGAAGCTCACTGCACTGAGCTACACCTCGCTGAGGGCGCTCAGTCGATGCCCACATCCACTGAGCTGACCTTCAGTGGCTTCTCCTCCAAGGAGCTTCTGGCCTTCAGAAAAGAAGGAGAGTGGTGTCCAGGACATTCCAGTTAAGTTGTCAAACTATACTTAAACAGTTTGAATACTTACACTGGGAGAGGGTCAGTAACCTCCTGTCATGATAACCACTACAGCAGGCTGTAGTAGTTATGGTACATGGCTTGTTCTTTTAAGTACACTATTTAAAATAATAAATACATTTGTTGGGGTTATTAACTGACACTGGGAAGTTCAGCAGGGGGTAATCCTTTGTCTTAGAATACTCCAGATTGTTGGTAGTCAGCATCATTACAATAATTCTAATGATATATTGGTGGATGCCTCTATGCACTGAAAATGTTAAAACAAATCATACAATGGGCCATTGCATGCACAGAACTCGGGGACATTAAACATTCTATAGCAACAAAATAAAAAATATTTAAGAGAAAAAAAAAGACCAAAAACATAGCTGATGAAAAATGTCATACACAAACTAAAACTGTTTTTTTTTTTTAAATGTAATAATTAAAATGTATACACAGCCATATACCTGCTAAGCTATACACATTCTCTACATCTGTAGTGATTCAGACAGGATTCCTGAAATATCTTCAAACAGCCGCGTTCAACTGCCTGGCATGTCAGCATACAGAATAATTAATTTGTGCTGATAAGATGAAAATCAATACAATTTCAGTCTTATAATACTTTAGGATACTTTAGGAGGACTTTGCTTTTCATTTCAGCCTCAAATGTCAGTTAAACCCTTCAGTTAAAGGACTGCTCATTATTTTGATACTAAAGAGGCTGAGATTGACTTTGGATCAAGGCTACTAAACCCCTACACTTCTAAACTGTTTGTGTAATTCAGAACTCAAACAGATTGTTTTATAACCTCCGCTAAACATGGACTTCAATGTGTTGTTAATAAATTCCGATACAGGCTTTTATTAAGGCTTTTTATGGGGGATAATCCTGTTTCTTATTTAATTTATTTTTAGCATTTGCTAAATTAGGACAGTGAGGTTGACTTTAGAGATGTACAAAAGGCAGCAAATTGACTTTTTTATGCACTTATCTGCGGTACAACCACACACTACCGTTCTTTGACTCATACATAATCTCTATTAGAAAATGATATGGAGATTATTGCAGTGTGTCATATAATGGTCTCAAGCTAAATGGAATATAGATAATTCTTTGTAGACTAAAAAAAAACCTCTAGACCGAGATGTGAGTGAGAGAGAGAGAGATGTAATGTACGTGGTAAAGTAGAATGCTCACACCGATATTAACTATGCAATGCTATTTATTATGTTTTGAAATACGATTGTAATTTATATCATATCATGTTAGTATTTTTTTATTATTATGTTTAGATATTTCAAATATATAATAAGAATTTGCTCAGATTTGTTACACAAAATTATAATTTGCAGGAAAATAAAGGGGAACTAAAACTTTTTGGAAAATCCCACCATTGGATCCAAGATGAAAAATCACCTATAACCCGTGCTTACCTTTTTTATGTGATACTTCATTTTCTATTAAATATGCAGTAAAGATTAATAAAATTACATCACAATCCAGTACTTGACAACTGAGCGGGACCCAACAAAGCTATTTGAGCTGTTGTCCGTTCTCAGTATCCTCTTGCAACCTCTTTTTTGCTCTTCTTAAGTTAAAAGGGTCATCTAGACATGAACCCCTTTCTCACTGTGTCTAGAGGGGTGTCAGCTATACCTTTCTGATGAGGCCTAACAAGGCTGAAATGATTGCCTGGGGTTGCTGCATCTCTTGTGCAAAAGAATCTGGACCACATTTTTGGGTGTGATCAGTCTGATATGGAACGGTTGAAGTTCTCTTAGTAATGCCCCTAGATGAGCTAAGAGCAAGTTATTTGAGCTGTGTTCCATTCTGAGGATTCTCTGGCAACCTGTTTTTTACTCTCACAATCCAGTTCAGTTTAGGCACAGCCAAGGCACACATTGCAAATTAAACATTGATGCATTGCTCCTCTTCTCTGTAGATTTCTCTATGCTGACTGTCAGGTGCAAAGGACAAAGCTTCTAACAATGGTTGACAGCGGGACAAGACGAAGGCACACAGTTGCAGGATAAATAGATGTCGATTTCAGATTTTTCGCACCTCACAAACTCGTGTATGCTAATTATGGGAGTCCGATAAACATAACATTAAAAATACTGAGTTACCTTTTAAGTTAACCCATTTTCAGCATGGCATTTTCATGATACTCTCCATGTGAAAGATTGCATGAGCTCCCACCAGGTGCTCAATGTTCACCATGAAATACTTTTGCTTCATATTGTGTGTTTAATGTTCTTACACCATCATCCTTGTATGTCAGAATGTGTTCTAGCAGAATTTTTTATTTATTTTTTTAAATCTTTTATAGATAATTTTAAACACTGTACAGTACGTTCTAGCACTGCCTCGGTCATACTGTCCAAAGTATTCTATATGCATACTGTCCAAAGCATCCTGTTGTGAGCCTATTCTGTACATTCTACAAACAATGTCCTATGGTTCTCAGATCAGCTGCTGAGAATTAACTGGACACACATTACTTTCATGTATTGATGGACAGTACACGAAAAGTGTTGTCCTGCAGTCTACTGGCCTTAAAATCCTAATAGATTGTAAGCTCCTTTGAGCAGTACCATCTTCACCGTGATGCGGAATATGTTGGCGCTCTATAAATGCTGGTAATAATAGCAATCCTTTAGTTACCATACTCTCCCCCCGTCTTGCTTGGCTTGTTCAACAAGGACTGACAGAAGGGGTTTTGGGAATACTTCTAGATAGATGTCCGTTTTGACTGTACTGGTTTTTCATTGCCTCTGTAGTGAAACAAATGTATATACTCACCATCCCTCTTTGCTTTGTGCTTGTGTCTCTCTTTTTTTTTCTGTGTTAAATAAATGGTGACAATCTATATGTACTTTGAATACCTACTATCAATTTATATGTCTTATCAACTGCATGTGATAGAACACTGTCCTCATTTAATATACACAACATATCATAAGAGTGAGAAAATCGACTGAGATAACAAATACATCACACAAATGACTGGCAATTATGCAAATTCAGCTCAATTATTGTTAAATATTTTTGCAAAATAAACAAAAAAAAAACTATTTAAGTCAGTTTATAGAGAGAAATAAAATGCTAACCATTTAGGAAGAGCATACATTTAAGATCTGTCCTCGATGCCTTACTCTAAAAAAAAAAATGTCTGAAAAAAATCTAAAAACCCCCAAAAAACTCTTCTTATATTCACTTCTTACACCGGTAAGTGATCACGTGATACAGAATCACTCAATGGTTATATCTAAAGTAGGTGTGGCCATTAACTCTAAAATCTACAATTTATTTTGTAGTCGCTGTGATAATGTTTGTGAAGTAACAGCCATGACATTGAGCGCCTGCTTGCAGGGGAGTAATTATTTTTATTTAATTTTTGTTGTTGTTATTTCTCGTGGAAGAAATTTTGTGAAGTTTTCAGGCTTGTCACTTTTGCTGACCGAGGAATTATATCATATCTTTGCCACTTGTGTCTACTGGTGAATACAGTAAAGCTGCCAGCTTCGTTTTAAATGAAGTGAAAGAATTTCTGTTACGATTGCCCCCTACGGCTTCTTTCAGAGACTCGAAAGAAAAGATTCCTGCCTTGCCCTGTTCACCACGCTATGAAAAGATTATGTGCTGTATTCAATCCTCATTTATCACAGAGCATGCTATCCCCCAATGTGTAAAATACACGGGGAGAGGAGAAAGAGGTTAACTTCGCAATAGGATCCAAATTAGCCCTTCATCCAGTGCACAAACATGGTGCTACGCAAAATGAGTGTGGGCCAAATTTACTATTAATAATAATCGCAGCAACCCGCGGCGTAGGTCCCACTACCACCTCGTCATCATGGGGGCTAGACTAACCACTTTTCGAGTATTCTATTATGTGTTTAACTGGTTGCATGCTAAAGAAATACTGTTTTTTGTTTTTTTGGTTTATTCTTTTGTTTATTTTTTGACTACATCGATACTGTTTTTTGTTTTTTTGGTTTACTCTTTTGTTTGTTTTTTGACTTCATCGATATAAGATTTATATATAAATTATATGTATAATATTTTATTACTTTGTACCACGAACCATTTTTGACATAACTATGTGGGCAAAATAATAAAGACTGTAAGCCAAGTAGCAGAAATCAACCCAAATAACTGCTTAGATTTGGTCAACTCATGATGTTTTTTTTTTTGCATTCTGTGACTTATTTGTAAGAAGAATACATATGTATTTTAACATATTTATTTAACATTCATTTTCATTTCGGATTTAATTTTTACTCTTATTAGGCAAGAGTGAAGATTACGTGCGGAACATGTACATTAATAGCATTATCTTTGTCAAAAGATCTTGTTGAGAATCGTAATGTAAAAATAAAAACAGTTTGGCAAAGCTAATTAGGTGTGTACAGCACAAGTATATCACAATGTTAAAGAGGAAGGTCATTAGATTTGTTAATTAGTCTAACTATCCACCTTCATTGGATGCCGACATTTCCAGTCCAGAAAACCAAGTCAGCCGATGAATTTACTGCTACGTGAAATACTTTCTTCAATAGTAATACAGAGGTATAATCGACTTCCCCCCGTTGGTAGCTGAGTCTGACATATACCATATCTGTGTACAAAGCGTCCTCAATATCTTGTGGTTGCGCAATGGTTTCCAATCATGGCCTCTTTAAGCTACGAAACCATTCTCTGTCAACCCCTCGTTCTTTCTCCCTTTCCCGGTGCTCATTTGCATGAGTGAAGAATAATGAACAATCTCTATAAATCTAGTTTACTAGCGATGGAAGCATGAGGCCAGGCCAGTCCACTGATACCATCTTGCTATATATTACTTCTGCTGTCTGGTGCCAAGAGATTTTTTAACCATCAATGTGTCTCTTTTGTTTTTCTCTTTAGTGCTAGAGTGTATTTATCATGCACCAGGGTGGCAAAATGTAGTTCTTTCTATCTGCCTAGACACTCCAATGAACATGGTTGGGATAATTATTTATAAAGATTAGTTCTGGGGCAAAGCTCAAAAGCAAAAACAAGCAGCAGGAATGTTTGGAAGATTCTATTGGTTTCCATTGTAAACCATTTTAGTTTTTTGTCGCACTTTGCCCCAGAATTGTTGTGTTATGTATACACAACAATTCTGGGATAAAGTTCTTTCATTTGAGAAAGCCTTTGTAAATGGCATATCTCATGGATCTATTCTATTGTTTTTAACTTCTGCGTAATTAAATGGCTTTTACTATCCATTTTTTTACTGTACTTTTTTATTCCCTTTTTGTTCCTGGCCATTTCTGTGAAGCACCACTACTGGGTCATCCCATCTTTGGTAGGGATTATTCCGTCCACTATTTTAAAGTGAGTGTTTTTTTATGCTCTACAAATTGTAAGTATAATTCCTTTTGTTTTATTTTATTCTATGCTACATTGTACACTATACATTGTTTTCTCTCTTTTATATACCGACCTACTTTGCTTGAAGTGCTGAAACCTCTATATATCTCTGGCCAGGTATTGTACCGCCATATGCTTGTTACTGTGAGCTTTAGGCAAAAGCTCCACATTTGTGAGTTTATTTCTTACCTTTTTGAACACCGTTCTCTATTAATTACAAGTGCGCACTATTGGTTTCTCTATATGTATCTGTTGCATATCCTCTGTAGATACCTTTATCCAAGGGTGGGGATTCTACCACCATATGCTTTGTTAATGTAAGCTTCAAATGAAATCGCCACACATGTGAGTCTGTTTCTTATTTCCATTTGCACACTATTTATAAATATGTATTATATTGCACCATTAGAGTTGCTATCCTTTTCTTTTTGCATATTAACTGGAATCATCGTAGACACCCAATTGTGACATATATCCACAATTGAGACTTATATTGACACATGCCATTATCACTAGAGTTTGTTTGAAGTTCCTTCACATGTGAGTGCGCATTTGTGAATTGAGCTTCATGTCATACATTTCTCCGGATATATTACACTATTTTTATTTTTCTCTCATTGTGCATTTTTTGATGTACCTATTGATGAGTTTTAAAGTCACTACAGAACCAAGACCATTTGATGAATAATTGGACTATTATTTAATCCACTTTGTAAGATATCTCTATAAGTGTGGTCTAAACTCTGTGAAGTTTATTTACTCTTGATATGATTATTATATGCTTAAGTTACTTTGACATTAACACGCCTTAGATGGATTTTCATACTATTAAATTGTTCACATTTCTTTTAAAACTCTTTTTATTATTTCTTATGCAATCCTTAAGAATTTCAGAAGGCACAATAGTATTACAAGTATTAATTTATGTATTGCATTACCATACACTACAGATACATATTGTTCATTGTCTGTGTTGAGAGCCTTTGCTTCTCATCTGCAGCAATTCTGGAGGTTCTTATTGTGACTATATGTATTCATGAAAAATAATGCTGTATGCATTTGTGTGGGATATGGGTGCAGTATATTTTAGCAATTAAGGATGCTAAGCATATGTTGAACTGATGGCTTCTGTTGTGAGAACTATAGTTTCCATATGGGTCTGAATGCTCTGTAAGCAGCTGCGGAACTATTACCCCATTGGGTGGCACATGCACTTAGGACCACCCAATGGTAATGTGTCTTCAGGGGTCCGGTTTAATGACGGCAGTTCTATGAGGAAGTGAAAGCCTAGTACTTACTCCTATCTATCACAGACTTACACAGAAGGAGCAGGCAGAGAGGAGGTTTGCAGAGTGGCAGAGTGGGGAATTCTCTAACTACCAATAGCCTCAGTCAGCTGACTGGACCCCATGGAAGCCACCCTCCTGCATCCAAAAGGTAGGAAACAGGAGAGTGTCTTAAAAAATGTACATTTTGCATGTGTGTTTGTTTGTGTGTATCCATGTGTCTCTGTGTTAGTGTGTGTATCTGTGTGTTAATGTGTGTATCTGTGTATCTATATGTGTGTCTGTACATGTATCAGTGTGTCTGTCTGTGTATCTATCTGTGTATCTGCATGTGTGTCAGTGTTTGTATCTGTATGAGTGCCATTCTGTGTATCTGAATGTGTGTCATTCTGTGTATCTGGGTATTCTTATGTGTGTCAGTGTGTGTATCTATGTGTGTGTGTGTGTGTGTGTCTGTCTGTCTGTGTATCTGAATGTGTGTTAGTGTGTGTCTGTGTATTTTCATGGGTGTTAGTGTGTGTATCTGTGCATACATCTTAGCATGCAAATGCCAACACTACACACAAATAAAACTTTGTATTCAAATGTCAACACTACATACAAACACACTCCTACATTCAAAGGCAAACCACTATACACATGTAAACCACTGCTTTCAAATAGCAACAGTACAGAAAAACACAAAACACTACACACAAGTGCATACCTACATTCACACACACATTTTCCATACAAAAACATGCTAAACACAACCCTGCAATGATGGCTAAATGGTAGCTCCCCAGCCAGCAAAGCATTGTGGGAGTTGTACAATAGATGGGCATCTACCTTTTGACCATCCTTGTGATAGAGGGGCCAAAAAAAATTATTGCACCAGGACCCTCTTGACTTTAGTTCCACCGCTGTGTTAATGTTATATTACCTACCTAACATTTTAAATTCAGAATGCAATTCCACTTAAACCTTTTTTTTAGTTCTGATATATATGAATTCTTTTTTATTTTTTTTCTCCTGCCACTCTTAATTTTGAAGGTTTAAAAACAAGATGATACACAATGAATTCATGCAATTAATGCCAAGCCAACGTTCTGATTTCAGATTGTGCCAGAGATACCATAAACAATGAAATTGCAGCCTTGAAGAATGTGAGAATGGACAAAGAAAAGGATGGTGAATGCCCACTGCCCACATAGTATTTTGGAAAGGCACAGGGAGCAGATGACTCCTAAAGTAGTAACTCTCTGGTAAGTCATTGCAGTAATGGGGATAAACGTGAAATTTCACCTGTCTCACATTTTGTGAAGTTGTAGAATTGAATATAAGACATAATCTATGCACATGTCAGTACTGTTTTATTTCTCTAGTGTTGTTTCTGTCTGCTCCTTATTCTAACCTGTCATATGAGAGTCCCTTTAAAGAAGGACGGTCTTAGAGCAGACATCTCAAACTCTCGCCCCAGATGTGACTGAATTACAGTTTATATGATTCTCTGGCAATCTCTACTGCATTCAAAGAATTGTGGGAGCTGTAGGCCATCAAAGTTAAACGTTGAGGGGGGAGCAGATTTTGAGATTCCTGCCATGGAGATTTTTGCGCAATCAGCCAGCTTACAAAAAAACATATACATGACAGTTCTACTTTTTTTTTACAAATTGGTAAAATCTGACACAATTCTGAAATATTTTCACTTTCTTTCGCTCTGCTTTAGTCATCGGGAATATTTTTGGGCGATTTTCAATTTCCCTCTAATGCATTTTTGGCATTCCAGTAGTGTTTGCTCAGGGAATGTTAACCGCCATCCCAAACCTGTTTTTTCAGTGAGTAACACTCCTTTCTGGCAGGGCCGTGGGCTGTATCCTGGCAGAGCTTCTAGCGCATAAACCATTGTTACCAGGAACTACCAAAATCCATCAGATTGACCTGATCATACAGCTGTTGGGGACACAAAGCGAAAACATCTGGCCGGCGAGTTTTCTTAAACTGAATCTGTCAGCTAAACAATGCAGGCAGCAGAGGTGTTGGAATAATTTAGGATTACTTAGTGCAGGGGTATGCACATTTTATGATGTTGTAGTGTCCCTTTAAACATGCGCCAACATGGATTTTCTGAAATATTTTCTCACCTTTTTTCTTTGTGAATTTTATGCTTAAAGTCAAAAGAGTTGATTAGGAATAAAAAAAAGTATCTGCCTTAGTTTGTTTTCTGATCAGCTACTTTCTCATCCTGTTTCTAACCTTTCAATGTATATCAGACAGCACTACCAGTATGTGTAAAAGAGGTATTTGCAGCATAATTTGTGTCTTGTTAATGACTCTCTATCAGTTTACTAGAGGAACTCTCTACCCTTTTACCAAACTCAGGGGTTAAATTGTTTTTTAATGGTTTACCACCAAATTTGGGTCTTCCCGGTGTCACCTCTACACCTCGCCTACATTTAAAAGCCAACACTACATACAAACATAGCCCTACATTCACTCACACATACCCCATTCAAAAACAAACTTACATTCAACACACAAACATCACTCAGTGCTAAATGCAATCCTGCAAGGGTGGCCAAGTGGTAGGTCGCCAGCTGGCAAACCATTGTAGGAGTTGTACGACAGATGTAGATCTACCTTTTGGCCACCCTTGTGAAAGGGAGGGTCCAAAAAAACATCTTGCACCAGGGCCCTCTCTTCGTTAGTCCCACCACTGACTGTAGGGACAGAGTTGGTAAATTACTTACTGTATGTTATACTGCATATATTAGCGATGCAGGGCCAGTCATTATGACCAACAGGTGAAGGAGCTACATCAATGGAATGTAAAAATCCTGGCTCCGATTCCTAGATCTTTGTCACAGTCAGCATTAGTTGGGTTATAGATGCAATGATTGACCATAAACACTCCAGCTGTTCAAGTTAACTGTGATTCGCTGGAGGACAATATTAAACTCACAGTGAAGGCACCATTCTATAAACATAACCATTTAGAATGCAGCAGGCCCTCATATTTTACAAACTCCATGGTACAGATATAGCCATACTCAGTACAGCTATATAGGCATGCTTATCTTGCATCAAACATAACACAGAGAGCAGAACACTTTAGTTTCATTGACGGTACTTTGCATTCAGCAAAATGTTCTGTATATGAGCGTCTTTAACTTTAACAAGAAAATTCAAACAAGCCAGTTTTAGCAAAACAGTGTAATGAAAGGAGTAATGTGATTCTGTATACATTGAATTGTTAGGATATTCCAGAATCAGATTGACACAGAATCACATGTTCTCAGAATAAAGGAGCAGGGAAATATTAACGGTAGAGATGTCGCGAACATAAAATTTTCCGTTTGCGAACGCCGAACGCGAATTTCCGCAAATGTTCGCGAACGGGCAAACCGGGCGAACCGCCATAGACTTCAATAGGCAGGCGAATTTTAAAACCCACAGGGACTCTTTCTGGCCACAATAGTGATGGAAAAGTTGTTTCAAGGGGACTAACACCTGGACTGTGGCATGCCGGAGGGGGATCTGTGACAAAACTCCCATGGAAAATTACATAGTTGATGCAGAGTCTGGTTTTAATCCATAAAGGGCATAAATCACCTAACATTCCTAAATTGTTTGGAATAACGTGCTTTAAAACATCAGGTATGATGTTGTATCGATCAGGTAGTGTAATGGTTACGCCCGCTTCACAGTGACAGACCAAACTCCCCGTTTAACGCACCGCAAAAAAATGCAAACAGTCCATTTGCACAACCGCAAACTCCCCATTTGCACAAGGTTGGATACCAAGCTAGCCATGTCCTGTTTCTTGTCCTCACTGATGTCATTGAAGGCTTTGAAGTGGTCAGATGGACCCTTGCCCCAACACTGTGTGCCAGACATGCCATTACTTCCTTTTACACAATCGAGTACAGGTTGGGGATTGCCTTTTGTGCAAAGAAATTTCGGCCGGGTACCTTCCACTGCGGTGTCCCAATAGCTAAAAATTTTTGGAACACCTCAGACTCCACCAGCTTGTATGGTAAAAGCTGGCGGGCTAAGAGTTCAGACAAGCCAGCTGTCAGATGCTGGGCAAGGGGGTGACTTTGTGACATTGGCTTCTTACGCTCAAACATGTCCTTGACAGACACCTGACTGTGGGCAGATGAGCAGGAACTGCTCAAGGCGAGAGACGGAGTGGCGGATGGTTGAGAGGGGGCAAGGAGGACAGCAGTGGTTGACGTGGCTGAAGATGCTGGACCAGGAGGAGGATGGCGGCTTTGAGTTTGTGTGCTGCTTGTACTCATGTGTTGATCCCATAGGTGTTTGTGATGTGCGATCATGTGCCTTCGCAAAGCAGTTGTACCCAGGTGGGTGTTGGACTTCCCACGACTCAGTTTCTTTTGGCACAGGTTGCAAATGGCATCGCTGATGTCAGAGGCAGACACACAAAAAAAATGCCACACTGCTGAGCTCTGCAATGACGGCAATCTGGTGGTGACAACAGCATGCATTGATTGGCGTGCTGTCTGGCTGACCCCGGGTGCCGATGCATGCTGTCTGACTGCGCCACTAGCTCCTTGCGACGACCTCCCCCTGCTTCCTGCTCGTCTCCTCCTCCTCTCTGTCTCCCCATCTGAACTTTCCCTGTTCTTCTTCTCTTCTAGCGGGCACCCAGGTGACATCCACGGACGCATCGTCATCATCAACCGCTTCACTTGTATCTGACAACTCAGCAAAGGAAGCAGCAGCGGGTACACCATCATCATCATCACACCGTACGTCCATGTGTATAATGCTGCCTAACTGAGACATATCCCTGTTATCTACATCCTCTGGTAATAATGGTTGCCCATCACTCATTTCTTCCAACTGATGTGTAAATAACTCCTCTGACAGATCAAGTGAAGCAGCTGTGGTGCTAGTGTTGGTGGTGGCGGCAGGCGGGCGAGTGGTAACTTGAGAGGTGCCCGAAGCTAAGCTGGAGGAGGATGGTGCGTCAAGGTTCCAAGCGGAAGCTGTAGAAGATTGGGTGTCCTGTGTTAGCCAGTCAACTATGTCTTCAGAACTTTTCGAGTTCAGGGTACGTGACCTCTGAACACTGGGCATTATTCTAGGGCCAAAGGGAATCACAGCACCACGACGGCCCCTGTGGGGTGGCCTGCCTCTGCCTGTCATTTTTTTTTTCCGATTAGTGGTACTATGCGTGCAAGCTTCTGTGACAACAGATATGAGTGGCACTGTGCACTGGCAGAAGTTGGCAGAGTAGACGCTGTAGGCCTGGCACACACGCTTGCAGACAACTAACTGCCATTTAATCTATTACAGTCAAAACATTTTTAAATGTACACTACTGTTACACCAGATATGAGTTGCACTGGTGTGACACTGTGCCCTGGCAGGCCCTGAAATGCAAACGTGTGAAGGAAACTGACTGCTATTATTTACAGTCAAAAAAGTTTTTTTTTTTGTTAAATGCAAGCTATTGTGACACCAGAGATGAGTGGTGGCACTGGGCAAGTGGGCACAGTATACGCTGTGAGCCTCACACACACTCGCTGGCAGGCAGGCAACTGCAATTAGATTACACAGGAAAAAAAAAAAAGCAGACTGATGTTCTAGCCCTAAAAAGGGCTTTTTGGGGTGCTGTCCTTACAGCAGAGATCAGATGAGTCCTTCAGGACTGTAGTGGACACTGAATACACTAGCCTAGCTATCGATTTCCCTATTAAATCAGCAGCAGCTACACTGTCTTTCCTCTAACTAAGAATGCAGCTTCCGGGGGGCGGGGCCTAGCTGTCATGGAGGAAAGATGCACTTCGTGTAAGCTCCCACAATATCTCACTTTAAGCAGCTATCAACAAGCGAATTTCACCCCAGAAGGGGATGACCCAGCAATGTTGCTCCTACCTGACCGACCCGACATGCTTAATAGCGGTCAGCAACTCGACAGAGTCCTACTTACCTCCGCGTGGCAAGTGTGGCCTGGTGCTCACCAGGCGCGAGAGGCGGCCGATCTCCCGATCCTGGGATGCCCAGGAGCAGCTACTTCCTGGCAGGAGCTCCGTTACCCCCGCCCTCAGACCGGTGGGGTTATCCCGGTCCACCCCTGAGAGGCTGTCTGGAGCTAATGGACGCACAGAGCACAGCCGCCCAGGCTGACATACTCATCTGCGACTCTCCCAAAATGGCAGCAGCCGCGTGTCCTCCTGGTACCAGCAAAGCATGGCAGGATATTGAGTCTAAGCTGGACAGACAATTTAATCAATTTTGGAAGCAAATAACAAGCAGGAAGCCCCAACAAGCTCCACCACAGCCCCAACAAGCTCCACCACAGCGTGGTGGAAAGAGAAGCAGTCCCCATTAAAATCCACCAATGCAAAAGGTGTCGAAGACGGGACCGAGGCACAAACAGAAATGCAGAGCCTGCCTCACGTCAAGCACTCGCCTCCACCTTAAGCCACCACAATCCCGCACCGGACGTGAAGCACCACCGGGACAGATCCGACCACCCGACAAAACAAGCTTCCACCACCTCAAGCCGCGAACCCGGCACTTAGCCAGAGACTTGCCTTTGTTGTTCCAGGTATCAGGGTCTGCACCTGGCGCCCAGAAGGGATCGGATGAGCACAAGCAGTAAACAGCAGCCTGCCAAGCAGGTCCCACCATGCCTCCACACCATGCCTTTGATCACATGAACTGCTCTCTGCACATTAACTAATCGTAAAGTAGCAAGCGTTTAAACATGTCATTATTTCACCTCCTAAAGTGTTTGTCGTAGTTCCTTACATGCCTTTACCTTAACCGTTCATGTATTATGTTATTCACTAGTCTCATCACACTTGATTTATAACTAGTGGTGGAGCTGCTGATATAAATACACAGTTGATAACGTGCAAGCTACACCCTAAACATGACAGCTATCTTTCACAACAATGTACTGCTATATACTCATACCCTCAGTGCAACTAGCCATGATATACGCACGTTCAGCCTAGCATGCTCAAATATAACACACTTCTGTCTAAAAAAAAAAATAATAATAAAAAAAAAAGAATGCAGCTTCCGAATTAATCTAAAATGGATGCTGTCCAGGAGGTGGGAGGGTCTGGGATGGAGGGTCTGCTGCTGATTGGCTGGAATGTGTCTGCTGACTGTGAGGTACAGGGTCAAAGTTTACTCAATGATGATGAATAGGGGGCGGACCGAACATCGCATATGTTCGCCGTCCGTGGCGAACGCGAACAAGCCATGTTCGCCAGGAACTATTCGCCTGCGAACTATTCGGGACATCTCTAATTAACAGTTGTTGCTGCTAAGAATAAATGTAGGGTGTAGGTATATGCATACTTGGTTATATCACCACTACTGGTTTTGCTCACAAATATCCACATACATTTAGATGGATAGTAGATGAGAAAATTCACATACATTCACACTGATACCAGATATGAAAATAGACATGCATGCCCACTGACACTAGATATGAAAATATGCATACATTCACATTGATATTAGATATGGAAATATGCATACATTCACATTGATATTATATATGAAAATAAACATGCATGCCCACTGACACTAGATATGAACATATGCTTACATACACATTGATATTAGATATGGAAATAGTCATACATTCACATTGATACTAGATATGAACATATGCATACATTCACATTGATATTAGATATGGAAATATGCATACATTCACATTGGTATTAGATATGGAAATATGCATACATTCACATTGATATTAGATATGGAAATATGCATACATTCACAGTGATATTAGATATGGAAATATGCATACATTCACAGTGATACTAGATATGATACACATATATTCACACTGATACTGGATATGAAAAATCTAAAATGTTTACACTGATACTAGATAAGAAAATTCGCATACATGCCCACTGATACTAGAAAAAAAATGCCTACATTCACATTGATATTAGATATCTAGAGGGGGAGCGGTACATCTGGGAGAAGGAGTTGTTATACCGTGTCACGACTAAAGATGTGGGGGGGTCTGTCACCCTGACTAACAAGCAGCTAGTGGTACCGCAAAAGTATAGACAGGAGCTGCTTAGAATTGCTCATGACATTCCCTTGTCAGGACACCTAGGGATGACCCGTACCCGGTACCGCTTAACGCATGCCTTCTTCTGGCCCGGCATCTCGCAGGATGTGCGCCAGTATTGCACCTCTTGCGACGTATGTCAGAGAGTAGGTAAACGAGGGGATCGCCACAAGGCCAAGCTATGTCCCCTACCCATTATCGCAGAGCCCTTCAGCCGCGTAGCGGTAGATATCGTAGGGCCCCTGCCAAAACCCAGTCCCTCTGGCAAAAGGTACATTCTGACTGTAGTGGATTACGCCACCAGGTACCCCGAAGCTGTGGCCCTCACTAATATACATGCCGAGACCGTAGCGGAGGCATTAATGAAAGTGTTTTCCCGGGTAGGGTTCCCCCAAGAGATAATCTCGGACCGAGGTACCCAGTTTACGGCCGAAGTTACTCAACATATGTGGAAGGTATGTGGCATTAAGCCAATAGTTAATTCCGCCTACCACCCCCAGTCCAATGGGTTATGTGAGAGGTTCAACGGGACACTGAAGCAGATGCTTCGGACGTTCGGGGAGACCCACAAAGACTGGGAGAGGTTTCTACCTCACCTACTCTTTGCTTATAGAGAGGTTCCCCAGGAGTCGACCGGATTCTCCCCGTTTGAATTACTATTTGGGAGGAGGGTGCGGGGACCCTTGAACTTAATTAGGGAACATTGGGAGGGAGAGAGTACTACCAACGAGACCCCTATCATATCATACGTCCTGGAATTCAGGGACCGTCTGGAGGCGCTCACTCAGGCTGTACACACCAACCTCCAGGCGGCCCAGCAACGACAGCGACGCTGGTACGATAGAGGAGCCCGAGACCGCAGCTTTCAGGTGGGACAGAAGGTTTTAATTTTAAAACCTGTCCGCACAGACAAGCTGCAGGCCATCTGGCAAGGCCCATACCAGGTAGTGGAGCAGCGATGCGACACTACCTATGTGATCGGCCCCTGCTCAGGGGTAGGGAAGAGACGCATGCTCCACGTGAACCTGCTCAAACCCTACCATGAGAGGATCGAGGATGTGACGGCCATCTGCGCCTCCTCCTTAGAGGATCAGGAGAACCTACCCTTACCTGACCTACTAGAACCCGAGGCACCGATAGAGCCCTCCCAGGGAGTTCAGCTGGGGGAGCGGCTAAGCGCCCATGAGCGTGCCCAGGTACAAGCGCTGATCGAAGCCAAAGGGGCTACCTTCTCCAATTTACCTGGTTACACTCCGCTAGCCACTCACCGAGTAGACACCCTGGGACAGCTACCTATGAGACAGGCTCCATATAGGGTTCCGGAATCCGTCCGTACCCATATGAAAGCCGAGCTAGATGAGATGTTACAGCTAGGGGTTATCGAACCCTCCGATAGCCCCTGGGCATCGCCGGTAGTCCTAGTACCGAAAAAGGATGGCACCACTCGGTTCTGTGTCGACTACCGGAGGCTAAATGACAAAACGGTGTCTGATGCCTACCCGATGCCCCGGATAGACGAGCTGTTAGATAAGATGGCACGGGGCCAGTATCTCACTACCATTGATTTGTGTAAGGGATACTGGCAAATTCCACTAGCCGATGACGCCGTCCCCAAGTCGGCGTTTGTCACTCCGTTTGGCCTGTACCATTTCAAGGTCATGCCCTTCGGAATGAAAAACGCTCCGGCTACCTTTCAGCGGATGGTAGATCGGCTACTGGACGGGTTCCAAGAGTATGCCTGTGCCTATCTAGATGACATAGCCATCTTTAGCCAGACCTGGGAGGACCACCTACACCACATAGGGGCGATCCTAGATCGTATTGGGGAGGCTGGGTTAACGTTAAAGCCTAGCAAGTGCCACATAGGTATGGCTGAGGTGCAGTATCTGGGACACCGAGTAGGGTGTGGGCAGCAGAGACCCGAGCCAGCCAAGATTGAGGCCGTAGCAAAGTGGCCTACCCCCAGGACTAAGACTCAGGTGCTGGCGTTTTTAGGGACGGCCGGCTACTACCGGAAGTTTGTTCCAGACTATAGCACCCTGGCCAAACCCCTGACGGACTTGACTAAAAAGAACCTTCCCCGACAGGTTGTCTGGGCCCCAGAGTGTGAGCAGGCATTCCAGCAACTCAAAACGGCTCTAACTAATGCCCCTGTGTTGACTGCTCCTGATCCAACTAAAAGATTTCTTGTTCACACAGACGCTTCAATGTTTGGATTGGGAGCAGTACTGAGCCAAGTGGGAGCCGATGGCGGAGAACACCCCGTAGCTTACCTAAGCCGCAAGTTACTACCGCGTGAAGTGAGCTACGCTGCCATCGAGAAAGAATGCCTGGCCGTGGTGTGGGCCCTCAAAAAGTTACAGCCATATTTGTACGGACAACCTTTTTCCTTACTCACAGATCACAACCCGTTAGTGTGGCTGAACCGTGTATCTGGGGACAATGCCCGGCTGCTGCGCTGGAGTTTGGCGCTGCAGCCCTTTGACTTTACCATTCACTATCGGCCCGGAAAACAAAACGGTAACGCTGACGGGTTATCCAGACAGACTGAACTCGAAAAGTGATCTGTGAGTACTCTCCCGGACATCCCCAAGCCGATCCGTTGGGATCAGACTGTGTATGCCGGCTTGGTTCTGGGGGAGCATTGTGGCAAATCTAGCCACTTCTGGACTATATGCAGTATAGGTTGTCCGTAGGCTGACTGTATGATGTGTTCCGTTAAATGTGTATGTATTGTGCTATGGCCGTTCGCACGCTGGCAGCCGTACGCTGCCAGCGTACCAGCATTCATACGACGAAAACACGGCTATCCTGGCCATTCGCCGTACGAATACGGGCTCCCCAGGTCGACCACACACTCCCAAGTCGTGTGGTACCAAGTAACCGATTGCAACATTGTTGCAATCGGTAATTAAGGGCTCTCCTAGGTGGCCGTCGATCCACTACCGACCATGCGGCGGTCGGCCATCTTGGATCCTTTGTCTCTGCAGCGGTGTTCGGTCGTCGAGAGCCTGGACTTGAAAACGGCTACTCGATGATCCGAGCCCCGCTGGGTTTCCAGAGCGTTCGGGAGTTCCGCGTTCGGTACATTATATGTCCCGTACTTATTCGGTACTTTTAAACCAACTTTCATGTTTAAATGTATTATGTGCGGCGTTCGGTCAATTCAGCTGGGATCAGAGCGGTATTCTCACAAAGTGTGCGCTCCGACCCCAGCTATCTACCGAACGTTCGATTATTCCAAAGTACCGAATATTATGTGAATTATGGATTTTAGAGTCAATTGTCGGTTTTGCTACACGAGGGGATAATCCACTTAATCGTCCATTTTAGTGGGAGTATCCCTCTCGTGTCGCAATGCCTGTTGGGAAAGTCACAATGCATGCTGGGAGAAATCCCCTGGATGATCTGTGTGGAAACCCCTTGCATGGGGAACTGTATAAATACGCTGCTTGTGAATAAACCGAGTTAGTTGACTCCCAAACTGTGTTTCGTCCGGTTATTGGGAGGATTGGGAATATTGCCTTGCTTCCTACTCTGACTGTGGATTTCCTGAAGATACCAACGGATGTCGTGGACGGTTATACCGCATACCGTTACAATGACCTCTTCAGAACCTTCACCTTTTTTTTTCTGCAACCACTGGAGGGTAAACTTGGTCTTGTGCTTAGGGTCATTGTCATGCTGGAAAGTCCAAGAGCGTCCCATGTGCAGCCTGCGTGCAGAAGAATGAAAAATGTCTTCAAGTATTTTAGAGCTCACACATCCCCAAAACATCAGTGAGCCACTACCAGGGGCGGGCTGGGCCGGGGGGCAGGGAGGCAATTGCCCCCCAGGCCGCCCCAAACCATTTTAAGACCGGCCGCTGCAGGGCCGGCCCTTTAAATGCTGCAGCCGCCTGAGCGCTCTGTTAAGAGGCTCAGGCGGCTGCAGCACATCTTCTCCCCTCCCCTGTAGCGTGGCCGAGCTCCTCTCCGGTGCGGTGGCCGGCCGGAGTGATAGGAAAGTGCACACTCAGTGTGCACCTTCCTGTCAGTCCGGCCGGTTACAGGAAACAGAAACTCCTGTTCCGTGCAGAACAGGAGTTTCTGTTTCCTGTAACCGGCCGGACTGACAGGAAGGTGCACACTGAGTGTGCACCTTCCTATGACTCCGGCCGGCCACAGCACCGGAGGGGAGGTGAGGGGAGGGGTGGGGAATTAAGAAGAAGGAGGGAGGGTGGGGGATTAATAAGAAGAGGGGGGGAATTAAGAAGAAGGAGGGAGGGTGGGGGATTAATAAGAAGAGGGGGGAATTAAGAAGGAGGGAGGGTGGGGGATTAATAAGAAGAGGGGGGAATTAAGAAGGAGGGAGGGTGGGGGATTAATAAGAAGAGGGGGGAATTAAGAAGAAGGAGGGAGGGTGGGGGATTAATAAGAAGAGGGGGGGGATTAAGAAGGAGGGAGGGTTGGGGAATTAAGAAGAAGGAGGGAGGGTGGGGGATTAATAAGAAGAGGGGGGGAATTAAGAAGAAGGGGGAGAGGTGGGGGATTAAGAAGGGGGGAGGGTGGGGGATTAAGAAGAAGAAGGGGGGGAATTAAGAAGAAGGGGGAGGGGTGGGAGATTAATAAGAAGAGGGTGATTAAGAAGGAGAGGTGGGTGGGATTAAGAAGAAGGAGGGTTGGGGGGATTAAGAAGAACAGTGGGGGACGGTGGGGGGGATTAAGAAGAACAGGGGGTGGGGGTCAAGAAGAACGGGGGGTGATTAAGAAGAACAGGGAGGGGTGGGGGGATTAAGAAGAACAGGGGGGTGGGGGGATTAAGACGAACAGGGGGCTGGGGGGATTAAGAAGAACAGGGGGAGTGGGGAGATTAAGAAGAACAGGGGGAGTGGGGAGATTAAGAAGAACAGGGGGAGTGGGGAGATTAAGAAGAACAGGGGGGTTGGGGGATTAAGAAGAACAGGGGGGTGGGGGGATTAAGAAGAACAGGGGGGGGGGAATTAAGAAGAACAGGGGGATTAAGAAGAACGGGGGGAGTAAGAAGAACACAGGGGGTAAGAAGAACACAGAGAGGAGGGGGGAGAGTAAGAAGAACACAGGGAGGGTGGGGGAGTGAGAAGAACACAGGGAGGGTGGGGGAGTAGGAGGGAACACAGGGAGGTTGGGGGAGTGAGAAGAACACAGGGAGGGTGGGGGGGTGAGTAGAAAACTGGGGGGGAGTGAGTAAGATCACATGGGGGGGAGGTGAGGAGAACACATGGAGGGGGGGAGTGAGAAGAACACAGGGAGGGAGGGGTTGAAAAGAACACCAGAGGTTTGGGGGGGGGGTGAGAAGAGTACAGGGAGGGTGGATGAGTGTGAGAAGTGACTGCTAGGGGAGGGGGGGTGGAGAGACCACTAAGGGGCAGGGGAGAGCTCTATAGGACAGGGAGCTCTTTCACACTACGCGCACACACACACACACACACAATGCATCCCTATACGTACACAGAAACACACAGTGCATCCCTACACACACAGAAACACAACATGCTTCCCTTACACACAGAGAAACACAATGCATCCATTACACACAAAGACAATGCATCCTTTGCACACATACACAGAAACACACAATGCAAACCCTTACACACACATGCAAACACACACTGTTTCTCTTACATATACACAGAAACACAATGCATTTCTTACACACACTCAATGCACACACTTACAGACACACACCTTGCATCCCTTATGCATACAAACACAGATTCACACAATACATCCCTTATACACAAACACACACTGCTTCCACTACAAACAAATACACTGCATTACCTACACAAACTGGTATTCCTATACACTACCTACCATAAGCACACACATTAGATCCTCTACAATAACACATAACACATCCCCTACACACTCCACTCCCTGTGAGCGAACTCATGGGTGGAACATGTAGGTGGGCCTTATGGGCATCTCATCGTCAGGCCCTGGGGCCCAGACCTTGAGCTGTGTAAGGGGCCCCAAAAAAATGGAGCTGCTTCCCATTCTACTAGAACTTTGAATTTTGTGACTACAGTTACAAGCAGCCTCCAGAGATCCTGTTCTACACCAGACCAGTGGAGCCAAACTGCAGCCCATCACCATCCTCATCTGATTATAAGTAGGCAATCCAGGATATTATTAGTGACACTAATCTATAATTTACCTCACATTAAAGGGACACTATAGTCCCCAGAACCACTTCAGCTTAATGAAGTGGTTCTGGTGTCTATAGCCTGTCCCTGCAGGCTTTTTAATGTAAACACACACTGTGTGCAGCATTGGCATTAGTTCATATGGCAGATCATATAGGTGGGGCATTGTGATGTCACATGGGGGGGGGGGGGGCAAATTTTTCTTTTGCCTAGGGCGGCAAAAATCCTGGGCAGGTGCATCAGTCTACTGGTGACCCACAGGAGGGGAGTGCACTGATTGCACAGCACTCTCCTCCTGCCCAGATCCGTTTTTACCGCAGTACAAGTGCCCTCTGCCCCTAATTTACAGTGGCTCACACTCACAGCAAGCAGTGCCTGGAGCCCTTTACAGATGGGAACAAAGAGGTTCTGCAGCAGCTGGCCGTCCTGCAAGCATTACATTAAACAGCTGTTCCCCATACAGCCACAGGTGACGTTGTGCTGGGAGACTGTGATTACTCTTCACTTCCTCCCAGCCTACAGAGCAGCGCATGGGAGAGAGTGAGGAGGAGGCATGATTTAATCTTACAATAAATCCTCTAAGAAAAACCTTTATAAATTTGGAGGGATCAGCTCTGTTTCCACAGTTTATTGGTGTTTACTCTGATGTCTGTATTAATATTGAGGGATGTCTAAGTAGTAACGTCAGTGTGTGTCAGCAGGGCCAGCCGTTGGGGTGGGCAAGCTGTGCGGTCACGCAGGGTGCCATGACAACAGAGGCGCCCGGTAGCCAACACAGCTCACAAGTTGGGGACGCCAGCATATTCAATTGAAACGATTCGCTGGTGGTCCACTGGTGCGCACCAGCAGTAGGTGCAGTCAGATCATATCCTCTCCCTCGTGGTTCCGACGCTCAGTTAATAAGTCAGAGCACAGGCTCAGAGATTCTCAGCCTGTGCTCTGACAACATTGAAAGTCAGAGCCGTGAAGGAGTGGGTATGGCAAAGAGCTACTGATTAGCATAACATCAATATCCGTTATAAAACCAGGAAAAGGTGGGCATGGATGGTGAACTGATTTGGTGGTGCAATGGGCCACTTGACTGGTTTTGCCCCCCAGGTCTAAGGCTGCCAGCCCTCCCCTGGCCACTACCATGCTTCACAGTGGGTATTTTTTTTACTATAGGCCTTGTTGACCCCTCTCCAAACATAGCGCTTATGGTTGTGACCATAAAACTCTATTTTGGTTTCATTACTCCAAATTACAGTGTGCCATAAGCTTGTCAAGGTGTTGTCGGCATATTGTAACCAGGCTTTTTTGTGGCATTGGCGCCACTGTAAAGGCAACTCGACCATGCAGCTCCTTTTAGTTCAAGTATTGTCGTATCATGCTCCTTGAAATAACCACAATGTCTTTTTCTACAGCAGCCTGCATTTCTCCCGAGGTTACCTGAGGGTTTTTCTTTGTATCCTGAACAATTCTTCTGGCAGTTGTGGCTGATATATTTATTGGTCTACGTGACCTTAGCTTGGTATCAACAGATCCCCAAATTTTCCCCTTCTTAATAAGTGATTGAACAGTACAACCTGGAATTTTCACGGCTTTTGGATATTTTTTTATATCCTTTTCCATCTTTATAAAATTCCATTATAAAGTTATCATTATGATTTAAATAGGAGTCAAAACTATGTGATAATAAATGATCACTATCCTTCAATACAATAATTTATTTTGCATGATCAGTCATATTTTCAAAATCAATACCAAAACTTCACAATTACTGCCAGGGTATGCAAACTTTTAAACACAACTGTATGGAAATTCATGAAAATACAAACACATTCACAGTGATGCTGGATATGAAAATGCACATTCACATTCACACTGGATATGAAGATTCACATTCACACTGATATTAGATATGAAAACACACATACATTCACGCCTAAATTAGACCTGAAAATTCACATATATTCACACTGATACTAGATCCAGCAATGGCACCTGTATCAGGAGCTGTAAGAAGTGGTGTTTGGTGGGTGGAGGGTTTTTAATGTTGCACACTATATATATATATCGGTGAGTGTGCTTAATTTTTAAGGGCATTTATAGATAGAAAAAGATACAGGAGTGCCAAAATGTCTGTCTTCTCATTAAATTTGGGTTTCACTAGTGGACCTTGTCTACTAAGCTGCACATTGTGTTGTACCAATTTTTGTTTGTCTGATAGATGTGAAAATACACATACATTCACACTGATTACATAATATTTATATTATACACTGTACACTGATTGGCCCATTTTCAATCCTTTTAGGTTAGTCTGAATCATTTTCCAGAATATTTTCACGTACAATATTTGAAAGAGTTGAACCACCACATGGACGACTATCAGACTACTTGAACTAAAATATTTTTTTGTTAAAGTGCTTACCCATACCAATTTTTTTTTTCTCTGTGTACAAGTCTATTAAATAATTAAATATTGCATATTTTATAAGTTATATGAATAAAATGCATACCTTGTATTGGAATATGTGCCAAAATAGCCTTCACAT
Source organism: Pelobates fuscus (assembly GCF_036172605.1). Classification (NCBI taxonomy): domain Eukaryota; kingdom Metazoa; phylum Chordata; class Amphibia; order Anura; family Pelobatidae; genus Pelobates; species Pelobates fuscus. The sequence continues at coordinate 21,007,477 of NC_086328.1, forward strand.
GTAGGCTTCAAAGAATAATTATTTCTTCCTGTGAAGCTTTGATATCTCCTTTCTTGATCTCACTTATATACTTTGGCACAGGAGGCTAATTTGTTCTAGTAAGCAGTTACCAGGCAGGAGACAATAACATTCAAATAAAGCCACTCTCTCCAAAGATAGATTCGAAAATGAAGCTTAATTTCCAGGAAGTGTTTAAGGAGTCTGTGTGAGCCATAGCCAGAGTAGGTGTGGCTACAGCTCCATAAACAGATCGATTTAACTCCTAATTAGAATGGAGCATGGAGATTGCAGCTGCATGATCTATACACTAAAACCACTGCATAAAGTTGTTTGGATGCTTATAATATCCCTTTCCAGAGTTTCCAGATCTTCACTCATGGCTGCTATGTCTATATTATTATTATTTTCAAATGTACGGTAGGTGATTATAAAAAGTATTTAATGGTTACAAAATGGCTGAATTGTTCTATTACTTATCATACTAAGCAAAATCAGAAAGAAGGAATAGTATATGAAAATGCAAGTCATTTTATGTGAATAGCAATAGCCAGTAATTTTAATGTAGTTTTATTGGGATTTAATATTTATTATTATCTGTATTACGCTCCCAAAAAAATATTTTCTAAACTGCACTACAGCATGGCGTAAATACAGCCTAAGAAATGTTCCGTAAGTATCTCCTGCGGCCACATTGTCTAAATAATACTAACTAATTGTAGCGCAAAGTGAAATAAAACTATTAATTGATTCTTTGCGGCAAACACTTAAATTTAAAATGTAACCTTCCCTGCCCCCTAAACTTTGCAGAAATAGCCACAAGCAGTAAACTAAAGGATACAAATCTCTTGGTTCAAACATTGCTGTAAAAAATCATTGTACTCGCGTGAAATTCTCTGTCTAAATATGATTTATTTTATATGTAAGCATCTTCATTCAGAGTTGCCAACAGCAAATTATAGACTACCGCAAATAATCAAGTTGTGAGTTTATTGAAGCACATTCTGTTAATATTTTAGAATGTCAAACTATCAGGGAGGCTTTAGTTCTACAACAACCGAGTATCCTTCCGTTTGGTCATGACTGTTCTAGAACCACCAGCAATGAGTAATGTGGACTACAAGCCATTATAAGAGTTTTGTTGCTAAAGCTCTGAAGTAGCAAAATATGTACACTAGTGATCTCGTGAACATAACATTTTCGGTTCGCGAACGGCGAACACGAACTTCCGCAAATGTTCGCGAACGGACGAACCGAGCGAACCGCCATAGACTTCAATAGGCAGGCGAATTTTAAAACCCACAGGGACTCTTTCTGGCCACAATAGTGATGGAAAAGTTGTTTCAAGGGGACAAACACCTGGACTGTGGCATGCCGGAGGGGGATCCGTGACAAAACTCCCATGGAAAATTACATAGTTGATGCAGAGTCTGGTTTTAATCCATAAAGGGCAGAAATCATCTAACATTCCTAAATTGTTTGGAATAACGTTCTTTAAAACATCAGGTATGATGTTGTATCGATCAGATAGTGTAAGGGTTACGCCCGCTTCACAGTAACAGACCAAACTCCCCGTTTAACGCACCGCAAACAACCGCAAACAGTCCATTTGCGCAACCGAAAACTCCCCATTTGCACAAGGTTGGATACCAAGGTAGCCATGTCCCGTTCCTTGTCCTCACTGATGTCATTGAAGGTCTCTCTTCCTCCACCCAGCCACGTACAACACCAAGGGTCCCCGAAAGGTGACAACAAGCCCCCTGGGACGTGTCATGGCCGTTACCAGTAATTCCTGTCTCTTCCAGGTTAACGGACTGTTGCCACTCCCCCTCTCTGACACGGTCTCGCTGCGCTACATAATGCGACCGCGCCAGACAACAGACGCTGGATTAATGAAAAGCGTACAGCGGACTTAAACCGGCTGCAACTCCTCTCTACAATTTTCCTGTGTACCGAACCGGACTCGTACTCGACTGACCTCCTTCTCCTTCCCTTGATCACGGCTAACACTTTGACTCCTCTCGACCTCTCTCCAACAGAACCTCCCCGGAGGGGACTCTGGGACCAACTTAAAGACTCTGGAAGCTAAGTTACCTCACTTGTTTATACAAACTTTTCCTCTGACTTCTGAGCACTCAAGCTTTAGCCTGCTTGCACGTTCTCCTATTGTTATAGGAGTAATTCCTATTCATTAACCCCTCAGTCTCCAGCTATGTTTTCTACCAATTAATCTAAATCAATTCTCTGCAAGTTAATATCAATTACCTTCCTTCATTGAATTATTGCTGCAATTCAATTGTATAAGACAATCTAAGAATCACTCACCAATTCTGAAGTATTTAAAGATACAGCACCTATGTTCCTCCAATCAAAATATTAAAGACACAGTATCAGTGAATTCTCTGGTGAACTGTCATCTCTTTATTTCCTCAATATATTACATTCACATCTATTCAGTCTGAAATCTGCAGTTGAGCTCCATCTTACCCTATGTGAACGTGACAGATTAATCCAGCCTTTTGTAATGGATCCAGCAGATTTCGATTCAAAACTCACTATGCTGAATCAAAGAGTCGATACACTTGCTCAAGGCATGCAAGATCTCCAGGTTACAAATGAACGGATTCTTACTTATGTCAGAGACTTACAAACCCACACTCCTCATACCGTTATGCACTCAGCCAGTGACCCTGCTGTCTGTAATCCCGAGAAGTTTTCTGGAGATAGATCAAAATACAGGGAGTTCCTTAATTCCTGCAAACTATTGATTGCTCTAAAACCTCGATCTTATCCCACTGAAAGATCTAAGGTTTGTTCAGTTATCTCCTTCCTAAGAGGTGAACCTATGGCCTGGGCCCACTCCTTCTTGGAAAATGATGATCCCATCTTAGACTCATTGGACGAGTTCTTTGAAGCTATGTCTCTCCTTTACGAAGATCCTAATAAACAGTCTACAGCTGATCTAACCATCCGAACTCTCCAGCAAAAACAGAGACCTGTCGAAGATTACATAGCTGAGTTTAAGAGATGGGCAATAGAAACTCAATGGAACGATATAACCCTGCGCAACCAATTTCGAATTGGGTTATCCGAAGGAGTAAAGGATGAACTTTCTAGAACTGAACTTCCTACGACTCTAAACGCTCTTATTCAACTATCAATCAGTATTGACAGAAGGCTTAGGGAAAGAAAGGCCGAAAAAGCTCTCTCAAGTTCATCAATTAGGAAACCAGCTGCTCCTCCAAAACCAGCTGAAAAACCTTCATCACCTAACGAACCTATGGAAATTGGCACTATAAGAAGTCCTCTCTCACTAGAAGAAAAAACTAGAAGACGACTACTTAACCTTTGTATGTACTGTGCCTCACAAGATAATTTAATCCCGGACTGCCCTCTATTGAAAAGACCACGGAGTGGTAAGCATGCTCATACCACTTCTATACTGAGTGCACTCCCTTCTAAATCAACCACTCAATTTTTCTCCATTTCTCTCATATTACAGTGGGACAAAGAAAGAATAACGACTGATGCCATCATTGACTCTGGGGCTAACGGGGTGTTCATCGATTCATCCTTTGTAACCAAAAATAAAATTCCTTGTGTCCGTAAAAGCACTTCTGTTTCTGTCAGAGTAATTGATGGCTCCCTCATAGCCTTGGGTCCTATCACAAAAGAAACTATTCCTGTACGAACAACCACCCATAACACTCATATCGAATATCTTATATTCGATGTTATCTCTTCTCCCCTTTATCCGGTCATCCTAGGAATCAATTGGCTAAGGGACCACAACCCTCAAATTACCTGGTCTCCCTTTTCTCTCGCTTTTAACTCTGAGTACTGTAAGGAAACATGCTTACAACATATTCCACTCCTCCAAACTATTGAAGAACCAACTATACCTTCCTGCTATTCTGAGTTCTCTGATGTATTCAGTAAAAAGGAAGCTGAAACACTCCCACCTCTTCATCCCTACGACTGCCCTATCGAACTCATACCTGGTGCCCCCATACCTTTTGGGCACATCTACCCTCTCTCTGAATCTGAATTAAAAATCCTCAAGGAATACTTGGAGGAAAACCTCCGTAAGGGATTCATTAGACGTTCCAGCTCACCTGCTGCCTCCAGTATGTTTTTTGTGAGGAATAAGGACCAGACCATCCGTCCCATCATAGATTACAGAGCTTTAAATAAGATAACAGTGAAAAATCGCTATCCTCTTCCCCTGATAAACGAGCTGATTAAAAGGTTGAAAACTGCCACTATCTATACTAAACTTGACCTCCGTGGGGCATACAATCTCGTTAGAATCAAAGCTAACGATGAATGGAAAACTGCCTTCAGAACTAGATATGGTCTCTACGAGTATCTTGTGATGCCTTTTGGCCTCTGCAACGCCCCTGCCACCTTTCAACATTTCATAAATGACATCTTCAGGGATCTTCTGGACGTCTGTGTCATCATTTACTTAGATGACATTCTTATATATTCTAATACACCTGAGGAACACAAAAAACACGTGAGATGGGTGTTATCCCGACTTAGAACTCATAAATTATACGCTAAACCAGAAAAATGTCTCTTTAACGTCAATGAAATAACCTTCTTGGGTTACGTTATCACTCCTCATTCGATTGGAATGGATAGCTCAAAAATCAGTTGTATCCTCAACTGGCCCATTCCTTCTAACGTAAAATAATGACAACAGTTCCTGGGGTTTGCTAACTTCTACAGAAAATTTATTAAAAATGACTCTGATGTAGCTCATTCCCTTAATTCACTTAACAGCAAAAAACATGTTTTCAAATGGAATGAAAAGGCCCAAAAGGCCTTTGATGAGTTAAAAAGAAGATTTACAACTGTTCCTATCCTTCAACTCCCTGATCCCACATGTCTATATGTCCTTGAAACAGATGCTTCCGAAACCGCCATCGGAGCTGTTCTCTCCCAACACAAAACTCCTCAAGATCCTCTTCATCCTGTTGCCTTTTTTTCCCGTTCCATGTCTCCGGCTGAAAAAGAATTACCCTATAGGAGAAAAAGAATTATGAAGCATAAAATCAGCCTTAGAAACCTGGCGACATCTTCTAGAAGGAACACAAAATCCTATAATAATTTATACTGACCATAAAAACCTTGAATGTCTTCACTCCAATAAAACTCTCTCTGCAAGGCAAGTAAGATGGAACCTCTTCTTCTCCCGGTTTAATTTTCAAATCGTTTTTAGACCTGGGGCTAGGAACAAAAAGGCGGATGCCCTTTCCAGAATTCACCAAGAACCTGAATCAGAATCCCCATATGCAGTCATCGGAATTGCCACATCCCTTATAGATGACATAAAAGGCCTTCATCCAGATGCTCTTGAACTTCCTAAATCAACTAAATTATCGCTGAAAGACGGTCTCTATTATTTTCATGATAGAATTTACATTCCTCCTCCATTTAGAAATAAAATACTTGAATTCATTCATGACTCTCCTCTGGCAGGTCATCCAGGTATAAAAAAGACCCTCGAATTATCCAAAAGATATTATTGGTGGCCGCGCCAGGACATCACCATCGAATCCTACATGAAAAACTGTTCAACCTGACAAAGATCCAAATCTGACCATCATCAACCCTTTGGTCAGTTGATGAATCTACCGGTTCCAGAAAGACCTTGGCAATCCATTTCCATGGACTTCCTGGTAAAACTTCCCCCTTCTCAACACCATTCTACCATTTTAGTAGTAGTGGACTGATTCACAAAGATGTCCCATTTCATTCCTTTGAAGAAATTACCTTCATCATCAGAACTTTCAAAAACATTTCTCGATAATATTGTGAAACTTCATGGACTCCCAGATGAAATCATATCAGACCGCGGAACCCAGTTTACCTCTAAATTCTGGAATGCATTATGTACTTCTCTTCGTATTCAACGTAAACTATCTTCCGCTTATCCTCAAACCAACGGGCAAACTGAAAGAGTTAACCAATGCCTAGAACAATATTTACGTTGCTATTGTTCCCACTTACAGGATGATTGGATGACGTGGTTACCCATGGCCGAATTTGCTTATAACAACTCAGTTCATACAAGTAGCAAAATGACTCCCTTCTTCTCCAATTATGGATTTCATCCCTCCTCATTTCCTTCTCAAATAATTCCTTCATCTAACCCCGCTATCTCGGATCAAATCTCTCATATGTCCTCCTTATTTCGACAGTTACATGAAAATCTTGAAGTGGCATCCTCTAACCAGAAGAAGTTTTTTGATGCTAAGAGACAACCTTCCCCCCACTTATAAAGTTGGCGATTTTGTCTGGCTCTCCTCAAAAAACATCTCCACCAACCGTCCTTCAAAGAAACTGAGTTCCCTGTTTCTTGGTCCTTTTCAAATATTGTCTATCATAAACCCTAACGTTGTGAAATTGAAGCTTCCACCTACTTTTAAACTCCACCCGGTCTTTCATGTATCCTTGCTCAAGCCCCATCATCCTGACCCTTTCCAAAGAGATGTAATCACTTCTCCTGATCCTATCTTGGTACATGGTAGTGAAGAATACGAGGTCCAAAAGCTTCTTGATTCAAGGATCCATCGTGGCTCTTTACAGTACCTCATTAGATGGAAGGGTTATGGAGTTGATGAAGATTCATGGGAAGATTCCTCTGAGATTCATGCCGACAAACTGCTTACAGCGTTCCACAAACGTTATCCATCCAAACCACGTGGATAGCACCCGGTGGTTGCTCCTTACAGGGGGGGTAATGTCATGGCCGTTACCAGTAATTCCTGTCTCTTCCGGGTTGATGGATGTTGCCACTCCCCCTCTCTGACGCGGTCTCGCTGCGCTACATAATGCGACCGCGCCAGACAACAGACGCTGGATTAATGAAAAGCGTACCGCGGACTTAAACCGGCTGCAACTCCTCTCTACAATTTTCCTGTGTACCGAACTGGACTCGTACTCGACTGACCTCCTTCTCCTTCCCTTGATCACGGCTAACACTTTGACTCCTCTCGACCTCTCTCCAACAGAACCTCCCCGGAGGGGACTCTGGGACCAACTTAAAGCCTCTGGAAGCTAAGTTACCTCACTTGTTTATACGAACTTTTCCTCTGACTTCTGAGCACTCAAGCTTTAGCCTGCTCGCACGTTCTCCTATCGTTATAGGAGTAATTCCTATTCATTAACCCCTCAGTCTCCAGCTGATATGTTTTCTACCAATTAATCTAAATCAATTCTCTGCAAGTTAATATCAATTACCTTCCTTCATTGAATTATTGCTGCAATTCAATTGTATAAGACAATCTAAGAATCACTCACCAATTCTGAAGTATTTAAAGATACAGCACCTATGTTCCTCCAATCAAAATATTAAAGACACAGTATCAGTGAATTCTCTGGTGAACTGTCATCTCTTTATTTCCTCAATATATTACATTCACATCTATTCAGTCTGAAATCTGCAGTTGAGCTCCATCTTACCCTATGTGAACGTGACAGGACGCCTGCTGTGTTCGGTCTTCCAGCTGTAACGAAAATATACCCCAACACGCAGGATTCAACTCAACAGAAGACAACACAGAGGGGAGATATGTCTACCGGACCTTAGAATGGCCGGACTCAACGTATATGAGAGGAGTCCAGAGTCAGGAGCGATCCGAGGTCAAGGGCACAAAGAGACAGCGTGAACTAGGACTAGCCGGGGTCTGGTACACGGTAAACAGCAAGCCGGCAAACAGAACAGATAAGGATAACGAGAAAACGAAGTCAGAAACAAAGCCAAGGTCAAGTACGAAGGAACACATCTGAACACAACAAGCGCTAAAGGGAACTGAAACAGAAACCATGATAGGGCAAGGAACTAAGGGAGAAATAAATATACTATTTATATCTAAACATCTTTTTTGATTGGCCCCTGTCATATCCACGCCCCCAAAAGGTAAGTGTATGTGGAGTGTGGCATGACAGGGACCAATGGGAGGCCTTTGCCAATTTAGGCTCCCACTGTCCCTTTAAGAGCACGCCCGATACACGCTCTTAGAGTCAGGCGGGACAGCCCGCCTTCCTGCAACAGCCGTCGGATGAGCCGCGCACGGCTCGTGCAGCAGCAGGACCGCGCGGCTTGAACAGAGGACCCCGGCCTGCCCCTGGAAAGGGTAAGTACCGCTACACCGCCTCCTCAAAGCCACCTTCCTCCTCTGACTCCTCTTCTTCAGACTCCTCTCTCTGCGTTGCCTCTCTCTGCGTTATTATAAGGTGTGTTAAGTAGTACTATTCCTATAAGGCATCGATTTCAGGAACCGGGAGATGGAAAAAGATGCTTGGTCGGTCCTCCTACTTCAAATTTGGGGCACTGCGCATGCAATCTAATGTGCCACCAGATAGGAGTGGTGTGTTAAGTAGTACTATTCTTATCAGTTTAATCCCTGTTATGTCCCCTATCAGGGGACGTGTATATAAAGCATCGATTTTAGGAACCGGGAGATGGAAAAAAATGCTTGCTCGGTCCTCCTACTTCAAATTTGGGGCACTGCACGTGCAATCTAATGTGCCACCAGATAGGAGTGGTGTGTTAAGTAGTACTATTCTTATCAGTTTAATCCTAATGTCACGACTACTAGTGTGGTCCAGCACGCAGAAACTATGTAAACATATTCCTCCTCTGACTCCTCTTCCTCATAATCCTCTTCCAGCGTTGCCGCAGGTCCAGCAAGCGATGCTGATAAGGCTGTTTCTGGTGGTGATGGTGACTCTTCCTCTTCACGCTCATCTACGGCCTGATCCAGCACTCTTCGCAGGGCACGCTCCAGGAAGAAAACAAATGTTATGATGTCGCTGATGGTACCTTCGGTGCGACTGACTAGGTTTGTCACCTCCTCAAAAGGACGCATGATCCTACAGGCATTGCGCATGAGCGTCCAGTAACGTGGCAAAAAAATTCCCAGCTCCGCAGAGGCTGTCCTAGCACCCCGGTCATACAAATACTCGTTAACGGCTTTTTCTTGTTGGAGCAGGCGGTCGAACATTAGGAGTGTTGAATTCCAACGTGTCGTGCTATCGCAAATCAAGCGCCTCACTGGCATGTTGTTTCGCCGCTGGATATCGGAAAAGTGCGCCATGGCCGTGTAGGAACGCCTGAAAAGGCCACACACCTTCCTGGCCTGCTTAAGGACGTCCTGTAAGCCTGGGTACTTATACACAAAGCGTTGTACGATCAGATTACACACATGTGCCATGCACGGTATATGTGTCAACTTACCCAAATGCAATGCCGCCAACAAATTTCTTCCGTTGTCACAAACCACTTTGCCGATCTCCAGTTGGTGCGGAGTCAGCCACTGATCCACCTGTGCTTTAGGGCGGACAGGAGTGCTGGTCCGGTGTGACTCTCTGCTTTCAGGCAAGTCAACCCCAAGACGGCGTGACACTGCCGTATCCGGGATGTGGAACAGTACCTGGGGAGCTGGAGGGTGCTGTTGATGTGTAGCAAGACGCAGCAGCAGAAGAGGACTCAGCCGAGGAGGTTATGGACGAGGATGGAGTAGGAGGAGTAGAGGAGGTGGCAGCAGGCCTGCCTGCAAGTCGTGGCGGTGTCACCAACTCCTCTGCAGAGCCACGCATTCCATGCTTGGCAGCCATTAGCAGGTTTACCCAATGCGCAGTGTAGGTGATATACCTGCCCTGACCATGCTTTGCAGACCAGGTATCAGTGGTCAGACGGACCCTTGCCCCAACACTGTGTGCCAGACATGCCATTACTTCCTTTTGCACAATCGAGTACAGGTTGGGGATTGCCTTTTGTGCAAATAAATTTCTGCCGGGTACCTTCCACTGCGATGTCTCAATAGCTACAAATTTTTTGAACGCCTCAGACTCCACCAGCTTGTATGGTAAAAGCTGGTGGGCTAGGAGTTCAGTCAAGCCAGCTGTCAGACGCCAGGCAAGGGGGTGACTTAGTGACATTGGCTTCTTAAGCTCAAACATGTCCTTGACAGACACCTGACTGTGGGCAGATGAGCAGGAACTGCTCAAGGCGAGAGACGGAGGGGCGGATGGTTCAGAGGGGGCAAGGAGGACAGCAGTGGTTAACGTGGCTGAAGATGCTGGACCAGGAGGAGGATGGCGGCTTTGAGTTTGTGTGCTGCTTGTACTCATGTGTTGATCCCATAGGCGTTTGTGATGTGCGATCATGTGCCTTCGAAAAGCAGTTGTACCTAGGTGGGTGTTGGACTTCCCACGACTCAGTTTCTTTTGGCACAGGTTGCAAATGGCATTGCTGTTGTCAGAGGCAGACACACAAAAAAAATGCCACACTGCTGAGCTCTGCAATGACGGCATTCTGGTGGTGGCAACAGCATGCGTTGATTGGCGTGCTGTCTGGCTGACCCCGGGTGCCAATGCATGCTGTCTGACTGTGCCACTAGCTCCTTGCAACGACCTCCCCCGGCTTCCTACTCGTCTCCTCCTCCTCCTCTCTGTCTCCCCATCTGAACTTTCCCCCTGTTCTTCTTCTTTTCTAGCCTGCACCCATGTGACATCCACGGACGCATCGTCATCATCAACCGCTTCACTTGTATCTGGCACCTCAGCAAAGGAAGCAGCAGTGGGTACAACATCATCATCATCACACCGTACGTCCATGTGTGTAATGCTGCCTGACTGAGACATATCCCTGTTATCTGCATCCTCTGGCAATAATGGTTGCGCATCACTAATTTCTTCCAACTGATGTGTAAATAACTCCTCTGACAGATCAAGTGAAGCGGCTGTGGTGCTAGTGTTGGTGGTGGCGGCAGGCGGGCGAGTGGTAACTTGAGAGGTGCCCGAAGCTAAGCTGGAGGAGGATGGTGCGTCAAGGTTCCGAGCGGAAGCTGTAGAAGATTGGGTGTCCTGTGTTAGCCAGTCAACTATGTCCTCAGAACTTTTCGAGTTCAGGGTACGTGGCCTCTGAACACTGGGCATTATTCTAGGGCCAAAGGGAATCACAGCACCACGACCACGACGGCCCCTGCGTTGTGGCCTGCCTCTGCCTGTCATTTTTTTTCGATTAGTGGTACTATGCGTGCAAGCTACTGTGACAACAGATATGAGTGGCACTGTGCAGTGGCAGAAGTTGGCAGAGTAAACGCTGTAGGCCTGACACACACGCTTGCAGACAACTAACTGTTATTCAATCTATTACAGTCAAAAAAAATTTACACCAGATATGAGTTGCACTGGTGTGACACTGTGCCCTGGCAGGCCCTGAAACGCACACGCGTGAAGGAAACTGACTGCTATTATATTACAGTCAAAAAAGTTTTTTTTTTTTAAATGCAAGCTATTGGGACACCAGATATGAGTGAGTGGTGGCACTGGGCAGGCCCTGAAACGCACACTCTTGAAGGAAACTGACTGCTATTATATTACAGTCCAAAAAGTTTTTTTTTTTTTTTTAATGCAAGCTATTGGGACACCAGATATGAGTGAGTGGTGGCACTGGGCAGGCCCTGAAATGCACACTCGTGAAGGAAACTGACTGCTATTATATTACAGTCCAAAAAGTTTTTTTGGTTAAATGCAAGCTATTGTGACACCAGATATGAGTGGTGGCACTGGTCAAGTGGGCACAGTATACGCTGTAAGCCTTACACACACGCTGGCAGACAACTAACTGCTTTTCAATCTATTACAGTCAAAATTGTATTTTTTTTTTAAATGTACACTACTGTTACACCAGATATGAGTTGCACTGGTGTGACACTGTGCCCTGGCAGGCCCTGAAATGCACACGCGTGAAGGAAACTAACTGCTATTATATTACAGTCAAAAAAGTTTTGGTTTTTTTTAAATGCAAGCTATTGTGACACCAGTGAGTGAGTGGTGGCACTGGGCAAGTGGGCACAGTATATGCTGTGAGCCTGACACAGGCTGGCAGGCAGGCAACTGCAATTACATTACACAGAAAAAAAAGCAGATGTTCTGGCCCTAAAAAGGGCTTTTTGGGGTGCTGTCCTTACAGCAGAGATCAGATGAGTCCTTCAGGACTGTAGTGGACACTGAATACACTAGCTTAGTTATCAATTTCCCTATCAAATCAGCAGCAGCTACACTGTCCCTCCTATCACTAAGAATGCAGCTTCACAATGAATGTAAAATGGATGCTGTCCAGGAAGTGGGAGGATCTGGGAGGGAGGGTCTGCTGCTGATTGACTGGAATGTGTCTGCTGACTGTGAGGTACAGGGTCAAAGTTTACTCAATGATGATGAATAGGGGGTGGACCGAACAGCGCATATGTTCGCCGTCCGTGGCGAACGCGAACAAGCGATGTTCGCCAGGAACTATTCGCCAGCGAATAGTTCGGGACATCATTAATGTACAAGGTACAATTTGCTTGTGTTGCTGATGAGATTAAATAATCTATCAAACTGTATATAACTTCTGTTCAGTAGAACAGATATTATCCTAGAAACCTACCTTTCTACCATACCCTTACCTTTTGTGTCACTAAACCCCATTCCCTCTAGCATGTAAGCTCGTTGAGCAGGGCCCTCAACCCCTCTGTTCCTGTGTGTCTAACTTGTCTGGCTACAAATACGTGTCTCTTAGTCCACCCATTGTACAGCATTACAGAACTTGTTAGCGCTTTATAGATAATAATAATAATAATAATAATAATTTGTGGACCTGACATTTAGATGTAAAGCCTTCAGCTAAGGCCTTCCTTCCTCTGTCACATTTACATGTCAATCTAGGGGTTTAAAGTCTCTGTGGAAGGTGCCTTCCATTGAGATGAGAATTTGTCTTTTAACAGGACCCTCGTGTTTCCCCTATAAGTGAGAAAGAGGTGGTGCAGTGGATGTCTTGTAGATCAGCTCACGATGTCGTTACCATTTTTAAGAGCAAAGGCCTCAAAGTCAAAGTTGGTCAGTCATCTTTAGGCAGAAGCTTGAAGATCTTAGTCTAAAGAACCTCAATGTCTTCGGACTCAGAAAGTAGACTAGACAAAAACATATTTTAGCATTTCCCCATCGCTTGCAGACCTGAGTAACAATATACATAAACACATCAATTCCACCTGCACCAAATATTTGTATAATATAATTATTATTCAGCATCCACGTATATTAATTTAATATTAAAAATTAAAAGCAATATGTACTGTAAAAGGATTATACAGAATACTAATAAAGTTTGATTTATGACAAATTAATCCGAGGGCTTTATTAAATGGTGTTAGGTACTTTATGCAAATCCTTAATACGACAGTCTGTAGTGAGATAATTAAATAGTGAAAGGAATTTAGAGCTTTCTCTGTTGCAGGGTGATATCTTTATGGGCGATGCATCATTAGAGTTACTGTGGCTTAACAATTGGATTGTATATGTTAAAAAATTGCTATTCGGAATGTTAGGTGATTGAACAGCAGAGGATGGAGGCCACAGCAGAAAATAAATAAGACATTGTTAGCAGGGCCGGCGCGTCCATAAGGCGGCACAGGCGGCCGCCTTAGGGCGCACGGGCTCTGGTGGCGCAAGATTTCAGTGACCGGCAGGAGGGAAGCTCTCCCTCCTGCCGGGCAACAATCTCGGCCCCCAGTGCGGCGTGCGGCTGTGCTGAGATCAGACGCGGCGAGGGAGCTCTAACCTCTCTGCTCTGCTCCCTCGCGCGCTGTCTGCTGATGCTGCGGGAGCCGGAATATGACGTCATATTCCGGCTCCCGCGGTACCAGCAGACAGCGCGCGAGGGAGCAGAGCAGAGAGGTTAGAGCTCCCTCGCCGCGTCTGATCTCAGCACAGCCGCAAGCCGCCCAGCAGCCCCACTGGACCCCAGGGAAGGATTCATCATCCACACCAGCTCTCCAGGTAGGGAGGCTGGGTGGAAAATATTTATTTATAAAATAATTAGTGAGTGTCTGTGTGTGTGTGTGAGTGTATGTGTCTGTGTGTGTGTGAGTGTATGTGTCTGTGTGTATGTGTCTGTGTGTATGTGTCTGTGAGTGACAGTGTGGGTGTCTGTGAGTGTCAGCGTGTGCGTCTGTGAGTGACAGCGTGTGCGTCTGTGAGTGTCAGCGTGTGCGTCTGTGAGTGTCAGCGTGTGCGTCTGTGAGTGTCAGCATGTGCGTCTGTGAGTGACAGCGTGTGCGTCTGTGAGTGACAGCGTGTGCGTCTGTGAGTGACAGCGTGTGCGTCTGTGAGTGACAGCGTGTGCGTCTGTGAGTGACAGCGTGTGCGTCTGTGAGTGACAGCGTGTGCGTCTGTGAGTGACAGCGTGTGCGTCTGTGAGTGACAGCGTGTGCGTCTGTGAGTGACAGCGTGTGCGTCTGTGAGTGACAGCGTGTGCGTCTGTGAGTGACAGCGTGTGCGTCTGTGAGTGACAGCGTGTGCGTCTGTGAGTGACAGCGTGTGCGTCTGTGAGTGACAGAGTGTGCGTCTGTGAGTGACAGAGTGTGCGTCTGACACACATATACAAACAGACACACAGTTACACTCATGTTGACACATAGTTACACACACTGACAGATACACACAGATGCATATAGATACATGCCTCCTCCCTCCGATGCTAACTTCCTCCCAGCACTGTCATGATCATTAAAGGGTCCCGGTCATGCTATTATAGAGCCACAGTGCACAACCAGGCCCCTTAAGCCATATACCCATCAGATGGCACTAAGTAAGTGCATGGGCCACCTGATGGCCCCCCTCAGCGTGTGGGCCGCCGGTGCGGTCAGAGTGTTTACACTGGCGATAGTTCGGCTTCTGCGCAGGGAAAATATATAGAGATAATCAATATATATATATGTGTCATGGACCAGGAACCAGACAGAGACAGAAGTAGATGCAAACACACCTTTATTAATAAATAACAAATAAATAACAAAAGCAAAGTCCAGAAATCAAGCAGGGGTCAGTCACCAGAGCGGGTAGTCAGACAAGCCAGGATCAGGAGCACGGAGAGCAGCGGAGTCAGGAACAAGGCCGGAGTCAGGAACCAGGAGCAAACAGGAAACACAGGAACAAGGAGACTTCTGGGAAACAGGAAACCACGCAAGGGCAAGGAGGTTCTGGGCTTAGCTGCTTAAATAGGCAGAACTGATTAGCAGCAGGGTTGATTACTACTCACAGGTGAGTAACCGTGGCAATAAGCAGAAGGAGCTCATAGTGATTGCAGATGAAACTCAATCACTGAAACAGAAAAGGGTTGCTGTTTAAAACAGCAAAGAAACCCTGACAGTACCTCCCCCTCAACGACTCCCCCCAATCTCTGTTGGTGGGTCCGGGCTTCATGGGGAAGCGGGCGTGATAGGAACGAAGGAGGGATGGTGCATGGACATCAGAGGCTGGAACCCAGGAGCGTTCCTCTGGACCGTATCCTTTCCAGTGCACCAAGTATTGGATCTGTCCTCTGAAGACCCGTGAGTCAATGATGCTGCGTATTTCATATTCCTCATGATTGTCAATCAGAACAGGACGTGGACGTGGCACTGAGGTGGTGTAGCGATTACAAACCAACGGTTTCAAGAGGGAAACATGGAAAACATTTGAGATGCGCATGTTAGCAGGAAGGTCAAGTGCGTAAGCTACAGGGTTAACCCTTCGAAGTATACGAAATGGCCCAACGTATCGGGGTGCCAGTTTTTGTGAGGGAACACGGAGGCGTAGGTTGCGGGAAGACAGCCAGACCCTCTCTCCGACCTGATAGGTAGGTGCAGGAAGGCGTCTGCGGTCAGCCTGGAGTTTGTAGTTCTGCATTACGCGTTGCAAAGAACTCTGAACCTGCACCCAAGTGGAACGGAGTTCCCTGAGATGTTCCTCCAATGCCGGTATCTCCTGTGGCAAGAACGTATCAGGCAACATGGACGGTTGAAACCCATAGTTTGCCAGGAATGGGGATAGCCGGGAGGAGGCATTAATCGCACTATTGTGGGCAAACTCCGCCCAGGGTAGCAGATCAGACCAGTTGTTCTGGTGGTCAGAAATGTAGCAACGCAGAAACTGTTCCAGTGTTTGGTTAGCTCGTTCCGCTGCACCATTGGATTGCGGGTGGTAGGCCGAGGAGAAGGAAAGCTGAATTCCCATTTGCGTACAAAAGGCTCTCCAAAATCTGGACACGAACTGGCTACCCCTATCTGAGACTATCACTTTGGGTAACCCATGCAAACGAAAGATCTCCCGACCAAAAATTGTTGCAAGTTCCTGGGAAGTTGGTAGTTTTTTCAAGGGAATGCAATGCGACATCTTCGAGAATCGGTCAACAACCATGAGAACGACTGTATTGCCACGGGAGACCGGAAGATCTACGATAAAATCCATGGACAAGTGGGTCCAGGGTCGTTCACCATTAGGTATGGTTTGCAGGAGACCCACTGGAGGGCGTCGTGGGGTTTTATTTTGAGCGCACACAGGACAGGCAGCTACAAAAGCGGTGACATCCGAACGGAGACTAGGCCACCAAAATTGCCGGGATACGGACCAGATTAACTGGTTTTTGCCTGGATGTCCAGCTGCTTTGGGGTCGTGGTATGTACTCAATAGTTTCGTACGGAGGTTAATAGGTACAAAACAACGGCCATTAGGTTTCTCTGGAGGGGCATTACTTTGTGCAGCCAGAATCTCCTCGCCTAGGGGTGAGGTGAGGTTAGTATGGATGGTTGCCAGTATATGGTCCGGAGGAATCACAGGAGTAGGGGTTATCTCCTCTCTAGATGGAGGGGAGAACTGTCGAGACAAGGCATCAGCCCGAATGTTTTTTGTACCGGGCAAGTAAGAAACCACAATTGAATCTTGATAGGAAGAGAGCCCATCTAGCTTGCCGGGGGGAAAGTCGCTTAGCTTCAGAAAGATATGTTAGATTCTTGTGGTCTGTGAGTATGAGGATTGGCACTGAAGTACCCTCAAGAAGGTGCCTCCATTCTTTGAGAGCTAAAATTATGGCTAGAAGTTCTCTATCACCAATCTGGTAATTGCATTCCGCCGGGTTCAATTTCCTCGAGAAATACCCGCACGGATGCCTGGAGCTCTCTGGGTTAGGACGTTGAGACAGGAGGGCGCCCACTCCTGTCTCAGACGCATCGACCTCAAGAATGAATGGTAAGGCAGGGTTAGGGTGTGCCAGTATAGGAGCAGCAGCAAAGGCGACTTTGAGAGACTCAAAGGCAGTAATGGCTTCCTGTGACCAATGCTGTGGATCAGCATCTCTCCTGGTCATGTCCGTGAGAGGTTTAACCAAGGAAGAAAAGTTGCGTATGAACTTCCGATAATAATTGGCGAAGCCCAGAAACCGTTGTATAGAGCGAAGACCCGTAGGTCGAGGCCATTTTAGTACAGCCGAAAGTTTCTCCGGATCCATAGAGAATCCAGCATCTGAGATAACATATCCCAAGAATGTAACCTGTTTGCAGTGAAACTCACATTTCTCCAATTTGCAGAACAGATTATTTTCTCTAAGTCTCTGTAATACACGAGAAACGTCTGCGTGATGGTTCTCGAGAGATGTGGAATGGATCAGAATATCATCAAGATAAACCACCACACATTGCTGCAGCATATCTCGCAGGACGTCATTTATAAATTCTTGGAAAACCGCCGGAGCATTGCAAAGACCAAAGGGCATTACTAGGTATTCGTAATGGCCGCTCCTGGTGTTAAATGCGGTTTTCCATTCGTGGTCCTCTTTTATCCGGACGAGATTATATGCCCCTCTCAGATCAAGTTTGGTGAAGACCGTTGCTCCCTTGAGGCGGTCAAATAATTCCGTGATTAATGGAATGGGGTAGGCATTCTTAATAGTAATGCGATTGAGACCCCTATAGTCGATACAGGGTCTCAACTCGCCATCTTTTTTCTTTACAAAGAAAAAGCCGGCACCGGCAGGAGAAGATGACTTCCGAATAAAACCCTTAGACAGTGCATCGGTAACATACTCCTCCATGGCTCAATTCTCTGCTACAGACAGTGGGTAAATCCGGCCACGGGGAGGATTGGCACCAGGTTGGAGTTCGATACCACAGTCATACGGACGGTGTGGTGGCAGAACGCTGGCTTGACCCTTGTCAAATACATCATGGAATTCTTGGTACTCAGCGGGTAAGGAAGAGGCAGAACATGCGCCCAAAACTTTGACCGGTTTCTGGAGACAGGACAATGTGCATTGCTGGGACCATGATAATATCTCAGCTTTGCGCCAATCAATTGTGGGGTTATGCTTCTGTAACCAAGGGTATGCCAAAACAACCTGGTAATATGGAGAGGAAATGACCTGGAATTGGATCGTCTCATGATGTAGAGCCCCTACAGCCAGAGATATGGGCACGGTTTCTTGGATCACGTGGGTTGGCTGTATTGGTCTGCCATCGATGGCTTCGAAGGCTAGTGGGAAGTTGCGAGACTGTAAGGGTATAGAGTGCTTTGCTGCAAATGCACAATCTATAAACAAGCCTGCAGCCCCAGAATCAAGAAATGCCCGGGTTTCAATGGATGAATCAGGCCAGGAGAGGATAACAGGCACCAAGGGTTTGCGCACACATATCTCTGGGTCTGCAGAAAGACCACCCAAGATCTGCCCCTGACAGTATCTTGGGTGCGGGCCCTTTGCCAGACGAATTGGGCAAAACTTTAACACATGACCGTGGTGTCCGCAGTATAGGCACAGACCCTCCCTCCTCCTAAAGGCTCTCTCCTCGACCGAGAGGCGTGAGAAGCCTAACCGCCTTGTCTCCACACAGACAGAGGACTCAGGACCAGGAGGCATGGGAGGTGAGGGAGGTTCGGGTGGGCAAGAAAAGCTCTGTGCCAAATTTACAAGAGGCCTCCGCAGGCGCTCCTTGGATGAGGATCTCTCTCGGAGTCTGATGTCAATGAGGGTGACAAATGATATCAGTTCCTCGAGATCTTTAGGTAATTCTCTGGCTGCAATCTCATTTTTAAACACATCGGAGAGACCCTGTGCAAAGGCAGCCACGAGAGTCTCATTGTTCCAGCCACCCTCTGCTGCCATGGTACGGAATTCACTGGCATACTCGACAATAGTTTTTGTGCCCTGAGCATTAGACATGAGTAGTTTGGCAGTAGGGGTGGAGCGAGCTGGAATATCAAAAACCCTTTTGAAGGATGCAACAAATTCAGGGCAATTGTAAATAATAGGCTTCTCTGCCTCCCAGAGAGGTTTTGCCCAAGCTAGGGCCTTTTCAGACAGCAAAGAAATCATGAAGTGAACTTTGTCACTGTCTGTAGGAAATGCCTGGGGCAGGGTTTCATGGTATCCTTTAACCTGATTTATAAATTCTCTGCACTGAGCTGGGTTGCCCCCAAAATATTGAGGGAGCGGGACAGACCCAGTCATTTCTCTAGCCGCTACAGGTTTGGAGGCTACAACCGGTGCTGGAACAGGAAGTGAGGCAGAGGCGGCCGCAATCGCAGGCTGGCCGGGTACTGGATCCAGATGGGCATACTGGTCCAAATGGTGGTTCTGCTGGTCCCACTGGGTAAGCAGGTTAGGTATAGGTGTCTTGCCTGTACCATCTGTATTCATGGCCCTTGCGTAATGTCAGGGACCAGGAACCAGACAGAGACAGAAGTAGATGCAAACACACCTTTATTAATAAATAACAAATAAATAACAAAAGCAAAGTCCAGAAATCAAGCAGGGGTCAGTCACCAGAGCGGGTAGTCAGACAAGCCAGGATCAGGAGCACGGAGAGCAGCGGAGTCAGGAACAAGGCCGGAGTCAGGAACCAGGAGCAAACAGGAAACACTGGAACAAGGAGACTTCTGGGAAACAGGAAACCACACAAGGGCAAGGAGGTTCTGGGCTTAGCTGCTTAAATAGGCAGAACTGATTAGCAGCAGGGTTGATTACTACTCACAGGTGAGTAACCGTGGCAACAAGCAGAAGCAGCTCATAGTGATTGCAGCTGAAACTCAATCACTGAAACAGAAAAGGGTTGCTGTTTAAAACAGCAAAGAAACCCTGACAATATGTAATATATATATATGTGCACATTTGGAATGTGGTACCCCCAGGACATGGTTGCCTTGCCCTGATGACGGCCCTGCATGCAGCGCATCCATTCTATATGCAAGAACACGTAAATTCTACATACATGTAGCAGATACATTCTATATGCTTGCAACATATACATTACATACACATGCAGCTCATATATTATATATACATATATATGATTGCGATATTTAAGGGAATACAATTAGATAGAGAGCAGTGTATAATAGATAGCAGCCTGTTTTGGTATCCTTTGATATGGCAATCCCACACATAGAACATGTGTTATTTCTATCTATATGTCTGTCCATCCTATCACCCTATCTGTATGTCTATTATTATATAGCCATTATATATCTATTTATTCATGTTATAAAGCCGATGGCTTTGAGGAATAGATTTGCATTTTTAAAAATAAAAGTAAGTGTATGTTCTCTACGTTTTTTGCTTCGTCTCAGGCAGGCATTGTTTATAACAGCTGTTCATAGCTCGAAGGGCAAAGCCAGATTTTGTTAGTTTTTTTTAATCTCAGACTCAGAGCAAAACTCGTAATAGGAAAGAGCTAAATTGAGCATTATACACTCATACAATCAACGAAGAGAAAAAAAATCTGACGATATGCACAAGCAGTTGATTGAGTCGGAAGAAATGTAATATTGACAGGGGTATAAAAACTGATATATTTTAACTAACGGTTTTTATTTAACATTTATGCAGGACTGTAAATGGATAATATTACAGCAGAAATGGTTTCTGTTATTTATTTTTTTCTTTGAAATTTGTCAAATCTAGCAAAGTGCAGTCACATTATCTCAATTGATAACATTTTCAGTGATATTTCTTTTTTGTCCTTTACAAAAACAAATGAAATGTTATGTAATCTGGATAAACTGAGGCACCTACAGAGCGACCTTTCTCTGGTACCAAGGGATCTTTGTCCTTGCCGGTTACTGTCACCAAGTCATGCAAAAAGGCTCCACTATGACATGCTCAGCAGAACTTGTTTGCTCTAACACAATGTACCATTTTCTTTTTCATCTATATTTGTATCAGTGTGGGGCAGGGGTCAGCAACCTACGGCACGTGTGCCATGCATGGCACTTGAGGTGCCTTTACACAACACTCAAGGATGCCAGAGACAATCAGGCTCTGGCATATTAGGAGTCCCAGTGGGACTTTAGAAATCTGCTAGTGCAAACCGAGCGGTGATTGCAGGAGGTGAGGGACAACCCCGAGTTTACACATTGCAGCACTATGACTTCCTGTCCGCTCTTGTGAATGGGAATCCACACTGGAGTAGACCTGCCCTTGACCTGTACCTGGCCAGTCCGGTTCCCACTGGACCCCAGGGAAGCCACCCACACTGCTAGATATACACTGAGTTGCAAAAAAAGCCTCTTCCTCAGACATATACCGTATATACTCGAGTATAAGCCGAGTTTTTCAGCACATTTTTTGTGCTGAAAAACCCCAACTCGGCTTATACTCGAGTCAGTGTCTGTATTATGGCAATTTACATTGCCATAATACAGACAATGGGGCTGTGGGGGCTGCAGAGATCTTACTTACCTCTCCTGCAGCTCCTGTCAGCTCCCTTCTCCTCCGCGGCAGTCCGTTCAGCACCTCGGTCAGCTCCCAGTGTAAATCTCGCGAGAGCCGCGGGGTCATAGGGCGGCTCTCGCGAGACTTACAGTGTGAGCTGTCAGAGGGAGCTGCACAGACCGGCGCGGAGGAGAAGGGAGCTGACAGGAGCTGCAGGAGAGGTAAGTGCTCCCTGCCTGCCCCCCTTTTCCCCCCACTGAACTACCAATGCCACTGGACCACCAGGGAGTGAGAGCCCCCCTCCCTGGCCAGCTAGCAAGCAGGGAGGGGGGACGAAAAAAAATAAATATAAATAATAAAATATTAATAATTAAAAAAAATAATAATAGTACAAATAAAATAAAATAATACAAAATAATAATGAAAAAAAATATTAAAATAATTAAATAAATAATAATTAAATAAAATAAAATAATAAAAAATAATAATAAAAAATATTAAAATAATTAAAAATAAAATAAAATTGCCCACCCCAACCAAGGCTCTGCTACACACACACTGCATTCATACATACACATGCTGCACACATACACACACACTGCACTCATACACACTGCACTCATATACACACACTGCACTCATACACACATACACTGCACACATACTCATACACACACTGCACACACACTGCACACACACTGCACTCATACACACACGCTGCACTCATACACACGCGCTGCACTCATACACACGCGCTGCACTCATACACACGCGCTGCACTCATACACACGCGCTGCACTCATACACACGCGCTGCACTCATACACACGCGCTGCACTCATACACACGCACTGCATTCATACACACACACTGCATTCATACACACACACTGCAAATAAATATTCAATTAATATAATTATTTTAGGATCTAATTTTATTTAGAAATGTACCAGTAGCTGCTGCATTTCCCACCCTAGTCTTATACTCGAGTCAATATGTTTTCCCAGTTTTTTGGGGTAAAATTAGGGGCCTCGGCTTATATTCGGGTCGGCTTATACTTGAGTATATACGGTAATACAAACAGTCCAGGCACAAACACACACACATTCCCCACAAACACAACACCACTGGCAATCCACATATATGCACGCAACCCCACAAGCAGCCTATCACATGTAAAATCACAAGCAGCCGCCACATTCATAAACCACCAAACATACAATGTGATATATCATCCACACACACAATTCCAGAAACAGTACCCATACATAGCCAACATTCATAGGTATGGTACACAATACCACAAACTCATGAGCATATAACATATAATAGCCCACATGCGCACAAATACAAGGTTACGAAGCAACTGCAGCAGCCATACATAACAAAAGCATAATACGGCAACAGACACTCCTCAGTTAAAAAAAATTAGGACTGTCACGCCAAGGGACTTTAAGATCTTGTTATGGGACAGTGCTATTAAAAGGTCGCTTACTCCTGGTGTAGGGGCTGCAGCAATTAAGGTAATTCATTGTCATCTTGTGCTCAGTGGCAGCATAAATTAAAGCAGCACTGTCACCTACCCATCCAAAATGAAAATTTCATTAAAAATGTAATGTTTATGAAATGCTCATAAAGACTGTGTTGGAATTTCACAAAAATTCCAATCCAGCCAAATGATATACTAAGACAAGGTAGGAACTGCTTTATCTTTGTATTTTTCCTACGCTTGGCAAACTTGGCGGAGATACCTTGTGTCAAGCCTTGTCAAGCCCTCCAGCAGCTACAGTGACGACTGAGAAGAAAAAGGATCTGTCTATGGAGGTTCTCACAGGATCTTCCCTTGACCACAGTGTTGTACTCTCACGCATGCATGAGAGTGCAAAACGGACAACGGCTCCTGGCAGTTGAAGTGTCAGGAGCAGAAGAGGACAAGCAGGAAGAAGATGGTGGTGGTCACAAGGGACAGGTTCAGGTAAGTCAAATTCACCTTCCCCTGCACCCCTCAGCCCCTGCAGCAGTCACCATCGGGGGTCTTTTCAAATGATACAAAGAGCCCAAATGGTGACAGAGCCATTTTAATAGAATATAGCTGCCCTATGTAAAGTGTTTGCATAAACCATGCATTCAAAAGTACAAGTAAACCGACAACCACAAGAAGGACAAGAGTCCCCAACATGGACTGAGAATAGTCAGGGCTGGGGACTAATGGACAAAGTGGTGAAGTCACAAACAGACAGATGACCACAAGATGGGCAGATGGAAGGCAGTATCCAACAGACCAGAAGAATTATCTTTCGAATCATAAATAGTATTTTTTCCAAGTAATGTATAATAAATGGTATTTTTCAAAGTAATGTATTTCATGTAAACACACATACATGCATCAAAATAAAATAATACATATTTTAAATAATAGAATACGGCTGTTTAAATGTGTTTGGAAATTTTCTTGGACTACCCAAGGCAGCATATCATTTTTAGATGACCTTTGGTTACAATGCACTGAGGATTTGCAATTTGCATAGCAGGCTTTTTGATGCCAGGGCTATTTTTCTAAATGAAGTACAATACATCATATCTACATATAAAATAAACAGAATACAATATAATTCTGCAAAAAAACCTTCAAGAATAGGATTAATAAGCTTTGTAGAATAACATAGCTTTTTGTGAATATGCTATAATATACTAGAATAGATATATGTGATTAACATAGACAACGGTTGTCTATAAACGACTGGATGCACAAGACGAATGTCAACTAGAGGCAAGAATTTGTGCAGTTTTGCAGAAAATTATGATGAAATGGAGGGATCTCACTGAAAGGGCATGGAATCTCTGCAAACAAACATAATGTTTTGTTTTTTGTTTTTTTCATTTTTCCTTGTTCTTTGAATGTTGTAGAAAAAAAAAAAAACATTTTAAAGTTTCTATTGTACGGTAGAATATTACCCACAACTTTCAATAGGGCATTAAATACTAACGGATTGTTAGTCGTGGGCAACACTCCGATCTCCGAAATGTGTTTTCTAAATGGAATGCCTGAATAATTCAGCACATTTAGGAGAAATTACTCCTTCTACCAATTGTAAAACTTGAATTACCATGCCGCTGTACACTTGTAGAGTTAAATTCAACCCGAAATAAAAAATAAAGCAATACGGCTTTTATGCAGACATTAAACTTATTCCTTTTTTATTGCTCTGTGGAAAGAAATTAACAAATTACTTGAAATAGGGTTTTAAAAATTGATATGACTGTCGGATATATGTACTTATATACACGTCTACATACTTGTGTGTCCTCCACCATTCTTTGCCCAGACACCCAGTCACCAGAGAGAAAGGCTTAGTGCAATATGCTTAAAGTAATGATTGACTACAAATGACAGGGTCACCATATGGACCATCACAACTTTGTGTTATTACAAAAATGATGGTGAAAAATATCCTTTGAATACACTCTCACAAGTGAGTGCCAATCTACAACCGCAGTCAGTTAGAAAATTCTCTGTAGTTATAAGAAAGTGCCTCGGAGTTGTCAACTAAGCAGGTGGATTTTTTTAATATATATATTTATATGCTGATATGAGCTGTGATATGCACTATTACAGGGTTCTCAAAGTGCAATCCCATGAAGCTGGAATGGCGCACTTGCAGAAGACATCACTACTAATGTACAGGTCCTACAATTACTTGTGAAACCTGTAGAGTTTGAGATAACTGTCATTCCCTACTAATAAAACAACAGGTTGAAGCTGAGAATATGTATAGTGCAATCAAAAGTTTTAAATCGAGGGGGCGGCGCCTGACTTTCGATGCAGATGGACGTGTCTGACTAGAGCTCGGCACTGTCGGGCGATTTTACAAGCTATTTGCAGCATCAATTGCCGCTTCAATAACCCGGTACCTACCTTACCCACTGCCAGAGACCCCCTAAAAGCACTCACCATGGGCGGAGGGAGTAAGTCTGAGCAGGACTCAGCTGTAGCCCCGATATTCCGCAGCCGTGCAGAGAGGGACCCGCCATGTGCAGACGAGCCGCCGGAATCAGACTCGGACTCAGAAATGAGTTATCTGAGTGACAGCAGACACGCTGCATCAGTGACCAAGAAAGATCTTAAAGGGCTATTCAGAGACATTAATGCCAACATGGCCACGGAACTGGCAAAACACTTAGCCCCCATTAAAGCAGGCCTTAAAGACCTAACCAGGCGCATGGTCACAATAGAAGACAAAATGGAGGATCTTACAACAGCTACCTCCAACCACGATGACGCCATCCGAGACCTCCAAGACCAACTGTATAGTCTGGAAGACGCCCAAGAAGATTTAGGTCTAGGAGGAACAGTATCAGAATACGAGACCTGCCTGAAACACTGCAGACATGCTCAATGCAGCCATCAGAGAAACGTTCAGCAGCCTGCTCCCAGAAGCACCATCAGCAGAGATGCTCCTAGACCGGGCGCATAGAGCCCTCAGGGCCCCCTCCTCACAAGCAAACCAGCCAAGAGATGTCATTGTGCACCTCCACTATTTCCATGTTAAAGAGGCCTGTAGCAAGTGTGTTAAAAAATGATAAGCTTAGAGTCATGTCTACTGTTACAAATCGCTATTTGTAACTGGCCCTTTAAATGAGAAAGTGCCCTGCTTCCCTGGATTGTGGAGAAGCATGTTTGCCAGCCTCCTGCCTCATGACTATGGCCCCTGGAAGATTGTGCCCCTGAAAACGTATGGACTTTTATTGGTGTGTATGGCCCTTTAAGAACCGTCTGGGGACATATTGTGACTTTGCTGAACAATGCCCCTTTAAGACTATGTCCCCAGACCGGTAAAATAACTTGCCCCTGGCTTTCCCCCACTTGGTTCAGTAAATAGGGCTTACTGAACCAAGTACCACACAGGCGGACCACCCAGAAGTTAAAGTGTGCAGGCAATTTACCTCCCAGGCTGTGAGGTTACTGCAGGTTAATTGCACGTGGCGGCGGCCATCTTGGTTTCCTCGAATGCGGTCAGCGGTGTATGCTAAAGATTCTGTGGAACTAAAATCGGCTACACATTCTGCCGAACACCGCTGACCCTTACCTTCTCCCATACGGAACTTGCAGCTCCAGAGACTAAGTCCCGTTCGAAATGGGACTTAGTCGTTTTTTCGGCATGAAATTGACCGACCGCACAGCCCAAATCTATGGAACTGTTTTGGGCAGGAAATTGTGCTTGCGGTCGGTCATAAAGGACTTCCAGCTAACTTTTGATCCACTGGAGGGATTTGGCTGATTTTTGGAAGGGTTTATGTTTGATGTATGCTGAGTCTGAATATGCAACTTTTATTGAAATTGGATGTATGGTTTTAAAGTTACAGTGTGTGTGTAAAAACTGTATTTTTATTGTATGTAATAATTGGTTTAACTGTTTATCTGAGGGGAGGGAACCTGTGGGCTGCACTATGCTGTTATTGGTTAATGTCATCCTCCCCCTGGGAGTGTCCTGTGTGTACCTTATCCTAATAAAAAGCAGGCTGGGTGTTCCAGTCCAGAGACCTCTTCTGACCCTCAATACGTAGCCGTGTCTCGTTATTGGAGGGAACTGCTATATCTCACTGGGGACTGCTATGCGCTGCATATTCCCCTGAGCTCTTAATCACTTAGCTCTTGTAAGAGCTCGTTCCGGATACGCTCTCCTGGAGGAGAGGTCTTCCCCACACGGTCCTGGAGGACAGAAGCCGATCCAGGGTGGAAGGAAGACGGCGCGGCTCCAGTTAAGCTACGGCGGTTGTGGAGCCTGCGGTGGTTGTGGTGTCGTCTGCAGTGCTTGGAGTCCTCTGAGAGCGCTAGGAGCATCCATCAACGGAGGGTACTCAGTCGGAGTACACGGAGCTCCGTTACATCTACAAATGCTCGCAGTTTAGGGAATAAGATCCATGAACTTGTGGCAATAATGGCAACTGATAGTGTAGATTTAGTTGCTGTTACTGAGACATGGTATAATGAAAAAAATGACTGGGACATAGCAATACCAGGGTACTCTTTATATAGAAAAGACAGGGAAGGCAAGAAAGGGGGAGGGGTGGCCCTGTATGTGAAGGATAGCATAAAATCTAGCCTAATAAAAGTTAGTGAGATGAACATAGAGTCCATTTGGGTTACGTTAGAATTTGGTAATCACACAGTAGTTCGTGTAGGTGTGATTTATAGGCCCCCAGGACAAATTGAAGAGTTAGATAATCTACTAGTTGAAGAAATAGCTAAAATGACAATGAAGGGGGAAGTTATCATCATGGGTGACTTTAATCTTCCTGATGTGAATTGGAAAACAAAAATAGCTACTTGTGCCAGAAGCACACATATTCTAAACTCCCTACTGGGATTGTCTCTAAAACAAGTCGTTGAGGAGCCAACTCGTAAAGAGGCCATACTAGATTTAGTGTTAACAAATGGAGATTTGGTATCAGATATTACTGTAGGTGAAAGTTTAGGATCCAGTGATCATCAGTCAGTGTGGTTTAATATAAGAACAGTGACTGAGTCACACCACACAAAAACAAAAGTTTTAGACTTTAGAAAAACAGACTTTTCTAAAATTAGAATATGTGTAAAGGAGTCATTATCAGACTGGAGCAACTTAAATGGAGTCCAAAATAAATGGGATTATTTAAAAGCTGCACTACTGAAGGCAACAGAAAATTGCATTAGGCTTGTCAGTAAAAGCAAAAAATTCAAGAAACCACTGTGTGTTGCGGTCACCGGCCCGCCGAGCCTCACGGTCGTGCCCGACCGGCACGACCGCTCCGACTACACGAGCTTACCTGCTCGTCGGCGAGCCGGGAACCGCGCGTGTAGTTCTTCCGGGCATCACGCCCGAATCCAATATGGCGCCGACCACGTGGTCGCGTCTATGGATAGCCCCGCCCCCGAGAATTATACTAACGTGTGCGTGACGTCACGACGTCAACGCACACGTACGTTCTGGGGTCAGAGGTCGCCCTCTGACCAATCATAGCTTAGAGAGGGGTATTTAAACCCCTAATTCACCCTAGTACTTTGCCATGTCGTGGTTTCAGTTTCCTGGTTTCCTGAAAGTGCTAGTTTCGTGTTTCTGATTTCCTGGTATCCTGATCCTTGGCGTTTCCCTGGTTATTCTGATCTCTGGTTTCCCTGACTTGGCTTGTCTTATCGGTATTGAGTATTTTCTGGCTTCCTTGACCTCGGCTTTCCCTTTGACCATTCTCTGTCTCTAGCGTATTAGTCCGGCCATTCTAAGGTCCGGTTTACGCTCTGTCCTGTTATTTTTCCTTTTCTGACTTATGTATATGTTTACATAGATTCTGCGTGCTGGACCACATTACTAGTCGTGACACTGTGGTACTCCGCAGATGTGGCCAAAATAGTAAAAAACAAAAAGTTAGCATTTAGTAATTATAAAAAAAACCAGAGTGAGGAAGACATAAGAGTTATAAGAGCTTCCAAATCACACACAGAAGAGAAAATAGCACAGTCAGTAAAAAAGGGGGACAAAACTTTTTTTAGATACATAAATGAGAAAAGAAAAGTAAAACAAGGATTAGTTAGATTATAAACAAAAGAAGGAAGGTATGTAGATGAGGATAAAGGTCTAGCTGACTGCCTCAATGAATATTTTTGTTCGGTATTTACAGCTGAAAATGAAGGAAAGGGACCTCTGTTAAAAAAAAGGATAAATGAGTCATTTATTACACGTGAGTTTACAGAGGAAGAGGTTCTATTTCAACTGTCAAAAGTAAAGACAAATAAGTCAATGGGACCTGATGGAATACACCCAAAGCTATTAAAAGAGCTTAGTGGTGTACTAGCAAAACCATTAACAGATTTATTTAACCAATCATTGTTAACAGGAGTAGTCCCAGAAGATTGGAAGTTAGCGAATGTTGTGCCCATTCACAAGAAAGGTAATAGGGAGGAGTCGGGCAACTATAGGCCAGTAAGTCTTACTTCAGTAGTGGGGAAAGTGATGGAAACCATGTTAAAGGATAGGATTGTTGAACATCTAAAAACACATGGATTTCAAGATCAGAGACAACATGGGTTTACTTCAGGGAGATCATGCCAAACTAATCTTATTGATTTTTTTGATTGGGTAACTAAAATTATAGATAAGGGTGGTGCAGTAGACATTGCTTACCTAGATTTCAGTAAGGCTTTTGACACTGTTGCACATAGAAGGCTTATCAATAAACTGCAATCTTTGAGTTTGGATTCCAATATTGTTGAATGGGTAAGGCAGTGGCTGAGTGACAGGCAACAGAGGGTTGTAGTCAATGGAGTATATTCGAAGCTTGGGCTTGTCACCAGTGGGGTACCTCAGGGATCTGTACTTGGACCCATTCTCTTTAATATTTTTATTAGTGATATTGCAGAAGGTCTTGATTGTAAGGTGTGTCTTTTTGCGGATGATACTAAGATATGTAACAGGGTTGATGTTCCAGGAGGGATAAGCCAAATGGCAAATGATTTAGGTAAACTAGAAAAATGGTCAGACTTGTGGCAACTGACATTTAATGTGGATAAGTGCAAGATAATGCATCTTGGACGTAAAAACCCAAGGGCAGAGTACAGAATATTTGATAGAGTCCTAACCTCAACATCTGAGGAAAGGGATTTAGGGGTGATTATTTCTGAGGACTTAAAGGTAGGCAGACAATGTAATAGAGCAGCAGGAAATGCTAGCAGAATGCTTGGTTGTATAGGGAGAGGTATTAGCAGTAGAAAGAGGGAAGTGCTCATGCCATTGTACAGAACACTGGTGAGACCTCAGTTCAAAGTTAAACTTGTTCATGGATTGCAGGATAAAACTTACCAGGAAAGGTTAAAGGATCTTAACATGTATAGCTTGGAGGAAAGACGAGACAGGGGGGATATGATAGAAACATTTAAATACATAAAGGGAATCAACACAGTAAGGGAGGAGACTATATTTAAAAGAAGAAAAACTACCACAACCAGAGGACATAGTCTAAAATTAGAAGGACAAAGGTTTAAAAATAATATCAGGAAGTATTACTTTACTGAGAGGGTAGTGGATGCATGGAATAGCCTTCCAGCTGAAGTGGTAGAGGTTAACACAGTAAAGGAGTTTAAGCATGCGTGGGATAGGCATAAGGCTATCCTAACTATAAGATAATGCCAGGGACTAATGAAAGTATTTAGAAAACTGGGCAGACTAGATGGGCCGAATGGTTCTTATCTGCCGTCACATTCTATGTTTCTATGTTTCTATGTTTCTAATGAAGGCGGCCAGAGACACTCCCCTGCACATTGAGGGACACCAAGTCGAATTCTGCATCAGGACTTAGCCCCAAGCACACTCAGAAAGCGAAGAGAGCTCCGACCACTGACGCAGGCCCTCTCATAACAGAGGATAAGGTATGCCTGGGGGCACCCCTTCTAGTTAATAGTCCACAAGGACGAGCACACATACACCCTGCAGGAAGTCTCTGAGGCACAGGACTTTGCCACTCAACTAGGACTCCCACGCCTCAACATGGAAGCGCACCAAAGCCACCCAAGCTTTCCAACAACTAGGAATGGCACGGCGGCACCACCGCAGGCCCTCACGCCACGAACAGCAGCGCACCTAATCCTTCTCCCAGGACAATGGACTCTGACACAGAGGCCCACCTCTCCTACTAAACTGCATCCAATCTCAACACCCCTTCTCACTTAGAAGCTAACCAGTGCACACAGAGGCACATGGACTCTAAATGGTTATCTCACAACACAAGAGATGAGCGGGTGGCCAGCTGCCAAACTGATGCCCACCTTGCAATGTGGTACCACACGCTCCTGGGCCTCCCCTCCCTTACACTTCTCCCTTTCCTCCCCCCACCTCCATTTCCTTCCTCGACTGGGGTCCCTTTTGCTCTGGTTACAGGGATGGCGTGGGGCTTTCGCTGAGGGTGGCGGGGGTGGTGGAGATGCCACATATGCTTGTACACAAGCCTAAGGGTGGGCACGGAACAGCAATTACAGAGAGCCACTGCTTACCTCCCGTGCCCTTACCACGTTCTCAATGTTGGGGGGAGCATGGGGGCCCTAATGTGTTAATCCCTAACCTGAGCAATGTTGAATGGCCCAATCCCATGGTCCTATACCAAAGCTAGCAATGATGCCAAAAACTCACAAGTAACACCCAGGGATGAGAGGGGGGAAAACTACCCTAACCTATGTACACTGTTCAACAGGCATTCACTATGTTGATTTCAATGTTACCACTGCATATTTGGGAGGATGGGCACTGCGCCCAGGGCCTCATCTCCCCTGGCATCCTCTGACCCCACGAGGGAGGGACGGGGCGGGGAGACGTGGGGAGTGGGGAGCAGGAAATGTAATGTTTAATGCTTAAAGGCACCTGTTTTATACACCTGTTATACCTACAATATTCGCCTGCAAGTGACTCTGACATTGACGGACACACACCCTTTTCTGTTCTCACTAATACACCTATGACCTGCTCTCTTTGTCTAATTAGGGAGCTGTCGGGCGTCGTCCACCCTATTCTACTGTCCGAATGTATAAGCCCAGATCTGCTCGATCTCTGGGGCCTTGCGGCCTGACCCTCCTACACCCCGTAGCCAACCCTCTCCCCGTCTACCCCTTGCCACATAGCTAAGTCCACACACAAACTGGCAAGATAGGAACAACAGTCTACACATTCTGTTCTATATACGCACCTACCTCTCCATAGCCAGCGTTCTGGCAACAACTCTCACTGCTTCTCTCTACCTTAGGGACCGCACGCCTCATCATTGGAAGAGACTGCAATGAGGTCCACTCCACAGCCCTAGACAGGACAACCCACATGTGGGGGCCCGTCTGAACCTCACAAAATGACATTTTATTCCAACAATTCTTAGCCTCCCACAACCTCCTGAACATATGGAGAGCACACCCCTCTACAAGAGACTACACGTTCTACTCACACACTCACAAAAAATATTCCCGAATCGACCACTTCCTAATCATCCCAAACGTGCTGTTCCAAGTAGCCGCCACTGACATAGGCCCGATCTCCTGGTCAGACCATGCCGACAACTCCCTAACATTAAAGTCCCACAACATAATTCGACCCTGGTCATGGAGACTAAACCCTTTACTACTACATGAACCCAAGGTGACAGAAGCTAAAGCCAAAGAAATCGCGGACTACTTCGAGCTAAACGCTCCCTCGATCACTTCACCTATGACCGTATGGGCCGCACACAAAACGGTGATCCACGGTAAATTGATAAGCATGGCAACAGCGAGGAAAAAACAGCCCATTCAACACGAATCTGATACAAAGGCGGAAATACACTGCCTAGAAAGGATACATAAACACGACCCGCAACCCCAAATTCTGACCCAACTGACTGCAGCAAGAGACCTACTAAAATGACTGACCATGGAGGATACGTCTAAAGCCCTAATGTGGCTCAACCAAAAATTCTATGAACCAGACAACAAGACTCTCTGTTAGCAAGAGGCTTAAAACAACGCATACAATCGACATGGATCTCACAAATCCGTACTAGCAAAAGGTCGCATTAGCGACCAACCAGATCAGATAGGATACACCTTCCTGACCTACTTCACAGAGCTATATAATCATTCGACCAGACCCCAAACCCCCCCCACAAGAGATCACGCACCTAACCACGTCATTCCTGACCAAACACAACTTACCGACCTTAACCGAAACAGCGAGTGCTCGTCTAACAGAGGAAGTCTCGGAGGAGGAACTAGCAATCGCCCTGAGGTCATTCAAATCCAACAAAAGCCCAGGCCCGAATAGATTTGTGGCCCTCTACTACAAGACCTTCGGCTCAACCCTGTTGCGATACCTTGGTAGGGTGTTTAATGCCATGCTTAAAGGCGAAAAACTCCCAGAGGACACAGTCCCTGCCAATATTTGTCTTCTTTCAAAACCCGGTAAATCCCACGACAAACCGGGACACTGTTGTCCAATATCACTATTGAACGTCAATCTAAAACTCATGACCGAAGTGATGGCCAACAGGATCAACCCACTACTGGGTTGGGTAAGAGACTTTGGCCAGAGTTAATATTTGAGGTTTATTGGTGAGTTCGGACATAATAGAAAACAACAGGATATCTTATAAATGAAATAATAGGGAGAAGGAAAATAAGAGAAACAAAACTTAGTGAATCAGCCCCCCCGTTGGTGGGAGCAATGGTAATGGTAAAGGAAATGGTAATGGTAAAGGAAAATAACAACTTGTAATAGGAGTCAGCAGCAATGTCCAGATAGGTGTCATGCAGGTTGGTGTAAATCAGGAGGACAGTATAGTAGCGTAGATTGGGCTAGTTTGCAGCAGGTTGGTATAAAGCTGATTGGCAGGATAAAGCAGGATAGAAACATAGGTTAGGCTGGTTTGGAGCAGGTTGGTATAAAGCTGGTTGGCAGGATAAAGCAGGATAGAAGCGTAGGTTCTTAGGTAGGATTACAGGAGCCAGGAACAGAAGTCTTACAGGATGAGCATCAACTTCATTCTAAAGGCAATGTGGTGAGTTGGGTGTAGCCTTTTGTAGCTTCTTAATTAGTCCAGGCAGGTGAGATTGATGAAGTGTAACGTGTATATACCCCTACACGCAGGATCCAGCAAAACAGAAGACAGCACAGAGGAGAGATACGTCTACCGGACCTTAGAGTGGCCGGACTCGACGTAAAGGAGAAGTACAGAGTCAGGAGCGATCCGAGGTCAAGGGCACAAAGAGACAGCGTAAACGAGAACTAGCCGGGGTCTGGTACACAGGAATCAGCAAGCCGGCAAACAGTACAGACAAGGATAAAGCGAAAACGAAGTCAGAATACAAAGCCAAGGTCAAATACGGAGAAACACAACTGAATACAACAAGCACTAAAGGGAACTGTAGCAGAAACCACGATAGGGCAAGGAACTAAGGGAAAAGGGTAAGTATAAGTAGCCTTCAAACTAACGTGATTGGCTCCTGTCTCTTCCACTCCCCCAACAGGTAAGTGTATGGGGTGATTGGCGTGACAGGAGCCAATGGGAGCCTTTTTGCAATTTAGGCTCCCACTGTCTCTTTAAGAGCGCGCCCGAGATTCGCGGCGCGCTCTTAGCTGCAGGCGGGACACGTGACCGCTTCTCGCGGTCACTGCCCGCCTTCCTGTTTGAGCAGTCGGATGAGCCGCGCGCGGCTCGTGCAGCCGCAGGACCGCGCGCGGCTTGAAGAGAGGACCGCGGCCGGCCCCCGGATAAGGTAAGTACCGCTACAGTACCCCCCCCTGAGGACACGCCCTCCGGGCGGGCAGGACCAGGTCTGGCAGGAAAACGCGAATGGAAAGAACGTACAAGGCGGGGAGCATGAACAGCATCCGCAGAAATCCAACTGCGCTCCTCAGGCCCATAACCCTTCCAATGTACCAAGTACTGAAGCCGACCCCTGAGGAAACGAGAGTCAATAACAGCAGACACTTCGAACTCCTCATGACCCTCCACAGAGACAGGAGGGGGAGGGGGTGTACTCCGGGTATAGCGGTTGCGTACGTAAGGCTTCAACAACGAGGTGTGAAATACATTGGGTATACGCAGATTTTTAGGCAGACCCAAGGCATAAGAAACGGGATTAACCTTATGTATAATGCGATAAGGACCAATGAAGCGGGGAGCCAATTTCATAGAAGGCACCCGGAGGCGAATATTCCGTGTGGAAAGCAAAACCCTGTCCCCCACAACATAGGAAGGAGCCGCTCTGCGATGCTTGTCAGCCTGAGCCTTCTGGCGGGCAGCAGAGTCCACCAAAGAACGCTGAACCTGCTCCCAAGTATTACGCAAACCAGCCAAATGCTCATCCAGAACTGGCATGCCCTGTGAGGAGAATGCAGCCGGAAGAACAACGGGATGCTGGCCATAGACAACGTAAAAAGGGCTTTCGCCGGAAGAATCATGAGTGGCGTTATTCCGAGCAAATTCAGCCCAAGGAAGCAGGTCAGACCAATTGTCCTGATGGTGAGACACAAAACAACGGAGGTACTGCTCCAGAGACTGGTTGGCACGTTCAGCAGCTCCATTAGACTGGGGATGGTAAGCGGAAGAAAATGAGAGGGAAATACCCATCTCCGAACAAAAGGCTTTCCAGAACCTGGAAATAAATTGGCTACCCCTATCGGATACAATAGATAAGGGAATACCATGTAATCGAAACACTTCTTTAGCGAAGATAAGAGCCAGTTCCTTGGAAGTGGGCAACTTGCGAAGAGACACAAAGTGAGCCATTTTGGAAAACCGATCTACTATCATTAGGATGACTGTGTTACCATTCGAAGGGGGTAATTCAACAATAAAATCCATTGATAGATTAGACCAAGGTCTCTCGGGAACGGGTAACGGATGCAACAGCCCACAAGGAACTCTACGAGAGGTTTTCATACATGCACAAGTAGAACAAGCACTTATATAGTCAGTAACATCCTTACGTAAGGTATCCCACCAGAAATACCGAGAAACGGCTGACACTGTTTTGGAAATACCAGGATGTCCAGCAGTCTTAGTATCGTGATACAGTGACAGAATATCCCGTCTCTCGGGAACGTCAACGAACAATTTATCATTAGGCCTCTCGCCAGGTGCCATGCTCTGTTTCGCTTGTATGGCCTGCAAGAGGGACGAGGAAATAGACAATATAGTAGTTGCTATTATCCTGTCTGGGGGAATGACAGGAGTGACATCAATCTCCTGTTTGTCAATAGTCTCGAATTGTCTGGACAGAGCGTCCGCTTTAGTGTTCCGGTCGCCTGGCCTATAGGTTATTATATAATTAAAATGAGACAAGAACAGTGACCACCTAGCCTGCCTGGAAGACAATCTTTTAGCTTCGCTAAGGTAGGACAGGTTCTTATGATCCGTAAATATGAGGATGGGGTCCTTAGTGCCTTCTAACAAATGTCTCCATTCTTTAAGTGCTAAAATGATAGCAAGGAGTTCTCGATTACCCACATCATAATTCCTTTCTGCTTTGGACATTTGTTTAGAAAAGAAGCCACAAGGATGCAATGGCTTGTCAGGAGACTCTCTTTGGGATAAGACAGCACCTACCCCTATATCGGAAGCATCAACCTCAAGTATATATGGCAATGAGGGGACAGGATGCTGTAAAATAGGGGCAGAGGCGAACGTAGTCTTAAGAAAGTCAAAAGCCTGAAGTGCCTCAGTAGACCAGACACGTGTATTGCCATCCTTTTTAGTCATACGAGTAATAGGCGCTACTATAGACGAAAAACCTTTGATAAAACGTCTATAATAATTAGAGAAACCCAGAAAACGCTGGATGGCTTTCAGACCTTGTGGCAGAGGCCATTCTATGACCGCAGCGAGTTTCTGGGGATCCATCCGAAAACCCTCAGCGGAAATCAAATACCCTAAAAACTGGACCTCGGATTGGTCGAATAGACATTTTTCTAATTTGCAATAAAGACCATTAGCAAGAAGGGTCTTCAGAACTGTCGTAACATGTCTGTGATGAGTGTGAATGTCTGTAGAATATATTAAAATGTCATCCAAGTACACAATAACAAATGAGTGAATAAAGTCCCTTAAGACATCATTAATAAATTCTTGGAACACTGCTGGGGCATTGCAAAGCCCAAATGGCATGACGGTATACTCATAATGACCTGACCGAGTGTTAAAGGCTGTTTTCCATTCGTGGTCCTTTTTTATACGTATCAAATTGTATGCTCCTCTAAGATCTAATTTGGTGAATACCGTAGCATGTTTGAGCCTGTCAAACAATTCTGTTATTAACGGTATAGGGTAAGCATTTTTGATGGTGATTTTATTAAGACCTCTATAATCAATGCAAGGTCTTAAATCACCTTCTTTCTTCGATACAAAGAAGAACCCCGCTCCAGCCGGAGAAGAGGATCTCCTAATAAATCCCTTTTCTAATGATTCTTTAATGTACTCCTCCATGACACGGTTTTCTTGAACCGATAGGGGGTACACCCTGCCCTTGGGAGGTATAGTACCAGGCAACAAATCAATAGCACAATCGTAGGGTCTGTGAGGCGGTAATTTGTCAGCCTCTCTTTTATCAAAGACAGTCTTTAAAGTTAAATACTGAGAGGGTATAGCCGTAGATAAAGGAGGAACAGTAGGAACGTTAATAGAATTCACAGGCGTGACTTCAATAGTACATGACTCATGGCAGGCTTCACTCCATGATTTTATCTGCCCTGTCTCCCAGTCAAAAATGGGATTGTGGGCACGTAACCATGGATACCCTAATACCAACTGTGAAGAGGGAGAGGTGATGACCTGGAACCGAATGGTTTCATAGTGTAGAACCCCTGTGTACATGTGTAGCGGTGCAGTCTCGTGAGTAACAACTGGAGATATCAATGGTCTACCATCTATGGCCTCAACGGCCAAGGGTATCTCCTTCTCCCTGATGGGAATATTGTTTTTCTTTACAAAACCAGAGTCTATAAAATTCTCAGCTGCCCCAGAATCAACCAGGGCGTCTATGTTTTCAACTATACAACTCTCTCCCATATGTAAAGAAACAGGGAGAAGCAGTCGGTTAGGAGGCAAAGTAGGAGACTTAGAAATCACACCCAAGGCCAGTCCCCTATAAGGTCTTAGGTGCGAGAGTTTTCCGGGAGCAGAGGACACTCCTTTACCATATGGTCTCTCTTACCACAATATAGGCAGAGTCCCTCCCTTCTCCTATGTAATTTCTCAGTATCTGAGAGTTTGGCAACCCCTAATTGCATAGGTTCCTCTTCAGGTACTTTAACACTCTCCGGTATATTAACTCTGGGTTGAATAGGTGTAACAAAACGTCTATTCCTGTTCTTAGTATAGAGCCTGTCACGAATCCTATTATCTATATCGATGAGGTAGTCAATAAGGTCCTCTAAGGCAATAGGAAGCTCCTTAGCTGCTACCTCATCCAATATAGAGTCTGATAAACCTTCCATGAAGGCCGTAGTTAACCCATTATTGGTCCAATCGACCTGTGAGGCAAGGGTACGAAACTGTATAGCGTAATCAGCCACAGACCTAGAACCCTGTTTAACCCTCATTAATGCTCTAGCGGCATTCTTAGACCTTTTCATAGTATCAAAAGTTCTACGAAAAGCTGTTAGGAAACTGTGAAAGTTATGCACCATAGGTCCATTAGCCTCCCAAATAGGGTTTGCCCATTCAAGTGCTTTGTCGGTAAGTTGGTGCATAAAGAACCCAACTTTAGA
Organism: Pelobates fuscus; assembly: GCF_036172605.1. NCBI lineage: Eukaryota > Metazoa > Chordata > Amphibia > Anura > Pelobatidae > Pelobates > Pelobates fuscus. The sequence goes on from NC_086328.1 coordinate 21,046,242, forward strand.
CCTCTCTGTGGGAAATGAACGTGGATACATTTCAAAATGAAACTCTATTTGGTTAATGAACCCTCTGCATGTCTTAGAATCCCCTCCATACCTAGGAGGAGGCGTTAAATGTGCTGTAGCGTTAGGCATAGTCGATACTTCAGGAAGCAGGGGTGCAGGAGGGTTAGGTGCGGTTGCTGGAATGGTTCTAGCTAAGAGCGTCTGGAGAGCCTGAGCTATTTGATCCATACGGTGATCCTGCTCTACAAATCTAGCCTCATGGGTCGCCATCTGTTGAGCTAAATCTGCGGGGTCCATGGCCCTATCGTAATGTAACGTGTATATACCCCTACACGCAGGATCCAGCAAAACAGAAGACAGCACAGAGGAGAGATACGTCTACCGGACCTTAGAGTGGCCGGACTCGACGTAAAGGAGAAGTACAGAGTCAGGAGCGATCCGAGGTCAAGGGCACAAAGAGACAGCGTAAACGAGAACTAGCCGGGGTCTGGTACACAGGAATCAGCAAGCCGGCAAACAGTACAGACAAGGATAAAGCGAAAACGAAGTCAGAATACAAAGCCAAGGTCAAATACGGAGAAACACAACTGAATACAACAAGCACTAAAGGGAACTGTAGCAGAAACCACGATAGGGCAAGGAACTAAGGGAAAAGGGTAAGTATAAGTAGCCTTCAAACTAACGTGATTGGCTCCTGTCTCTTCCACTCCCCCAACAGGTAAGTGTATGGGGTGATTGGCGTGACAGGAGCCAATGGGAGCCTTTTTGCAATTTAGGCTCCCACTGTCTCTTTAAGAGCGCGCCCGAGATTCGCGGCGCGCTCTTAGCTGCAGGCGGGACACGTGACCGCTTCTCGCGGTCACTGCCCGCCTTCCTGTTTGAGCAGTCGGATGAGCCGCGCGCGGCTCGTGCAGCCGCAGGACCGCGCGCGGCTTGAAGAGAGGACCGCGGCCGGCCCCCGGATAAGGTAAGTACCGCTACATGAAGGTAAAACATAATCTGTGCAGGAACTTGGTTTTAAAGAGACAGAATAAATGGAACAAAAAGTCTTGCTTGTCAGGATAGGATCCTGACAGAACAGCTAAAACAGCTAAACACAACTAGCACTCCCACACAAGAATGAGAACTATAGGGTATGGGAACGGCTACACACCACAATACCACTACCTGGACCATTAGTGCTTCTTGAATGAGGAAAACATTCGCACACTTCATGTAATGGTGAATACTGCTGTAAAAAGGTATGCTGTGCACAGAGGGCCGATATCACCCTACTGTACCCAACTCTATACTCTTACGACTTTTATTGCATCACCCTACTATGCTCATTTATGATGTTTGAAAACCAATAAGATAAATAAAGAATTTAAAGAAAATAGTTTTAAATCAATCAAGGAAGGCATTAACAAATAAAAATGTAAGATGACCAGGTTAGACTGGTAGGTCGAAAACATAATTTAGTGAGGTAGGGGGCAACATTGTATGTGATACCTGCAAACACTGGAACTATGTAGACATTGAGATTATAGTAATCGGGACAACTTATTTATGTTGCTAACCAACCACTGTCTTTTTTTATGCAAAATTACAGTTTACGTGGCCCAAGTGTTATCCCAGTGCAATGTCAAGTGAGACATGTTCTTCAGATTGTCTAAGAGATATACAGATTGATATGTATTTGAGTTCTCAGTATTTTCTTGCACCCTTTTTTACTTTGTTTGCTCTCCTTAGGGTAAAATTCTAGATATGCACTCCTTGCTCACTATGCCAAGAGAGATGTCAGCTATACCTGATTAGTGAGGCCTAATAGGAAACGATCGTCTGGGGTTATTGTATCTTTTGTGCACAGGGAGTTGACCCGTATTTTGGATCTGGGTTGCCCATTCTGGTTGGATCTGTTTGAAATGCAAAATGGTTTAGGTTCTCCCTACATAGATATATTCCTAACAAAATAAGAACCCTCTACACCACCCTTTTAAACACTTAAATGATTCTAGTGACACATTCCCTCAGCGTTGGGTCGGGCTCCTCTTTTACCGACATCAGCCAATTAGGCCTTTCCTATAGGAAATCATTGACTCAATGCTTTCCTATGGGGATTCTGAAAACACTGGACATCCTCATGCAAAGTTGAGGACATCCAACGTTGTTTCACTGAGTCAAACTTCGTGAAACAGCAGGAATTGCCTCTAGTGGCAGTCTGGTAGACAGCTGCTAGAGGCAGTCTTAACCCTGCAATGCAAAAATTGCAGTTCCTCTACATGAGATAAAGTGGTCTGGATGCCTGTAGTGTCCCTATAAAACTGAGCGGGGACCCATCAAAGGTCAAGCTATTTGAACTGTTAGTTCTCAGTATTTTCCTGTGCCTTGTTTTAGTTTGATATTTGCAGAACTCCATAGTGAATAAGCTGTGGGATTTACAGAAGGAAGACACCCATGTTGGAACCCAGGACCGAAAGCATAACACTTCAGATCATCAGTCTAATCATCAGTCTAATGATAACTGCTCAAAACAAAATCACTAAACAAACTCAGACCCTCGGCCGAATGCTATTGTGAATGTGTAAAGGTACCATAGGGAGGCCGCAGGTTTATATGTGTTCAAGGAGCAGTGCCTTAATAGATTATATTGTCTATTTTAACCTTGAAGAACTTGGCCTTGCATTTTTAATCTAATGGTGTACAGAACCTAGCGGAGGCTGTTAAGTGCTAAAATCTGTATTAAGGCTTATGAGGCGATGCATAAAAATAGGATATGTATAGATATAACCTTCATATATTGTCTCATGGGAACTAGTTTATGAGAAACCTTCACCTATTTTATATTATTCACTGTTTGGAGGACATAACTAGGTGAAGCGTTCTTTACTTTCCTTTACAGAAATGTGTTTGAAAACAGACAATGCAGTGTCGTAATAATATGTTTTATAGTTTAATGAATGCCATCTAAAGTAATGTCCATAGAGTTACAGATGTAATCTTTATTGTTTGGAGGCTTCATTCTGTATTGTAAGCAATCCAGAATTGTGCATTCTGGATTGCACACTGCTATCCTGTGGTTGATGGGTTTTATAAAAAAATTATTGAATAATCGGTGGCATGTGCAAGGCCAGCGTGTCGTTGGTGGAATGTACACTGCAGGATCTGTTTGGTACTTTGCCTTTAAAGGGACTCTACAGTGCCAGGAAAACATATAAATTTTCCTGGCACTGTAGGACCCTGCAGTGCCCCTCTCCCTCCCACCCCCCATCCCATGTTTCTGAAGGGGTTAAAACCCCCTCAGTTACTTACCTGAATCCAGCACCGATGTTCCTCGGTGCTGGGTCAGGCTCTGCCCACGCTCCTCCCCCACCGATGTCAGCCAGCAGGGGAGACCTAATGGGCATGTGCGACAATGGCCGCCCGCCCGCATTAGACCTCCCCATAGGAAAGCATTATTCATTATTATTGATGCATTATTCAATGCTTTCCTATGGGGATTCCGGCGATGCTGGAGGTCCTCATGCAGAGCGTGAGGACATCCAGCGTAGTTTAAAACACTTTTTCGTGTTCTTTCCTATGGGGAATTGAGCGACGCTGGTGGTCCTCATCTGTGCTAGAGACACTGAAGTGCCCTCTAGTGGCTGTCTATCGGACAGCCACTAGAGGAGGACTTAAAGGGACACTCCAGGCACCCAGACCACTTCTGCCCATTGGAGTGGTCTGGGTGCCAACTCCCACTACCCTTAACCCTGCAAGTGTAATTATTGCAGTTTTTTTTTTAAACTGCAATAATTACCTTGCAGGGTTAAGTCCTCCCCTAGAGGGAACTTCCTGCTCTATAGCACAGGTTTTCTGTGCTAGAGCGTCGCTGGATGTCCTCACGATGTGTGAGGACCTCCAGCGTCGCTCTATTCCCCATAGGGAAGCATTGAAATTAATTTTCAATGCTTTCCTATGGGGTGCGCTAATGCGCATGCGCGGCAATAGGTCTCCTCGGCCGGTGGGCGGGATCAGTCTTGCCCACCGGCCGACGTAAGCAGAAGAAGGAGCGGCGGGGGAGGAGGAAGCAGCGACGTGGGACATGTCGCTGCCTCTGGTAAGTCACTAAAGGGGTTTTCACCCCTTCAGCAACTGGGGATTGGGGGGTGGGAGGGAGAGGGACCCTCCAGTGCCTGGAAAATTGATCGTTTTCCTGGCACTGGAGTTTCCCTTTAACCCTGCAAGGTAATTATTGCCGTTTATAAAAACTGCAATAATTACACTTGCAGGGTTAAGGGTCGTGGGAGTTGGCATCCAGACCACTCCAATGGGCAGAAGTGGTCTGGGTGCCTGGAGTGTCCCTTTAAGTCCTCCTCTAGTGGCGTAAAAATGTAACGTTATATTATATTTATATCTATAATTCAGCATAAAAATTATTGCAATACATTTTTTAGCAAAGGAGCAGAATAATGCTGCACTAGATTTTGATGAACTTGGCTCCAAGCTTATAATTCAAACCATTTCATCTGTTAACGCACCATGTGGCTATACATACCTGTTACAATGCATGTCACCAGTTAACAGCATACTGTATCGTCCATGATTGTTTTTCTGTTTTGTTTTTCAGACGACGGGTGTGCTCTGCAATTTGAAATTGCATTTTTTTATTGAGGCATGAATGGACATGTCAGATGTGCTTACCCTCACGCATAGGATTTTGTTTTCAAAATAATCTACTGAAATAAAGAGAACTGTAGGGTTTTCCTCGTGGGTTCGTGATAGCATCTCTCAGTAAAGACAGAGCAGAGGGGTTTTAAATGAAAATAAATTAAAGTCACTTCATGTATTCGGCATCCCACAAGCTGACAGAAGCTGTCAGCCCTCGGGAATAGAGCAGAGAGAAGACATTTCTTGGCTTTTTTTAATAGTGTACTCTCATTATTGCTGAAATCATGTCAGATGAGAGAAGTTTTCAGTTACTTTCCTGCGATATTACACTCCATATTGTGTAATGTAATATGTAATTATTGTGCTACCGCAAGGCGTGTCCCCAATTTTGCCCAAAAGTTTGCAAAGATTATATTCAAGCGCTCCAACAGTCGCTTTGATATGCTGTGCTGGGCCAGCAAGGGCTGTGTCGGCCTTGGTACATGTTGCAGAAGCACGTCCGCCATCTTAAGGGTGTCTCCCGCACTTAGGAACCTTTCAGTGGCATCTGTGTAGGCTCGGCAGAGGTACAGGTAAGTGGAGTTAGCCAGCAGGGGCCAGGATAACCCCCACCGGTTCAGGTGGGGGGGACAGCTCTTTACTGGGAGCACTCTGTCAGCCAAACAACCAGGAGAGCGTCCGTAAAGCTCAAGCTCGTAAAGGCCGCAAGCCCGGATCGGGATGTTCCGGTGTAGGGTAAGCTCTGCCGAGGTGTCCCCTAGTGCACAACCTCCCCTTAACAAAATGTGTGCTTTTTGTGGTCTGTTTGAACGAGTGGCTCGGGAATCAAAATGGTTTTTCTGTGCCACATGCTGGAGCTCTCTCAGAGCATGTCTCTCAGAACTCCTTTTAAAAGAAAACACACTGTGCAGTGCCACCACACACGTACAGGCCAACAGAGGTACTGCATCCACTTAGACCAGCTACACTTGTGTACTTCTAAATATGGCCTCTCTTGGCCTTTTGACTAATTGCTTATAAAGCCCCTTTAAAGGGACACTATAGGCACCCAGACCACTTCAGCTCATTGAAGTGTTCTGGGTGCAGTGTCTCTGTCACTTTAACCCTGCAATTGTAATTTTTTGAGCTTTTGATAAACGGCAGTAATTACATTGCAAGATTAACTCCACCTCTAGTGGCTGTCTACCAGTGCTTCTAGGTCGCCAGGCAACTTTTGGTATCCTATCTGAAGCTGAACGCTCTGCATGAGGACAACCAGTTTCACCAAAATAAAAACATAGGAAAGCATTGATTTAATGTTTTCCTATGGGGTAGTCCTAATGTGATTGTGGCGCTCGACAGTGGCATCGAGGGAGGAGGGGCGGGGTCTAACCCAGTGCAGAGGGACATCGGCACTGGAATCTGGTAAGTGGCAAAAACTGCAGGTGGGGGACTGCGAGGGAGGGGGTAATATAGGGTAGTATTGTCCTAGGAGTAGGATTCCTAGCTCTATAGTTTCCCTTTAATTGATGTTTACATATCTCTGTGGGGCTGGGAAAGCCTCCGTTTTTGCAGCCATTTGCACGGGCAGCATTTTATTACTTTACTGAACACAATCGGATGAAAGGAATTGTGAATAATTGAATATCATGTTACAAAATATATCTCAGAAAAAAAATGATTTTGAAACAAATACTCACAGCTTGACTGTTTTAGCCTGAATTTCTGCAAATGGATTTTCACTTCACTGTTTAGTAGACTAGGCCTAAACGGAGTCATTTGTCAGAGAATATGAAATGATCGCTTGGAATGTGCAAAATGCTAAAATGGGCATAATGTAAGCTCTCACAGGCAAAATAACGATACACTTATGTAAATCGTAGCTAAAAGGTAAAACCCTTACAAAACTTCATACACTTAATTCACTTCGTAGCTTTTATTTGTAACAGAAAAAAAAAAATCCTAAAAGTGCTAGGAAAATGTATTTCTCGATCTTCCTACTGCAATTTCGCAAATTAAAGTATGAAATATCCTTTAAACTCTGCCCAAGTTTACTTTCCCCCAGTAAAGATAATTGTTTATAATAGCACAGAGTTATTTCAGCTGCATATTTCAATTTGTGGCGAAAAAAAAAAAAGGCGCAGAAAGGAAGATCGACTGCAACAAATAAAAAATATCCGTCATTTCATTTATGACAGCTTTATATTGGAAACACCAGAGGAACATTAAGAATTTATTAAATGATAACTGTGGCGGCACACTAATTTATTCCACATCCGGCGTTTTGTTATAAAGTCAAGTAAAAAAAAACAAAAACAAACAAACTAACAAACAGTCCTAAAATCTCTCTCGTATTACAAATTGCTTTTTCATAATAAAAACAAGCAGTTCGGTTCAATCATTCGTAGGAATCCGCTGCTCGTGAATTACCTGGACTTTTTCACGATTGTGTATTAGATCATAATGTCTGGAGCATTTTTCTGGTTCTACAGAGTATGTCGTCTGTTTTAAAGGGACACCCCCACTGCCCAAACACAAATAAGGATTACTGTTTAGTAGATATTCCCCTTCGTAAAACCATACATGCATTTATTTCTGCCTATATACATTGTATATCTGAATACAGGTTGTACAAGTTGCAGATCTCTTGTCTGAAGCCTTTCCAAGCCCTCCCCTTCTGCCACAGACAGATTGTATTATATACTACTGAATTATCCTGTTTTGACCAAAGATTATATCAACGGGCTTATAGCTGCAGGCATTTTTTATAATTTGCTGCAGTAATAAGCACCTGTGAGTGTGGGATGACTAAAACGGAACTCGGTGTGCTATAATATTTGTCAGATTTTCTCTCTTTTTTTTTTCACAAAGACCAAATGTTGCACATGACATTAGCCCGGCAACCTATTTTTTTTTTTTTTTTATTAGCATAAGTGACGTATTCTTTAATTGTAATTCAATACATGAAAAAATAAATTGTAAACTGTTCCCGGTGAGAAGACAATGCGGCTACTGTGATAAAATTAATGTATGCAGTTGTTGTTGCAAAAACTGGGGACGCAACAAAATGCCATGAGGATTTAAGAACCATAGATCTATGTAATGACCCAGACAGCCAATGAATGGGTTTAAAATACCGGTGCAGTTGATTTTGTTAATACAGGAATGGCAAGTCTGCATTAGCAATAGCCAAGATGGGTCAACTGGCGGATGGCTCCTGAACCCTAAATCAGCATATAGGGGTTGTAGTGCCTAAACTGACCCTATAAAGAGGACAAATGAAGAAAGGAAGATAAAACGGAAGCAATGAAATAAGAGCGAGTGATTTAAAGGTTTAAGAGTGTAAGACCCTTTAGTTCTCTTACGGTAGAGCTAACAGTGATAGAGATGGGGTAGTACATGCCTAAAGTAGCCTTCCAGTGGGAGCAGCAAAGGCTAACTTTGCTATAGAAAATGTAATAGATTTCTCCCTTCTTGTGGATTCTTCTCTATGGAATAACATTATTATACTTTGAAAATAGAAAATAAAGCTTTTCAAAACATCAAATGAGATAAAAGTTCACAGAACAACTGTGATTGAGAAACCAATAGAGGTACAAATGGGAGAAGCAGTAAAATGATGTATATTTATTTATGTATTTTCAAAGCTGACATGATGTATTAGTTTTATTTAAAAACACTTAATCTAGGCAAAAATAATGGGGGTTTAGTAACATTATATGATCATACATTGCATAAGCCTGCCACAATGTCAACGTACCCCATCTTTGGCAGGTCCTACACTAACAGCCTAATGTCTGCTCTTAGGAGATCAACCCTCGTACTTGGGGGACAAAATTCCACTGGGGCTCTCTGCAGTACAAGGCTAACTAGGGCTCTGGGATGGGGCACCTGTGACAGGCAGGGGAGCAAAAGCAAGGAGTTGGCTAGACTCCCAAATACATATATATATATGAAAACAGGCGGCTGCACTCACCTGAACATGCATAAATGGGGAGTCTAATTTTACTATGTCCTCTTAATCTTAAGAACCATCTCTCTTATCATGCCAACAGTTCTGTAATCATTGGCTGCATATCTTAAATCCAAATAGAAAAAGATAAGTCCTGCGCTCACTCCCATCACTCATGGGCGGCAGCAACGACCACAGTAGACAATCTTAAATCCAGAAAAACAAATTTGAAGTACTAATTATGCCTAACAATGACTAAATAGCATGTTAGGCAAAGGCATTAAAGCAGACATTTTCACGTGTATTTTTGGGGGGGGTTGAAGTGGGGTTGCATTTTTAAGCATGTACACATGACTTATCTCCCTATAATCAAACGCACATGGTAAGAAATTAAAGTTGCTCTTTTCTCAGTGCCACCGTAGATTCTGTACCTCTAGGCAGCCTCTCCTGCCAGAATTTGTCACTGTTGTGCGTCATCGTTGTGTTCTCTCCCATGTGTACGATGCAGAATGGTTTGTCAATGGATGGAAGGTCCCGCGAGACATCCTACGCCAGCAGCATCTTCCTTTAACATGCTTGCTGAATTGACATAGGCATTTATTGTCTATGACATGTCAGTGATTGATGGCTTAGGTAGATGGGAACATTTATCAGCATAAATACTGTCTTAGTCTCACAGCAGAATGCATCTCTGCTATAATTAACACAAAACCGACTATACTTTATATTCAGTATATCTCTAAGTATAACTTTTACCCACATGGGAAGCTCAACACAAGTGATGGATAGGACTGTTCTTACGGAAAAAAAAAAATTTCATTAAAAAGTGTAAAGTGATAGATCTGCTACGGGTATATTTATTTAATTATCACATCAATAGTTGTCATATATTCAGCTAGAAATTTGGGAAAATTGTATTGAAAATGTTATGCCTCATTCGGAAAAACTGCAAAAACTCTTCAAAGCTACTGTTTTCCCAGCTCTAAAATGTGCAATTACCTGTTAAGTGAATGAACCCCTTATTTGTCTATTAAGTATTTTCTGATGCTATGGCAACAAAACCTTTGAACTTGAAGATGTTGTTTCCTAGTGTCACATGATTACAGATAAAATGAACCGGAAAGAAAATGGGAAAAAGGCAAAATTTTATTAAACCAAATAATTATTAACTAGACACATATTGAGGATTAAAAAAGATGATTTTCTAATATATTTTGTTCAAAATGTATTATATTTTTTGAGCTGGTGCAGGAGAATCAGATGTTATTATGTGTGCTGTAAGCAGGAAATCTACTTTTTGAAAGATTCGAGGGCACAGGATCAGATAATGGGAAATATGATCTCTGATACCTTGTGTACACCTCGCTACATGAAAATGTACTATCTATCTTCGACCTTCCCAAGACCTCACACACTTCCTTAGCAGCTCTGACATTTAAGCTCCTTAATGCTAGAGTAATCTCAAAGAACTGATCTTTCTCAAAAGAAACAAGAATTAACTCACCTCTTCGTGATTGTAAAACATTCTTCTTCCCACTATGACAATGCTTTAAATAATCTCCATCCTAATGAAACTGGAGGTCACAATGTCCACAGGAACCATTAAAACATAAGTTAGTGCCAACGAATAGGTGTTCCACTCTTTCATAATTCTTGCCGATATAAATATCTCATGACTTTTTCATTGTTTGAATAAATGACTACATAACAAGGGCTTCCAAGAGGGTGCAGATTAAAGTGCCCTTTATTGTTAAAAGCATAATTAAATAATACTTGGATTTATTTTTACACTCTTCGGGGAACCGGTTCTCCTGAAAGAAATTAGAATCTCAAATGACAGACCTAGAAAGTCATTCGTTAATCTGGCCTTTTTTTAATTACCTCGGCTAGGTTATCCAGAACGCCTTTACTGTGAGATGCATCTATATAGATCTATATATAATATTTCAACTGTGAGAAGATTGAACAGCAGATTAGATTGACAGCTGAGGGAATTCGCTTTTCTTTCCCGAGTTTACCCCCTTACCATTTGCGTTAATGCAAACAGCATGATGTTACGGTGAGGCTGGGGTTTGAAAGGCCTTATCAACTTGATAATATCTCTACGTGAGCGATGATTAATGAGCGTCCTAGTTTGTGATTTAATTGAATTACAACTCTTTTTCATACACCTCCATCAATGAGTTGACATATGGGTCTGACTTAGCAATATACTTTTATGGAATGCCGATACTTTGCTACAAAATAAAAATGACTGAGTGATATAGAGGTATATAAATAGCTGGCACAGTGGTAGGGTGCACAGCATGATGTTAGCAAAAAAATGTTCCTTGCATTTATTTTCTTTTATTTATTTGTCTTTGTGCTCAGTATCAATAAGTGCTGATTCCATTCATTATATGCCACAATTTTTGGATCTCTTAGAAAATTAAACCTGTATTTCAATTCAAATCAAGACCACCCATAAATGTCCAAAAAATGACTACTCACACAATGAAAGCTAGAGATGATGTGGACTGCAACTCCAATCTAAGCAAAATCTGGCTGAGAATGCTGAGAGTTTTAGCCTACAACATCTTAAACACAATAACTCCCACGCACCAGTGCCAAAGGACCACTATAGTGCCAAGAAAACAAACTCATGTTCCTGGCACTATAGTGTTAATAAGTCCCCCCCACCCTCATGGCCCCCCTCTCGCCGAGCTCTAGGGGGAAGAAGGGGATAAACGCTTACCTTTTTCCAGCGCTGGGCTCCTTCGGTGCTGGGAACTCTCCTCCCTTTTCCGACGTCATCCGCCGAATGCACATGCGCGGCATGCATTCAATTAGTCCATAGGAAAGTATTTCTCAATGCTTTCCTGAGGACTCAAGCGTCTTCTCACTGTGAAAATCACAGTGGAAAGCACCTCTAGCGGCTGTCAATGAGACAGCCACTAGAGGCTGGATTAACCCTAATGTAAACATAGCAGTTTCTCTGCAGGGTTAACCCTAGATGGACCTGGCACCCAGACCACTTCATTAAGCTGAAGTGGTCTGGGTGACAATAGTGGTTCTTTAAATACTTTGTTTTTTCAGCCTTGTTTAAATGATCCTTGCGTTTAACCCCTTAAGGACCAAACTTCTGGAATAAAAGGGAATCATGACATGTCAGACATGTTATGTGTCCTTAAGGGGTTAAAGTACATCTTTCATAACAGTGAAACTTTAAATCCATACTATTAAAATCAGATCTTCTGTGATGGGGGTTGGTTTGAGATTGGAAGGAAGACACTAACAATAGACAATATCTTTGCAATATCAGTTAGAGTGCTCTGTTTGATTAGCTTAAAAGCCAACCAATCAGAGCACGCTTATGTGAACTCGAAGCATGGGATAAACTCTATTAAGGTTTATTTTTTTCAGACGAAGGTGCTCACAGGTGCTCAAACGCACATCGGGTAGCTTAGTTGTTTTTAATTTTTCACGGTATGTGAGTGGTGATTTATCTGTAGGAGTCTCTAGCTATAATCCGATTTTTTGGGGATGTGTAATCGCAAAACTACCTTCAACTCTTGTTGACCATTGATAGGAGAGTCTTGAGTAATGCAAGGTAAATAAGTGGTTAAGTCATGGTATCACTCTCGGATACATCCTTATATCGAAGATCCAACCTGTGATATTATATGCTTTGTAATATGTCCTTTAAGCATTAGGCATATGTTTTCCTTTACAAATAAATGTTATTTTTTCATTAGTTAGTTTATGTGGTCATATGCATTATACCTTATCACTACTACTGTTAGCGTTACAGAGACTTGATTGATACATACTTACCTTAAGTATCATTATTTCAAGACAGATTAATATTTTCACTCCCAGTGAGTATTTACAATTAGGTAGCATTTTTGTAACAGTCCTCTTTGTTATTTTTCTAAGGATCAATTGTGGTTTATATTGCCGGGTCGTTTACCTTTGTGGGATTATAAACATATGTCCTCCCTATATTCACTCCATGGACTGAGATCTAATTAGGAGACTTCATATGTATATATTTAATTTTGTTGGGTGATGGGTTTATCATTATTTTATCATTTATCATTATTTACTGATTATTTGAGCCCTTAAATACTACTGATTTCAATAAAGTTTTAGTCCAATTTTGAATAAACATTTCTTATCATTTTTTTAGGGACTTGCTCATTTCCATTTTTCTTATCTTAGTAGGGGATCTTTGGAATTATTATTTTTTTTATTGTCCAACACAAACCATTGTCTGGAAATCTGTTCATAAATAGGACAATAAATAGGACATGGGGTCACACATTTAGACTGGAAAAAGGAGATTTAGTCTAAAACAAAGTAAAGTTGTTGTTTTTTACAGTAAGAACAATATGGATGTGGAATTATCTGCCTGAAGAGGTGGTTTTATCAGAGTCTATACAGATGTTTAAGCAGCAATTATATAAATACTAGAAAAAACACAACATACAGGGATATAATTTTTAATTAGTGGGGTAATAGCTGCTTGATCCAAGGAGACATGTGACTGCTATTTTGGGGTCAAGAAGGATTTTTTTTCCTAGTTTGTTGCAAAATTGGAAGTGCTTCAGACTGGGTTTTTTTTTGGATCAACAGCAAAAGCATATGTGAGGAAGGCTGAACTTGCTGGACCCATGTCTCTTTTCAGCTATCTAACTATGTAACTATGTTTATAGCATTTTTTTTTTTTATAAAATAAAATGTGTTTTTATCTAGTAACAAATAAATTTTATATAAAAAATATATTTATTTTATCTATATAGAATAAAATAAATATGTCTATGTTTATTTAGAGCTATTATTGTAATTGGTTAGAGTTTGAATAAGTCAGACCGAGGGATATACAAACAGACGCTGGTACAAAAAGGATTTTTTTATTTAATGTTTCTTGTTATTTTGTAATAACATACCGTATTTATTCGAGTATAACGCGCATTTTTTTTAACCGATTTTTAATTTAAAATTAAGGGTGCGCGTTATACTCGAATAAATATACCTTCCAGGACCGCCGGGCTGGGGGGTGGGCAGCAAGCATTTACTCACCTCCGTGCAGCTCCTCCAGCTTCCCAGTGTAAATCTCGCGAGACCCGCGGCCAGCTCTGACGCTCTGACGTCGTCAGAGCTGGCCGCGGGTCTCGCGAGATGTACACTGGGAAGCTGGAGGAGCTGCACGGAGGTGAGTAAATGCTTGCTGCCCACCCCCCCAGGACCGCCGGGCTTGTAATGAGCCCGGCGGTCGGTATTATCGAGCACCCACTCGAATATTTATTCGAGTATAACAAGCACCCTAATTTTAGATTAAAAATCGGTATAAAATTTTATACCGATTTTTAATCGAAAATTAGGGGTGCGCGTTATACACGTGTGCGCGTTATACTCGAATAAATACGGTACTAGTAGAATTAATCTTTTATCTTTATTAAAATATTTCAAATTGTCTACTAAACATATAGAATGTTATTTCCTATGGGTCTTTTTGTTACAGTTTTTTCACTCTGTGTGTTACTAATACTAATGTCCTTTAAAAACCCACCTTACCGTAAGCCCTGATCAAATTATATTGACTGTAAAAAGGTGAACGCTGGGAGCCGGCTTTTAGAAAATTCTTTATATAATGTACTATTCATGTGTTCTTTTACCAAAGGCTTTTAGGAAGCTGGTTAGAGAAAGCTGTGTTTGCATGGACATTTAAGAATCTCTTCAGATAATGCACCTTTCTTGTGATCTCTCACCTGGGCCTTCCAAAAACTAGTTACATAATGTAGTATTCCCATGTTATTGAGGCCGAGACCTTGAAGCATGGGGTAACTATGTCTCTGGTGATTTCTAAAAAAGAGAGCCATGTTTCTGTGATCTTATATCTGAGTGTGGAGGCAGTACATCTAATGAACTATAATTGGATTCCCTATAGAATGCTACTTAATAGCCTGCACTGCAAGTTTAATGAAAACCTCCACAGTTGGAAACTTTAGTTTAAATAGGGATCTGCTTGGAAAACAATAACTGCTTTAAGATGTTAATGCTGTTTACATAATTACATAGTTACATAGCTGAAAAGAGATTTGCGTCCATCAAGTTCAGCCTTACTCACATATGCTTTTGCTGTTGATCCAAAAGAAGGCAAAAAAACCCAGTCTGTAGCGCTTTCAATTTTGCAACAAACTAAAAAAAAAATCCTTCTTGACCCCAAAATAGCAGTCAGATGTCTCCTTGGATCAAGCAGCTATTACCCCACTAATTAGAAATTATATCCCTGAATGTTATGTTTTTGCAAGTATGTATCCAATTGCAGTTTACTTCCTAGTTCCCTGAACTCATTCTTTAGGACCTTCCATTTTCCTCTGACTTTGTCATTGGTACCAATATGGACCTTGACAGCTGGGTCATCCCCAGCCCCTCCCAATAATCCCTCCACTATGTTGGCAACATGCCGGACCCGAGCACTCAGAAGACAGCAAACTGTTTAGCTTTAACATAATGGGAAAAAGGATGTTTCTGCTTGAACATTAGACTTGTGCACAGGGAAGAGATTTGGTTCATCCAAATCAATTCAACTAGTTTGGGTTTCGACCATTTGGTGTTACAGTTCAAGAGAAAAATGAGACGATACCAATAGGCACATTTTCCTGCCATTTAGGTTAATAAATCAATTGAAAAATAAAGGTGAAAAAACAAGGAGCAGAAACAAAATACATATATATTTATATATTGTATAAATTTATAAATATAGAATTTTTACTGTGCCTCCTTTTATCCCTCTATTGGTCATTTCTCACTGGATCTGTGAATGAAAACAACATTGAGGGGCTGTCCCTTAATCATTAATCATCTTTTTTTCCCAACAATCATATTTTTTATTGGTACCACGGATGGAACGTTGAATCACAAACAAAGCAAAATGGGTCATTATTTCTTTGTTTTGTTTGTTTCATTATTTGGCCATGTGTCGATCTGGAGTTATGGAGTGCAGGCGACTCAAAACCCAAAATGTAGACAAATCGTGATTTGTTTGAAACCGAATGCACAAATCTACTGAACGTGACACTTTGGCCGGACTTTACTAACTTCATCTGAAAAGCCGAAACATCTGAAAAGGTCTGCAACCACCAATGAGTTGAATTAGGGGCTATAACAGATTCAGCTTGTTCACCGTACAGTCACTGAGTACAGTCAAACAGGAATTTAAATGCAAATTGCACACACAAACTCTGACATGGAATTTCCATTACGCCTACAGTCACACATACACATGCACCGCCACACACATTGATGCACATGCATTTATTGATTGCCAAAAAATTCCCATCATACACATACCCCACATATAATTCTCATCACACAAACTAATACAGACTAAGATGTACTTCTCTCATCATACACAAAGCCCCACGTGAATTTCCCATCAATGACAGATGACTCCTCTCAAACACAACTCCCATTGTGCACACACATTCACGATGCACACACAACTCCAATCCTGCTCTTGCAGCCTAATGCACACACAAATCTCTTAGGATATAGTAGTGGAGAGACAATGAAAACACGCTATCAAAGGTTGTGATAAATAGAAGTTGGTAAAGAGAAAACTATCAGAGAAGGAACTGAGAGACCATAACTTGACAGAGGCATAGCTAAGTTATATGGAACTGGTGCTTGAAATGTGGCCAAACAGGGTAGAGGATCCTTATGTTCCATTTTCCTGTCTGGCAGGGAGCAGCATGTAGAATGGACAGAGACACGGAGATAGAATGTTCAGTGACTAAAAATCTGAAGTAACTGTAAGGCACTCTAAGGGAGTAGCCTAGTGCAAAGGAGTTAGATGGGGGCACACGTGCCATGGCGATGTTTGGTCAAGCTGGGCCCCATTCACAGTACCTATCAAAGAAAAATTAGGAAGCAGACCAAGTGTCAGGATCGGGACAGGGATCCAACACACAGAGTACAAAGAGTAGCAGATACGTATACCGGACCTTAGAATGGCCGGACTTAACGTAATACTACGTATAGAATGGTCAGGGACAAGCCGAGGTCGAGGGAACGAGAAGACAGGTAAGCGAGAGACAAGCCGGGTCAAGGATAACAGAGAAGACAGGTAAGTAATAACAAAGCCGGGTCAGAACCAAAAGACAAGAGAATACAAGAGCACTGTGTGACTAGGCTGGCTAGAACCACGACAGGGCAATGAGCAAATGCTGAGAGCTCCCTTAAATACCCTGGTTCTAGAGACTAATCACGCCTCCGCCGAGACCTGATTCGTGTCCGGGATTTGACTGACAGGTCGGGCTAGAATAGCGTCATGACGTCGACTATTGAGCGTCACGTTACAAAAAGGCATAGTTCTCTCGCGGCCGGCGTTTACATGCGCGAGGGGACCGCGAGGAACAGGAGAATCATGCCGTCTGGATGGAAAAACGTCTAAGTCTCTACCCGTCTCAGGGGTAGAGACTACAGGTACCCTGACAGTACCCCCCCCCCTCTCAGAAACGCCCACCGGGCGGAAGGAACCGGGACGAGATGGAAAGCGGGAATGAAAAGCCCTGCGAAGACGAGGAGCATGGACATCCTCCTGTGGTACCCAGGTCCTCTCTTCTGGACCATATCCCTTCCAGTCAACCAGGTATTGAATTTTCCCCCGGGAGATTCGAGAATCGATGATGGAGTTGATTTCGTACTCCTCCTGACCCTTAACCTGAACAGAGTGAGGAGAGGAGACCTTGGAGGAGAATCTGTTACAGATCAGGGGTTTTAGCAAGGAAACATGAAAGGAATTAGGAATACGTAAGGCAGAGGGGAGCGCTAGGCGATACGCAACAGGATTAATTCGATTCAGGATCCTATAGGGTCCAATGTAGCGAGGAGCGAATTTTATAGACGGTACTTTCAAACGAATGTTTCTAGTACTCAACCATACCCTATCACCAGGGACAAAACTAGGAGCCGGCCTTCTGCGTTTGTCAGCGTGTTTTTTATACAGTATAGAATTATGTAGGAGAATTTGTCGAGTCTGATCCCACAACTTCTTCAGATTGGCAACATGAGTATCAACCGACGGTACCCTCTGGGAAGAAGGAACCGACGGAAGAATGGAAGGATGAAAACCATAATTCATGAAAAAGGGGCTAGAGCGAGTTGAATCGCAAACAAGATTATTGTGTGCGAACTCTGCCCAAGGAATCAGACCGACCCAATCGTCCTGGTGTTCAGAAACAAAACAACGCAGATATTGTTCAATCTTTTGATTGGTACGTTCAGCGGCTCCGTTAGACTGAGGGTGATAAGCAGAAGAAAAATTCAATTTAATGCCTAGTTGAGAACAGAATGATCTCCAGAAACGTGAAACAAACTGGGAACCTCTATCAGAAGTAATCTCGGAAGGTATCCCATGTAAGCGAAAGATCTCTTTAGCAAAAATCTCCGCTAATTCAGGTGAAGTCGGAAGTTTAGGTAAAGGCACGAAATGAGCCATCTTGGAAAACCTATCCACCACTGTGAGAATAACAGTGTGCTTTTTCGAAACAGGCAAATCCACAATAAAATCCATCGCCAAACAGGACCAAGGTTTTTCTGGAACTTCCAGGGGATGTAAGAGACCACAAGGAAGCGAATGAGGTAGTTTCGTCTTAGTACAGACCTCACAGGCTCCGATAAAATCCTTAATATCCCTCCGTAAAGAAGGCCACCAGAAATCCTTAGAGATCAAGGAATATGTCTTGCCAACGCCCGGATGACCAGCCACCTTACTCTCGTGAAGACACTGTAAGAGCTCCAGTTGGAGTTCAGGAGGAACGAAGTGTCTAGACGCAGGAGTCAGTCTAGGTGCCAGATGCTGCAAGCTCCTGATCTGATCCAGAAGCGGAGAATGGATTTTGAGAGTTGTGTTAGCGATGATATTACACTTAGGTACTATAGAGGATAAAACCGGCTCAGATATGGCAGAAGGTTCATGTTGGCGAGACAAGGCATCAGCTTTAGAATTCTTAGAACCAGGCCTATATGTGAGTATGTAATTGAAGTGAGTGAGGAATATAGACCAACGGGCCTGTCTCGATGATAATCGTTTAGCCTCCCCAATATAGGATAAGTTTTTATGATCCGTCAAAATGGTAACAGGATGCAAAGTCCCCTCCAATAGATGTCTCCACTCCTTTAAAGCCATGATAACCGCTAGGAGTTCCCTGTCACCAATGTCATATCTTCTCTCAGTACCTGATAATTTTTTGGAAAAATACCCACATGGATGTAATGGTTTATCCACACCCAACCTTTGGGACAGGATGGCACCTATACCCGTCTCAGAAGCGTCAACTTCGAGTAGGAAAGGCAGAGTAGTATCAGGGTGAACTAAAATTGGTGCGGAAGCAAACAGCTCCTTGAGAGTCTTAAAAGCCAGAAGTGCTTCAGTAGACCAATTCTTAGTGTCAGCCCCTTGTCTGGTCATATTGGTGATAGGAGCAATAATAGAGGAGTAACCCTTAATGAAACGTCTGTAATAATTAGAGAAACCAATAAATCTCTGAATGGCCTTGCGACCCTTAGGTAAAGGCCAATCTAAAATGGATTGGAGTTTCTCCGGATCCATTTCAAACCCCTCTCCAGAAATCACGTAACCAAGAAAGGTAGTCTGGGATTGGTCAAAGCTACATTTCTCTAATTTGCAGTACAAGCCATGTTGAAGAAGTTTGTGCAAAACCCTTCTGACCTGTCCGTGGTGAGTCTCAATATCCCTGGAATGTATAAGTATATCATCGAGGTATACAATAACACAGTCATGCTGAAACTCCCTAAGAACTTCATTAATTAGATCCTGAAATACCGCCGGGGCATTACAGAGACCAAAAGGCATTACAGTATACTCATAGTGCCCATAACGAGTATTGAACGCAGTCTTCCACTCGTGTCCCTGCTGAATTCTCACCAAGTTATAAGCACCTCTGAGGTCTAACTTAGTGAAAATCTTGGAACCCTTTAATCGATCAAAAAGCTCGGTGATCAAGGGGATCGGATAGGCATTTCTAATGGTTATCTTGTTCAAACCTCGGTAGTCAATGCAAGGTCTTAAAGAACCATCCTTCTTTTTAACAAAAAAAAATACAGCCCCAGCAGGGGAGGAGGATCTCCTAATGAACCCTTTGTCTAGGTTTTCACGAATATACTCCTCTAAGACTAAGTTCTCATTCGTAGACAAAGGGTATACATGGCCCCTGGGAGGCATAGTACCAGGAAGTAAATTGATTTTGCAATCAAAAGGCCTGTGTGGTGGTAAGGTATCAGCCTTTCCTTTGTCAAATACCGCCTTTAAATCTAGATACAAGGACGGTATCTGTACTTTAGTAGAGTCGGTAGAGTTATTAAGTGTGTTAACAATACAAAGGGGTGACACTCTTTTTAAACATCTCTCTTGACAACCCTGACCCCACGAGACTATTTCCCCTGATTTCCAATCTATAATGGGGTTATGTCTCTTCAGCCAGGAGTATCCCAGGACTATGGGAACAGAAGGAGATGAAATGAGTAGTAGAGATATCTCCTCCTTGTGTAGAATACCAGTACTTAAGTTAAGAGGTGTGGTCTCCCGGAAAATCACAGGCTCAACTAAAGGTCTACCATCTATGGCCTCAACAGCCAAAGGTGTCTTCCTTAACTGGGATGGGATAGCGTGTTTGGTGAGAAAAGCTCTCAGCAGCTCCGGAGTCTATCAATGCCACAGTCTCTAAAGTTCCCTTCTCCCAAGTTAAAGAGACGGGTAATAGAAGCCTGTGTTCTTTGTAGTTATGAGTAGAGGACAAAATAGAAACACCCAAGGCCTGTCCTCTAGAGAAACTTAGGTGCGAGCGTTTCCCGGGCGATTGGGACAATTCAAACGTAAGTGACCTCTGACTCCACAATACATACACAGTCCCTCCCTTCTCCTGTACTGTCTCTCCTCTTCTGAGAGGCGAGTAAGGCCTATCTGCATAGGTTCTGGAAACTGTGGAGTTTTGGTTTCAGGACTTTGAAATGAAGGAGCTAGTCTAAAGGAAGGTCTACCGGTTCTATCTCGAGTGTTCTGCCTCTCTCTTAGACGTTCGTCAATGCGAGAGATAAAGGAAATTAAGTCCTCCAAATTCTCGGGAAGCTCTCTCGTCGCTACCTCGTCAAGTATTACATCGGATAATCCGTTTAAAAATACGTCTATATAAGCCTGTTCGTTCCACTTAACCTCTGCCGCCAAAGACCTGAACTCTAGTGCGTAATCCACAAGTGTTTGGTTCTCTTGTCTAAGGCGCAACAGTAATCTAGCTGCATTGACCTTTCTGCCAGGGGGGTCAAAAGTTCTTCTAAAAGCAGCTACAAAGGCATTATAGTTATAGATTAATGGATTATCATTCTCCCACAACTGATTAGTCCATCTCAGAGCCTTCTCAATGAGTAAGGTGATAATAAATTCCACCTTTGCCCTATCAGTAGGGTAGGAACGGGGTTGTAGCTCGAAATGGATACTGATCTGGTTCAAAAAGCCACAACACCTTTCAGGAGAACCAGCATAACGTACAGGTGGGGTAACTCGGGAAGAAGCACCTATAGTAGCTACCTCTAGCCCTGAACTCACAGGAGGAATAGAAGTATTACGCATCTCCTCAGGTGGATTAATAGGACGTGATAGTAACGCCTGTAGTGCTAGTGCCATCTGATCCATTCTATGATCCATGGCGTCAAACCTAGGATCAGGAGAACCAAGCTGACAGTTTGTACCTGCAGGATCCATTGGCCCTGTCGTAATGTCAGGATCGGGACAGGGATCCAACACGCAGAGTACAAAGAGTAGCAGATACGTATACCAGACCTTAGAATGGCCGGACTTAACGTAATACTACGTATATAATGGTCAGGGACAAGCCGAGGTCGAGGGAACGAGAAGACAGGTAAGCGAGAGACAAGCCGGGTCAAGGATAACAGAGAAGACAGGTAAGTAATAACAAAGCCGGGTCAGAACCAAAAGACAAGAGAATACAAGAGCACTGTGTGACTAGGCTGGCTAGAACCACGACAGGGCAATGAGCAAATGCTGAGAGCTCCCTTAAATACCCTGGTTCTAGAGACTAATCACGCCTCCGCCGAGACCTGATTCGTGTCCGGGATTTGACTGACAGGTCGGGCTAGAATAGCGTCATGACGTCGACTATTGAGCGTCACGTTACAAAAAGGCATAGTTCTCTCGCGGCCGGCGTTTACATGCGCGAGGGGACCGCGAGGAACGGGAGAATCATGCCGTCTGGATGGAAAAACGTCTAAGTCTCTACCCGTCTCAGGGGTAGAGACTACAGGTACCCTGACACCAAGAGACTGAAAACTTGGGCACAGAGAAGGAGGTATGGCAGAGGTTTACAAAAAGACTAGTCGGGATTGGGAATGGAAGCAGGTGTAGTGGGATTCAGGGATAGAGAGGCACTGAAAAACTGGGCCAAAGAGGAAACAAAATGTACAAATGGACCGAACACAAGAACGCTTCAGTACTTAGCAGGGTTATTAAAGCAAGATAAGCAAAGTTTCAACTTAAGAAAGAGCCTTAAACACGCATGGTTCCTTTGTTTGTGCAGGATGCGTGGTTGAGTTGCACCGAATACTGAAATATGGATTCACAGAGTGTCGTCTTCATTCTACATACAGGAAGAGAAAGACTTTCAAGGTAGAAGCTGAGAAGGATAAAATGAGACTAAAATGAGATGTGGGATACGCATTGGGGGTGTTAAACTAGATGTTTGCCTAGGGAGGTAATAATCCTTTTACTCACCCTGGACACAAGTTAAATGGTGTTATATTCCATTGTTATAAAGGAGACATTAATGACAAGTTAGGAAGGTGTGATTCTGCTTCTCGCCATTCAATTGCAGCTCTTACTCGCTTCCTCCATAGAAACCCATTAATAATCTATTGATTATTTCAGTCTTAATCTATTTTTTTTCCACGGTAGGCTTGCCTGAGCCAAGCCCTTGTCACCTTTTTTTCTTTGTTTTTCTATTTGTTTTGTCACAATTAGTATTGGGTTTGTATTTTTCCCTTTGCCGAGCACTGTGCCATGTTTTGTTAGCTAATAATTTATGCTCGGGATTTTTCCCCTGGCCATAATAAAATGATAAAACCACAGAATGGGAGCACATACCTTGCAACACGGATTTTCTTCTGCAATAATATGTGTGTTTAAAATCATTTTTTCATGTATGGTTTCAGCTGATGGACCTTCTCTGACTGTGTGTCAAACCAGATTTCACAACTTCGTATGGACAGGCTGTTGTCTTGTAGGCAGAAATCCATGGCATGCATCCACTGAAACTGTAACAAATGTCAAGAATTATTATAACAATGATACAATAGTGCCACCCTTATAAAATACACGTTCTCTTTCTCCTTGGGAAGAAATGGGTGGTCTGTACAACAGTACGGTCATTTGAACACCATCTTTATGTACCTTAATACAGCCTTAAAATAGTTTTTGTTTGTCTTGTAATTTTCTCTATTTGCCGTATTTCCCAACCTATAGGGGAGATGTATAGGAATGTTGCGATCTGAGAAGTGGTGCAAATGTCAACCATGTTTTCAGTTTAAATCTTTTGGTCTACAAGTTAAGTTCATTTTTAATTAACTTTGAATACATGACAATTCACACTTAAGTGAATGCCCCGGTTACTTTGTCAAGTGACAAAGCTGAGGCTAAAATAGCTGTTGTGGAAACGTTCTCCAACTTAAGTATGTTCATGGCTTGATTGCTCGAGCCTCAATTTTGCAATTCAGATTTCAATTTGATACAATTCATACTGTAGTGAACAAACTTTAAATGGACACTATAGTCAACAAAACAACTTTAGCGTAATAAAGCAGTTTTAGTGTATAGATCATGCCTCTGATGTTTCACTGCTCAATTCACTGCCATTACGGAGTTAAATCATTTTATTTCTGTTTATGCAGTCCTAACCACACCTCCTCTGACTGTAACTAGCACAGCTTGCATGAAAACAAAATGGTTTCATATTCAAGCAGATGTAACTTGCTTTTAAAGTTTGTAGCAAGCTATTTACAAAGAAGGAGATAAGAAATTATACATTAAACAGAATTTGCAATAACAGAAGTGTAAACATTATATGATTTTTTACAGGAAGTGTTTAGGAAGGCTGTGCAAGTCACATGCAGGGAGGTGTGGCTAGGGCTGCATAAACAAAGTGATTTAACTCCTAAATGGCAGAGAATTGAGCAGTAATACCACAGAGGCATGATTTATACAACAAAACTGCTTCATTAAACTAAATTTGTTTTGGTGACTATAGAGTCCCTTTAAAAATGTCCTTGCTCTTTAGTTCAAACTTTGAGTAAAAATCTTAGCCTTAGACATGTACATGAAGGCAATGTAAATGCAGTCAGTGTCTAAAAGTTAAGGTATAAATCTCTGAAGTCACAGAACACTATTGACTGAATTTAAAAACAGATAAAGTACTTAGTACGTGGTATGAGAGGGCACTGTCCTATAAATTCATAAGTACAATGTAGGCACAGATTTTGAATGGACCAGAAAATGTTCCACTAGATCCCAATTTTATATCCTTTCTGCCACTCTGCATGATGCTTGGATGAGCATTTGTGATTTCCCCGCAGTGTAAAAGTGTTTGGAAGGGAATTTTTAATAATTAGAACAGTCTATATGCCTTTATTATAGGTGATTGTGGATGTGAAATATGGACGCTGTTTGCCAATTGCCTTAGCTGAATGCAATTACATTAACAAAGAATTGACAAAGTGAACGCTGTGTACAGCTATTTTCCATTGTAATAGAATACATTAGCCTTAGAAAAATAGACAGATAAAAGAACAAACCCAGCAATACAATGTTTATTTAACCATGTATTGACTTTTTCCCTTTACCGTTTCCTATTGTAGCTTGATTGACAGAATGATGTGTTACACGGCTTTCTGTATCATTTTCTAAATCAAAGATTTCCTGACAAAAAGGAACAATCAAGACTAGGATTCGTCACCTCCCTGTGTCGCTATGACTTTAATATTAAATCTAAGAGTAATATTGCTGTAAAACTTGCTTTGCACAATGCATAGAAGTTATTATGCATCTTCTTTAGCTAAAGGACAGCACAATCGCTTCCTTGAGAAGTTCCCCATTATCTGCCAAAAGATTTCTTCCCTGCAGCTTGAAAGACTATTTCTTATTATTAGTAATTTAAATGAGAAGCAAAGCTTATTGCTCACTTTTTATCCTTGGGTCACATAACTGTCAGAGTTCCGAGCTGCGTTGCTCAAAGAAGAGAGACCAGTGCACTTACTGCCTCTTTTATGCATCTTATGGGTGTGTGACATGCGCACCCCACAGGGAGCGCACAGGGCGAGATGTTGCTGCATTGCCTGGGACAGTTATAGAAGAGCTGAGAAGTTCAGAGAACTGCCTAATAGGCCTGCAATGTAGGGGACGAATGTAGGGAGCACCTGCCACTACAATTCCTATTTCTGTAGCAATGGCCATGCTACCATTGCTCATTGCTGCCCTCTACCTCCAATCAGGGCCGGATTAACATAGGGGCTGATGGAGCTGCAGCTCCAGGCCCAGGCCCAAGATTTTTTTTTACTTTTTTTTTTGTTTTACACACTACTCTTAGGGTTGTTCACCTGGCCGGTATTTATTTATTTGAGGCTGCCTGGCCAGTGCCAATATTCCAGTAATACCAGCAAATCAAATGCCTGTATTTTTCTCAGTATAAACAGAGATTATTCTGCAATACCATTACATGCCAGTAGGAGTCGCTGTGTGTGTGGAGAGAGGCAGGGATAGGAAGTTACAGCATATACCTGCATTGCTCTACTCACTGATCCGCGGGGGCAGCAGCTACACAGCACAAAGAGTCCAGACAGCAGCTCCCAGCCTGCAGAGATACTAAGACACTAGGGGACACTATGAGACATGGGGACACATGGAGACCTCTGGGGATGCTGAGACACTTGGGGACACAGACACACATGGGGACACTGAGACAAGGACAAACACACACATGGGGACACTGAAACACTAGGGGACACTGATTGTAACGGACCGTTTCAGTAAACAAGGGGTTAAAATCGTTTAGGCGATAATCCCCTTTTCACAGACAGGCACAGCTACTGTAAAATCACCAAAACTCACGAATTGGATATAAGGTAGCACTCCAAACTCCCGAACTGGAACCTCACGAATAGCTGCTAGCAGACGAACAGGAAAAGCTCCCAAGCGGCTTACACTCCTGGCAGTCAGTCCCTATCAGCATACAGTGAATCCCCCCAAGAACGAGACAAGGCTCCATGTTGAGGGTCAAGCAGTGGTCTGTTTATTGAGGGCTACCTGCCCCTGTATTTATGCAGGTCTCCCACCTGGTGGACACTCCCCTAGGGGACCAGATGGAAGACTGTAACAACGGACAGACAAGTACCAATTACAGACATACAGCAGTAAAACATCCCCACAATGCATCCTGGCTTCCTCCCCTCTGCCCTGGAGAAGTAATTCAATTATCTCCCAGGACAAAGGCAAAACTCCATTACACACGTGGGGACACAAAGACAGACTATAACTTTAAAATACATAAAGACACATTTTATACATAACATATACAGACATGTAACATATCCCCAGATAGCTCAGGTCTGAGTGCACATTATTAGGTGAATGGCACTCAGACCACACAGATACAGTTTAATTGCCATGGAGCCAAAGTCTTTAATTACACTAATATGCTCCATGGCATGGCTATCTGGGTTAAAACATTCACCTATACAAACTACCGAATTTCCCTGCATTCACCAAATCCATACGAATTAGAACCAGGGGCTGGAGGTTCAGCAGTGCCTGCACGTAAAAGTGTCCGATTTTGGTGCATGAAAGCCGGGCAGAAAAGCGCTGGCTGCCCGGGGAGCTCCAGAACACCGCCACCTAGCGGCCGCTAAGTGTAACAGCGACCACCCAGTAACAAGCAATTAAGCTGCGGTTAACCGCAGCTTCAGGGAGGTAAATTGGCAGCACACTCCAGCTCCTGGGTGGCCAATTAACGGCGCCGGCCGGCTTCCCACGGCTCTGGGGAGGTTGCAAACAGGCTGTTTGTTCGATAGATAGAATCTACCGAACGGCTGTGCAGAAAGGGAGAAATAAATCCTTCTGCACAGTAAAATTAACCCTTTAGCTGCCGGTCCATAATCCAAAGGCAGCAGGCGGGCAACCAGGCTCCTCCAATGCAATGTGGCGAGGTTGGTCTCATCACACTGATACACTAGGGGACATGGGGACAAAGACACACATGGGGACACCGAGACACCGGGAGACATGGGGACATAGACACTAGGAACACAATGTCCCCAAATGTCTCATTGTCCCCATGTCTCCAAGCCAGTGTCCTTGGTGTCTCAGTGTCCCCATGTCTCCCAGTGTCCCTAGTTTCTCAGTGTTTCCATGTCTCCCAGTGAGTCTCAGTGTCCCTAGTCTCCCAGGTGTCTCAGTGTCCCCATGTCTCCCAGTGTCTGTGTCCCCATGTCTCCCAGTGTCCCCATGTCTCTCAGTGTCCCCATGTCTCTCAGTGTCCCCATGTCTCTCAGTGTCCCTGGGAGACATGGGGACACAGAGACATGGGGATACAGAGATATTGTGATGCATAGTCTCAGTGTTCCCGTGTCTCACAGTGTCCGCTCATGACATGGGGACACTGGGAGACATGGGGACACATACACTAGGGGACACTGGGCATCATGAGGACACTGGGAGACTGGGAGCAATCCATCTATACAGCAGAATCAAACTAAGTAGTTTTTTGGTGATTTCACAGAATTTTCTCTGTCACTCCTTGTGATTTACACCATGTGAAGTCACGCATACATAATTAGTTATGAAAATTAGCAAGGCCTGTAATTTTTTTCCAAGAAAGGTGGCAGCCCTAATTACTCTTCACATACTCTTGCTTAAGTATGGAAACTTAAGAGAGATATAGATGAACAAAACTTGTGTGGAATAGCTGAAATGAAATTAGTAAAGGTAATGCTGACTTTGGTCTCTCTAACACTGTGCCATGTTTCCTTTCTTCTATACTCACTACATCCACTTTTCTCTGTCTCAGACTGTATACCAGGAGCTTATTCCTTCTAGTAAGTAGGTTAGGATAGAAGTGGACCAGCGAGTACTAGGGGACAGTCCTTAGAAAGCACAGAGCTAGCACATCATTAGATGCATTTATGCCAAGTTCAGGAAGCTGTTGGCCAGCATGCATGATTGGCAGGCAGCCTGACATGCATTCATGCTAGACTAGCCTTCCAATTCTTTGGGCAGACACACCTCCTTTTGGGGCATGATCGGCCCTTTCGGAAGTTCTGGTTACATGATCCGCGTCACTGGTCCACCCTTTTACCCCGCCCATTGATTTCCTGCTTCACTGGACACTGCTGTTAGGGAGTATGGATTTACTTGAAAGATGAAAGCATAATTTAGAGAGAGATTAGCATATTTTAAGAGAGTTTTTTTTATAGCTGCATCCTCTGAGTTTCCCTCCGGCAACATCTCCACCAGATACATAATGCTTGAGAGGTGTGTCTGTTTCAGTGTTTTTGATCGATAAGATTCTGTACT
This sequence comes from Pelobates fuscus, assembly GCF_036172605.1. Taxonomy (NCBI): domain Eukaryota; kingdom Metazoa; phylum Chordata; class Amphibia; order Anura; family Pelobatidae; genus Pelobates; species Pelobates fuscus. The sequence goes on from NC_086328.1 coordinate 21,074,435, forward strand.
TAGGCCCCTCATAATTGTCAGCACCAGGCCCACTGGGCTCTTAATCCGGCCCTGCCTCCAAACTGTAGACCCTGCATAACTGGTAGTGATGCAAAGATGGGACTTGATTTTATGATGTTTCCCAAGGTGGGGGTCACTTGTAAAGGAAAACTATAGCGTCAGGAATACAAATGTTTGTTTTAACACTACGGTGCCCTGTTGGTCATTTAATTGACCACCTGCAGAGAGTAAAAAAAAGTTAGTTTACTTACCTTGTCATTCTCACATCAACAGCCTATGTGGGGAGCTCCAACTCCTTGGCTGAGATCATCAAAATCGACGCTCTTACTTAAGAAAGTATTGAGAGGTTAGTGCGCATGTGCGGCAAAACACAACGCAGCGCCAATCAGATGGTGTCTTTGAGACCATTTGATAGAAGTAGCATTTTTGTTAGGCCAAATTAGCCAAAAGATTTGATAAGGAAATAAAAAAAAATCAATAAAGCTTTAAGTGTCACAATATTTAATAATGTTGTCATATAGTGTCATGTGGATAGATATTTTACCTGGCAAATAGCATTACTCTCACTCAGCTAAACACACCTCCCTCCCCCCACCATTTTTTTAATGTATACCAATGGAGCCAACAGATTCTATATTATTTATCGCCCTTTGTAAAGAGTAAGTCAATAAGCATTTATTATGTTCCGGAATGCAATGAATCTGCAGCAGACAAACTGTAAAAACGCTTATGAAGAACTAATGCTCCGTGCTATACATTAAACTTAAAAAAAAAAAAATCCTTTATGCAAATGTGTTTACTCATAATCAAAAGGTGCATTGCTGTTCTCCGCTATTTCTAACGTTGACTAAATTGACAATTACGCCCATCAATGATGACTGTATGCAACGTTTAACCCTGTCTGCTACTCCTGCAAGTTGAAGGGTTTTGCCCATCAGTGGGAATTGTCTGAATGCCCTCGGTGTTCACACAAATGTTTTTGCCTACGTAAAGAGCACACAGGAGATACCTTTCAGACTAATGGTAATTATTGAGAAGGTCATCCTTTCAAGATGAAAATAGTAGCTCTTTGCCAACTGGACTCTGCAGAGTATTAAACATTATCTGTCACCACTGAGATTTCGGCACAACCTAAAAGTTAGTTTAACACTATGCTATTCTATTATTTCTTATTAATCAAAATATACCATATATATATATATATATATATATATATATATATATATATGGAATATTAGTAAATAAACCTGCCAGTGTTAGCATGGATATATATATATATATATATATATATATATATATATATATATATATATATATATATAAACATAATAATTGCCAACACTCAGAGGACTTAAAAAAAAATAAAAATAAAATATTGATGTTTCGACTCTATAGGTTCATTATCAAGACTGGTTTTGAATGTTGATTTGAATACCTGTATTAGTAAAGACTGTTTTTTGTAAGCCCTCTGAGTGCTGTGTTTATTCATATTTGTGTGGGTTAGCACCTAGGCATATTGCAGAATATTAATATTTTTTGTTGAGTGCTGGAGTTTTGTGTGTATATATATATATATATATATATACACGGTATATATATATTTTTATGCTAACTTCGGCAGGTTTATTTGCTAACTCCGGCAAGTGTATTAATAAAGCAATAATTCAAAGTGAATTTCAAATTTAAGGCTAAAGTAATGGAACTGGAAACATTTTCAAAGCCTGCAATGCTTTCACTTTAGCTACTCTGGCCTTAAAGGGATTCTCCAGTGACTGGAAACCAATCAGTTTTCCTGGCACTGCAGGTCCCCTCTCCCTCCCACCCCCAATCCCCGGTTGCTGAAGGGGTGAAAACCCCTTCAGTCACTTACCTAAGACCCCTGCGGTGTCCCTCGGCGGTGGATTTGGGTCGCCGCCGCTCCTCCTCTGCATTACGTCGGCCGGTGGGCAGACTGATCCCCCTGGCCGGCCGGGGAGACCTAATGCGCATGCCGCCCATGCCGCCCATGCCGCACATGCGCATTAGAGCTCCCCATAGGAAGCATTGAAAATGCTTTTCAATGCTTTCCTATGGGGAATTGAGCGACGCTGGAGGTCCTCACACAGCGTGAGGACGTCCAGCGACGCTCTAGCACAGAAAATCTGTGCTAGAGACACGGAAGTGCCCTCTAGTGGCTGTCTATCAGACAGCCACTAGAGGTGGAGTTAACCCTGCAAGGTAATTATTGCAGTTTATAAAAAACTGCAATAATTACACTTGCAGGGTTAAGGGTAGTGGGAGTTGGCACCCAGACCACTCCAATTGGCAGAAGTGGTCTGGGTGCCTGGAGTGTCCCTTTAAATTTAAAAACTCGCTTAGAATTCTCACTTTAGTAAGTAACCTTGCCATAACCACTATTGTATTTTAAAGTAAACCCTATTTATCAGGATGGAGGTAACGGACATATGTAGGCGCTTTGTCAGATTAATTTTATTATATATTTCAAATCAATTAAATAAGGAGCCCTGAAGATGATACCGTGGATGTAACTTGGGTCCCTGTCAACAAAAGCTGTAATAATATATGACATAACTTCTCCTCGCACATAGCCTCTATTATGGGGGGGGGGGGGGTGCGACTTGGTAGCGTCTAAGGGGGAGGGAGTCCCCTCTGTGTAGTTAGACTCCATCCTGTGTAATTCTACATGAAAGAACATTTTGTATGTCGAGTGTGTAAAATTTATCAGTTATTCAAGCTAAGGTGAGCAATTTCTCTGTGTACGTGTTCCCCTGAGTACTTATTAAGCGGGTGCACTCCAGTGGAACTTCCTGTCTCATTTACCATTATTGGCTAACTGTTTTTAATGGGATAAACAATGTCATTTAGACAAATTCATTTCAATTGCACCTAGAAAGCATATAAGAGTATTTTCTGTATCGTGGGTGAAGTGGTATACGCTTTTCCTCGTTTTGCCTGGCAGATAAAAGGAGAACATGATGTTACAGAATATTCCGTCTAGATTTATCTATGATAGGGCATTATATGGGCTATATACACCAGCCTTTTTATGTGATAAGAAAGATAAGATGTATGGACCAATTCCGCCCCAATAATGTCTGCAGAATAATAATTTTATTACATTACTGGTGTGCTGCATATTCTCATGTAATTATTGCTAACTAGAAGGGCTCTTGGAATATGTGACATTGTATGCACCTTAACCAATTTAGATATGGTATCTTAATATTTGCGTGTGTGAACATTCGTTTACGCATTTAATTGTGGATACATTATTTTTGAGATGGTTAACACCGTATTAACTTGACACCTTCACCGTCAAACATTTCCTTTTAGAACATAACCATTTATTGTATCATCATCATCATCATTATTATATGATAATTAATATTATTATTTAAAACTATCATTATATATTCTGGCATCCCTACAGTGCACATCGAATCAACAAAAAATAAATAAAAAAAACACACATATTTCTTATTGAAATAATATTTTAACATTTAAAGGGATACTATAGTGCCAGGAATACAAAGCTGTATTCCTGGCACAATAGCTCTCTCAGCCTCCCACCTCCCTTGCACCCCCCTCCCACCACCCAGGTGAATAAAGGGTATAAACCTTTTATTTACGGGGGCGGAGCCTGGCTGCCATGCCGAGTGGTCGCATTTCATGAGAGCTCCGTGCTAAACTACTCATATTCCACCACAATTAAAGCAAAAGCTTCAAATCTTGCCTGCTCACAAGACCCGGAGACAGGGGTCTACAACTGCGGCAACAAGCGACAGGTTCCTCGACCGAAACTGGTGGCTCCATCCTGGGGACAGACCTGAGGAGGCCTACTCAGACAGCGCGAGGGAGGTGGCTGACTGGAGCTCACTCGCCTGAAGGTCCCCCTGACACACTCTTCCCGCCTCCTGTGAGGGATATCCCGGCAACCAAAGCTGTGACCCAGCAACAAAGCACCAGCAGTGACATACTTGCATTGCCAGACCAGCAAGGAATATCATGGCGGACGCCATGTGTGACCCATTGCCCGGCTCTCCGCTACCCTCTCTGGAGGAAAGGCTTGACCGTCTGTTCGCTGCCTTCTGGGCCAAACTTAATCTTCACGGGGGCACTGATGAGGAGGCTCCACCATCTATAACCTCATGTGTAACCATACAGCAGCCCACGGCTCCTGAACAGGGCAATGGCGCGGCTTGGATGGCGGTGTCAGGGTACCTGAAGTCTCTACCCCTGGGAGAGGTAGAGACTTAGACGTATATCCATCCGGACGGTCTGTTTCCTCTGTTCCTCGCGGTCCAACCGGTCACATAAACGCCGGCCGCGAGGGACTCACTTCCTTTTGTAGCATGACGTCCGGAAGTCGACGTCATGACGCCAACCCGGAACGACCTGTCACTCAATTGTTTGGAGACCAATCAGGACTCGTCGGAGGCGTGTCTACCCTTCTAAGCCAGGGTATTTAACAGTGCTTCTCTCATTTGCTCATTGCCCTGTCGTGGTTCTAGTCTGCCTAGTCACACAGTGCTCTGGTATTTTCAGTTATCCCTTTGGTTCCGACCCGGCTTGTTTGTCTTACTCTGTTTACTTCTGTTATCCTTGACCCGGCTTGTTCCTCGCTTACCTGTCCTCTCGTTCCCTCGACCTCGGCTTGTCTCTGACCATTCTCTCTATTCTCCGTACGTTAGTCCGGCCATTCTAAGGTCCCGTATACGTACCCTGTACCTGTTTGTACTCTGCGTGTTGGATCCCTGTCCCGATCCTGACAGGCGGGGAGGAGAAGGTGAGCAACCCAACAAAAGCCTCTACGCCACAGACCTAGACCAACGGTTTGCCACAATATGCCCAAGCAGGGACTACCCCATCAAAGCTTCACCCCCCCCCAGGGGAACACCACCCCACACGTGAGAAAGCAAGATACCGGGGGACCCCGAGCTCTTGCAGCAACATGCAGTGGGACTGACATCTCATGTGCTCGGGAGTGCGCTGGGAGCTGGGGTGGGCGGGGAGACCACCACACAAGAGACTCATGCCACAAATATCGAGCCAACAGCACTCGCCATGCCTGTCCACAACAGAGATGTACCCAGCAGGAGGTGAGGTCTCACCGGCAGGCGACAGGAGCTCCACCACATCGATGGCCTCAGCTTCTCACAGGTGGCGTTCTATCTTCCCGGCGGACCAGGCAATTTGGGAAACGCTACTCTTGCAGGCCTCCATGGAACAGCCACCGCAACAGTGCTCGTGGAACACAGCTTTGGAGAGTGTCTCTCCAAAGGACCCTAACAATCCTAAGACATCATTGCGGGAAAAAACATGAGGATCTGCCGGGATGTATGCTGGAGAACTGTGGGCCTCGGTTTACTTTCTGGGTGGGATACTAATTTCCCAGTAATAAGGGTGAGCTGACTGACACGCTTTATGATGCCAGGCCACAGTCTAGGGGGAAATAAACAAATATCCCACATGATGCTAGGCCCCAATGGCTCTCTTCTCTAACGCTATGCAGGCATAGTTCCCAAGTGACTTCCTTTTAACAATCTGTTCTCAAAATTCAGTCCTGACAGGCTGGTTTAGCTTATGGTAGCTTGTTTTTATTCAGCATAGAGTATACTAAAGTCTTGTTTAGCAACTCTTTACTATTATAAGGTCTTTTTTGTATCTATACATACTGGCCTTACCGGCATATGCGTCATTGAAGCAACTTTGTTTTTAGTTCTAAGTCATTTGTGTGCATTTTCTGCAATTTCCTTGATATTGTCATAGTGCCGTGTATCAGACTAAATTATCCTGGCTCAACATGTTGTCCTGTTTTAAGTTTGTATGCTGCACAGTGCTCCCAAGCTTAGTATATACCCCTTGAAAGCTTAAGTATTATCGAACCCATTACCTGTACAACGGGCTTGCAAGATGCTCATATAATCTTTTCGTTATAACAGACAACGATATCTTATTTTATTAATTCTATTTCTATAAAAATATGCAACTGTCTCGAATGCCATAACAATGTTTTACTGTTTGTTTATGAAGTGCTTGCTGCTGCTGTTGTGGCTCCGCAAGCTGTTTGTAATCTCATGCACGTCGAAAACAAAGAATTATAAAAAAATAAAAAATAAACTTTTATTTACTCACCTTTTCCCATCGCTGATGTCTCTCGGCGCTGGGTCCGTGCTCCGCTCCCACTGACAACCCGCGACAAGCGAGCTAAGCTTAAACTATTTTCAGTTTAGAAACTGCATGCAATTATGATGACATAAAACAGAAAGTGAGTGATCTGGAAACCAAGTAAGTTTGGAAGTGGCACGGTTAACATACATAAGAAATCTTATGTGCTCTATGCCATCTATTTATCTTCATCAGAATATTTGTTAACGCTTATTTTTGTCTCACTTTTACTGTGTCTGTAGTACTGGAATTTTCATATGATCCCTGTCGTTGGTCTCCAAAATATACCTTTTACGAAGTCAAATCTTAATAAAATGCAAACTTTGCTGCCGTTGAACAAAGAGTGTTCGACGCCGAATAAGAATCATTGGGAATCACTACAGATCTTTGAGTGAATTATCACTCGACAAACAAGCGAGGAGATTCTTCTTGCAGCTGTGGGATTAAGAAAACCCATTTTCTATGATGAAGGAAAAATGTAATTTCAAGTTCTAAAAAGCACTTTATTTTTCAATTAAATTCAGTTGTAATATTCTCTACTATATTAAAAACCCGGTCCCTAAGCACTTGCCTATCACTCAGAAAATTAGCTGTCAGACATGATTAGGTTAATTTAGTGTAACGTTCCATATGAAACGTGGACTTGTTCTAAACAATGAATGCAGACATAGGGAAAAAATGCCCTTTCTGCTGGTTATTAATGGTACCAGGTCCATTACCTTGTATTTTTTGGAGTTAGTTTTAAACTATTTTATTGCATCTTATTACCCTTTCACCCTGCGATGAATATCGTACTATTTTAAAGTGATAATCTCCAAAGAAAAGAAAACAAATTCGAATTAAAAATTAGTTTTTTATCTATTCCTCTGTCCCTACAAAAACAGAACTCCTAACAAAAACTTGTTTTTCATGATTCATGGCTTCTTTCATATCAGAAAAAAACACACATAGGTGGAGCTTAAGAATATATATACTTCCCTCTGTACAATCTACAGATTCTGTAACAAAAAGCAGAAAGGGAAAACAAATAGTGCAGATAAATCTTATGAGTATGTAAATGTGTATATAGCCATTAAGACACTTGGCTCTGGTTTGAAACAACATAAAACTATTTCCAGTTAAGTGTGTAAAAGAAAGATAATTATCCTCAAAAGAGTCACGTACTAAATTTGATCTTCTCCGCATCTTCTCCAGTTACAAATGCTATCTTTTTTATTATTTTTACTATAGTTGTTTTTGATTAAACTAAAATCCGTCCAAATTTTGGGAAATCGGGGGTCATCAGAATTCCGTAACTCCAAATCACCACATGACCGAATTTTGTAACAACCAAAATGGACATTGGTTGTTTATAATTGAAGGTTAGGGGACACCGACAAAAAGATGATAGATAGATAGATAGATAGATAGATAGATAGATAGAGAGATAGATAGAGAGATAGAGAGATAGATAGATAGATAGATAGATAGACAGACAGACAGACAGACAGACAGACAGACAGACAGACAGACAGACAGACAGACAGACAGACAGATAGATTAAACAAATAATAATAAAGAAACACATTGAAATCACCAGACCAAACACTTAATATTCGCAACTGAGAGCTCAAACGTAACCAAACACTTAAAATTATAAGTATTGGACAAATGTGGGTCGAATATGAATCATATAATACCATTATATCTGACCAAAATAACTCTAATTAATACATAATATGTATTAAATATTATAAATATGTTTTGCTGTACAGTGATGGGATCATTTTACGTGCCCTTTTGCTATGTCTGAATAGTTTTCCTGAATTGTTTGAATGGACGATATTTGTATGAGCTAAACCTCTGCGTCAATGAAATTTGATTAACTGACTTTGACTTACTATTACGAACCCTTTCTGCTCCTCCATATGAAACCTTATTCCCAGCGATGTCAATATATGTGCGCTTTTGTCCTTTGTTCAGTGCTGTTAGCGAGCAGGTCACAAAACAGCCGTTTGTATTGGCCATACATATAATTGATGAATGGTACCATATGCATTATGTCTAGTGTTAACACATTTTGTTAAACGTCCTTTGTAATTGTAATCTAGAATTATTATTATTTTTTTTTATATGTATTCCAGTTTCATAGTATCATGAAAATATATGCCCAATATTGCACTGCAGATTCAAGGCAGGAGCTTATCACTGGTTAATAAGTAGGTGAAACATTTCAATAACCCTCAATAATAACTCTTTTACATAACGATTCCTTACTGGTCTTTGAAGCTGCTGAATGATATTGCACATTAGAGCAAGTCAGATTTATTTTATTATTCCTACATTGCTCTCATTTAATTACATCCCTAACTGAAATGTGTTTATTTTTGTTCCCAAATGAATCGCTTTACATCTATTTACATTTAGTCTCATCTGTCTCATGTCCGTTCTGTTCCCAAATTTATAAATCATCTCATATAACATATCGACACTGATCAGCCATAACATTAAAACCACTGACAGGTGAAATTAATTACATGATGGCTAGATGATTGGGTCAGAGCATATCCAAAACAGCTTGTGTTGTGTTCCCAGTATGCAGTGGTTAGTATCTACCCAAAGTGCTTCATGGAAAGGACAACCTGTGAACTTGTGTGAGGATCATGGGTGACCAAGGCTCATTGGTGCATGCAATGGTGGATCTAAGGGGGGAACAATGGGGCAATTGCACCCCCTCCGATAAAATAGTAAAGAGCCAAGGTTTTGCCGGCCCTGCTGTGTACCTTCACGGACCGGAGGGGAGATCAGACATCTCCCTCACCGGACCGCTGGCACTGAAATGTAGCAGCCGGCAGGGGAGAGAGAGAGGACCCAGGAGCTCAGCCTGCAGCAACGCTTCGGATCTCGCAAGAGTGAACTCTAGCCTAGGAGCTGCAGGCTAGAGTTCTAAATCCGATTTCATTAAGTTTCTATTTCAGACTGATATGTGACATATGCCAAGGAAGTCTGAAATAGAATCTTAATGATATTCTTTTTTAAAAGAATGACACATTTAAAAAAAAATAATGTTTGTTAGACGGACTTGTTGTCGGCCTCATGGGATCCTGCACCACCAACCTATTATGTTTATGTATCAAGGAACTACTTGAGCCACTAAAGAACAACCACAACTGTGCTCAAGTGCATCCACAAAGGGATGATAGGAAATCTTCTTTAACTTGAAATTGACAAACCACAGAACTATTTTGTAATATCATGATCATTTAGACAAGTTTTTTTTAAATTACATATAAGTAGAAAAATTTAAAATCTCATCCCTACCTTAAATATACATCAGGATCATTCAGCCATATACATGCACCTTGGGTCAGACAGTGTTTGAAAACCAATAGTTGGTCTCTATGGTCTTCCCTGCTTAACTACCCGGAACAGATACAGAGAAGACACTAACTGTTGGTTTGCAAACACTGTCTGACCCAAGTTGCATGTATATCGTTGAATTATCCTGTCATATCCAATGGAAGGGATGTGTTTTCCTAATTGTTTTAAATATACGTTACATATACATTAAAAAAAATACATTTCCTTTCAAAACTTGACAAAAGGATTGTTATATTAGAACATAGTTTTGAGGTAACAGTAACAATAAGGATAGGGAATTATTTGCCTGAAGAGGTGGTTTTATCAGAGTCCATACAGATGTTTAAACTGCAATTGGATAAGTACTTCCAAAAACATAACATACAGGGATATCATTTCTAATTAGTGGGGTAATAGCTGCTTGATCCAAGGAGACATCTGACTGCTATTTTGGGGTCAAGAAGGAATTTTTTCCTAGTTTGTTGCAAAATTGTAAGCGCTTCAGACTAGGGTTTTTTGCCTTCTTTTAGATCGACAGCAAAAACATACGTGAGAAAGGCTGAACTTGATGGATGCAAGTCTCTTTCTGCTATGTAACTATGTAACAGTTGTACTTTAAGCGTGAAGTTTGACAGTTAACACTCTAAAACACCTCTAGAAGCAAGAATAGAATGAACACTGGAGACTGTGGAAGATGTGAAATATAGTGCATATGATAGACACTAGGATCTCAAAAAGTCTCATGACATCATTGTTACTGTTACAAAAAAAAGTGAGCAGTTCAAGAAGGCATGAAAGGTCAATGTCCATGGTGCAGGATGCTTGAGTGGTCTGTTGATAGACATAAAAAAAAAATGAGACCCTTTCAACGTTCTGTAAGAACCTGAAGACAAGGCTTCCCCTGTTGGTACTGATTTATTCAAGTTTTTTTCCCACTTGTCTTATTTCTCTCCTGCTGTTTGTCTGTATTTTCCTTTTTCTTGTGTGTTCCTAGACACAGAACAATGACTTGCTCTGTTTATATTCAAAGTTTGTAGATAAATACAAAGGTGGAAGAACATTGTGCAGATTGTGCCCAATAATTCACATCACAGGCTTCAAACAGCAAAGCCCCTAGGTAGCTGTATTGTACATGTTACAGTAGGTACTCGGATGACCAGTCAATCGTATTGAACCACGACATGCAAGTTACAGTAATGAGAATGCCATCTGACAACGTATTGTAATATTTGACATGCTCCTATAGATTAACTTCCCTTTAACACAGCTGCACGTTCAATTTATATTTTATTTTTTTCTTTAAAAATATCTCTAGATTTCACCTAAACCACATCGTACATTCAATAGTGAATTCTAATTCATAAGCACACATTACTGCTGTCTATCTCCGACTGCAGGTAAAAACCAGGAGCTGTTTGCCTTGTTAAAACAGGCTTCTTTTATTTTAATTTAAATGTTAATGTACTTCTATAGTCTATTGGCCCTTTAGTTCCCAAATACATTTTTGTATTATCGCAGATGATGAAATTGTATTAAAGCTTCAATAATATATCGCTGCGAATTTCAGAAATCTTGCGGGACAAGCGACGGCCGTAGAAGCAAAAGACAACGGAAATTAATTTTTTTTTTACATATCCCCCTTTAAGTACACAACGTCATTATTCCAGAAGCGTACTGTAGCCCTTGCTCACGGAGGCAGCTGGAATGGCAATTTACATGTACAGGGCCGATGATTTTTCCAGTATATTTCCTATGAGGATAAAGTGTGATTATTTTCTAGAGAACAAAATGCAGGAGTGGAATTGGCAAAGCAATTTACTTGGTAAAACCTGGAGGAATTTGCCCTCGCTTCCATTGCCCAGTGTTGTTATGTTACGCATTTTCTTGCATTGTGATGTGTTCATTTCAACCGCTGCATATTGAACTTACAAAAAAAAAAAGCCAGCTCACAATATTCCACTTGGAGGAAATGAAACACATTTCTGTTGGTTGCTGGGTATGAGTCGAAGTCATATTTTGTGTGCAGCCATATTTTGAGAGGCATATAATGTTTATCTTAACTTGTAGTGCAACATGAGGATAGCTCTGAGTTAGAATGGAACTTTATTATAGGACAGCATGTAAAAAGTACTTACCAGGGAGTTGCTGGGGGAGCTGACAGGGACTGAAGCCCCGAGTGGGGGCCTGAAAATTATTGGGTCTAATTTGATAAAAAAAAAAAAATTGTAAGCCCTAGTTATACTGAAAGTTAAATAGCCCCTCTCATTATATAATTTGTAACAGTGTCCACTTTAAGGTACCTTATTAGAAGCTAGTTATAAAGCACATAAGGTTGCCACCTGGCCGCTACTTTAAGTTTACAGCCGGTATTACAGGCAGTCAGACCAGTGCTGACATTGCTTAAATACTGGCAATGCAAACAAATGTATTTTTTCTCTGACAAGCCTCTGGGAGAGGGGTGGGAAAGGTACACATATTGCTATACACACACACACACACACAAACACACACACACAATGATATACACAAACTGGGACACAGTATACACACAATGACAAAAAAATACTCACAGTATATACATACTGACACATTCACAGTATGCACACTCTGCTATACATAAGCTAAGGCGAAGTATACACACCCTACTAAGCAGGCACACACTCAGACACAGTACAGACACATTGCTATACACCCACTCATTCAGATAGTATACACACAATGACATTATACAAATACCAGGTTGCGCTGAATACTGTACGTATTGAGTCCAATTCTTTGGAAGATCCTGGCTTGGAAACGGCCAGGTTTCAGTTGGTGGTAAGTATATGTAATAAAACAGAAAATAGCCAGATACTTAGTGTAGGATACACAACAAGGATATGTGGGATCACACTCACATTTGCTAGAGCTATAGACCAGCTCCGAGTAAAACAGCGTACAGTGGTATAATCCCCAGTGATGGATATGTAGCTCCTTAGAGGTAAGTCTCACAGCATGAAATAGTAAAACATAAAAAGCAAACAATAGTGCTTACTGTGTAAAACCAAAAACAGGTCAAAATGTAAATGGTAATTTACTCACATTTAGTAGAGCAGTAACACCACTCAAGAGATAGCACCTAAGTGGTACGATCCCCACCAAGGATATAATGTTGAGTAGATTTTCCTGTGGGCAGTCTTTGCTAGGGATTGGGTGTAGAATGGTGTAGATACTTCAGGAGTTTTTAAATGTGCCAGGAACAATATAAAACAATAAGAGTAACAAAAAGCATAAAAAGTATAATAAATGGTCTTGCACTATAAAATAGCCAAATAAACTTTAATGCTTAAAAACAATATTAAAACACACACAACGCGTTTCGCCAAACAAGTGTACTTGATTTTGTATTTCTTATTTAAATGGGAGATTATCTACAGTAAGTGCAGTTCCAGTCAACCACATATCATTTCATTATCACATAACAGAGAATTAAGATTAGTTGCTAGCTGCCCTTCATTAACACTGTTATACTCACAGATTATGACAAGGTCTGCTCGTGGTTTAAATTATTCAAGAACATTTCATGCAAATTGCCCGCGGGAATCACATAGTTATCCTGGACCCTGCTTCTTATCTAATAGGATTGGAGGATTGTCACAACAAAAACAAAATGTGACTCCTCTATTTTATTTAATCATGTAACAAAGTGAATAAAATAAATGTTATGTACAACATAAATAGTATTTATGTATACTGATGCTGATTAAATCCAAATTAATCAACACAAGCACTTTAAAACAGGTATAGTATGTATTTATCAAATATTCTCTTACAATCACAGAGCAGACAAAAAAAAAACACAGCCAGAAATTCAAAATTAGCAAAGGAAAATAAAATGTTACATAATAAAACCAATATTTGTGTTAATAGAGTTGCAAGCAAGCAGTGAAATAGAAACATAGGGTGTGACAGTAGATAAGAACAATTCGGCCCATCTAGTCTCTATGTGTAAGGGTGCTGTGTGTGAGGGTGCTGTGTGTGTAAGGTTGCTGTGTGTGTGAGGGTGCTGTTAGTGTGTGTGTGTAAGTGTGCTGTGTGTGAGGGCACTGTGTGTGTGTGTGTGTGTGTTAGGGTGCTGTTAGTGTGTGTGTGTATGTGTAAGGGTGCTGTGTGTAAGGGTGCTGTATGTGTGTGTGTGATGTCTGTGTTTATGTGTAAGGGTGCTGTGTGTGTAAGGGTGCTGTTAGTGTGTGTGCTGTTAGTGTTTGTGTGCTGTGTAAGGGTGCTGTGTGTGTAAGGGTGATGTATGTGTGTGAGTGCTGTATGTGTAAGGGTTCTGTATGTGTGAGGGTGCTGTTAGTGTGTGTGTGCTGTGTGTATTGTGTGGGGGGTGGAGTAAATAGCCCCCCTCCCTTCTTACCTTTTGTAATGAGGGGGGACCATGCTGCTGCTATCCCTGGTGGTCCAGTGGTGAGTGAACTCTAACCTGCAGGGCTAGCGTTCACACTCGCGAGATCTGAGCGATGCCGCGACAACGCTCCGACCTCGCGAGAGGAACCCTGCGGACCCTGGCTAGAGCTCCCTGGGTCCTCTCCTGCCTCCCTCCCTGCGGGCCGGTGAGGGACATCTTTTGATCTCCCTCACCAGCCCATGGAGGCACATAGCACGGGCCGCGGGGATTAGGGTGTGCCCAGGCACACCCGGCACACCCTGTGCGCATGCCTATGAGTCTAGGATAACCTTATGTGTATCCCCCACATGCTTAAACTCCTTTACTGTGTTAACCTCTACCACTTCAACTTAACCTCTACAACTTAAAATCTACCACTTCTAATACCCTCTGTGTAAAGTAATACTTCCTGATATTATTTTTAAACCTTAGCCCCTCTAATTTAAGACTATGTCCTCTTGTTGTGGCAGGTTTCAGCAGCGAAAAAACAGATAAACCAGAATTCGTGACAATGTGCTCAAATAGAGAAAGTTTGGGGGCAGGCCCGAACTGGCCCTCGGGCATACCGGGCAAATGCCCGGTGGGCCGCGATGGCCGAGGTCGGCAGGGGAGATCACAGGATCTCCCCGGCCGGCCCCTTCAGGGACGACACTATCCGAGCGCCGGCCCCGCTGTGTGCCTCCATGGGCGGGTGGGGAGATCAAAGATCTCCCTCACCGGCCCAGAGGCAGTTACAGGCAGCCGCCAGCTGAGAAGTGTGGGAGGCAGGAGAGGACCGGCGGAGCTCCATCCAGCAGCTCCGCCGGGTTCCCTCGCGAGGTCTGAGCGTTGCAACGCTTAGATCTCGCGAGAGTGAACTCGCGAGATCTAAGCCTGTAGGCTAGAGTTCACTCTCACCACTGACACACACACACACGGCATCCCCAGACACACACAGCACCCAGACACACACAGCACCCCCAGACACACACACACTGCACCCCCAGACACACACAGCACCCAGACACACACGGCACCCAGACACACACAGCACCCCCAGACACACACACACACAGCACCCCCAGACACACGCTCTGATTGAAAAATGCCCGGGCCTAATTTTTTTCCCAGTCCGGCCCTGTTTGGGGGTAACCTACGTGAAGTCCAGTACAAGGACTGAGATCATCCTCAGTATATAAGTATGATAACTGGGCTGGTTCTATGACTTGGCTGAGTTTATGTACCTTTTTGTTGCAATACAATGATGCATGATAAAAAGAAAAAAAACCTAAACGTGTCTTCTGAATTTGCGTTATGGAAAGACATAATTAATATGGACAGGCTCAATGTTTCAAATGTCATGTCATAGAAATGAAGAACTGTGAGGGCATCTATATACAAATGTAATCTGGGTTTTTTTCTGATTTTTTACTACTGAGCATGCAAACTACAAGACCAACCTTGCTCTCCCTGATGTATAACCGTGCAGCACATATTCATAACCTCGACTTGTAAAAAGGCTGAAGCACGGGTTCAGACATGACATCACATGCATACAATATGAAGCCTGTCATGTACGCTTGCCTCTAAAGCTGCTACTGCAACTATACCGACAATGCCACAAACGTTCCCCAGACACATTACAATAAAATACAATTAACCTCTTAGGGCAGCGGGCTACCCACTCAGATGGATTTTAAGGGCTTGGTAGAATAAAACATCCGCTGACAACCTGTGCTGTCTACTCTGCGGACCCATTTGAGAAGTTTTTTTGTTTTTTTTAAAGCTCTGTTCAGTTTGAAGAAGTTACAAATTGGTTTTGGGATATTCTGTAACTTTGCACATTAGTTGTTTAAATTGTTACATGATCACCGCAAAAGTATTCATTTTGGGAATGGGAAATTAGTTCAAATTCTCCTAAAATGTGATAATTCATACTTGACTTTTTTTTTTTTATCTATATAAACCATACTTCCCAACATTTGGATTTGGGATTTTGGAACCATGACCAGATTGGGGGGATAGGTCTAATGAGTATGTCAGTGATATGGCTTATGTCATTAATTATTCCCAAAGGTTGGGTTAGTTCAAAAGGGGACATGTCAGCCCAGTATGATTGCACACCGAGTTGACTAGTCAATGTTCTGGCCCGCACACTGAGGGCTTAACATGCGCAGAATACTGTTAAAATGTGCCCATTGTGCTACATGGGGAGTTGGTCCCCTCATATGGAACAAGGAACAACAAATAAAATAAAAAAAGTATCAGTAGAATAAACAAAACAATTGTTACAAAAATAGTTGTGAACAGAGGTGTTACCAGCACTGTGTTGTAACATAATTTGGGAAAGATGTGCCAAACCTTTTTTGGGGACTTTTTTGTTTTCATTTTTTTTAGAGAAATTTGTTAATTTTACTTGTTTTTGTCAACTGCTACTTATGCACACTGATTCTCATATTTGAATGTACAAATTTTGGGAAATGTATCAATCTTTCCGTCACTTTTCCTCATCTCTTTGTTTTCACTTTTTTTCCGCAACTCCAAATTCAGGGCTCTTTTATGAAATTATATTTCTGTGAAAAACGACAGCATGTAGGCACAGAAAAATTGGCACTGTTTACATAATTTTTAAAATTTAATACATACCAACAAATTAGACACTACAAACGAAAGACACCTTTCAGAACACTGACAGAGCGCCCCCTTTGTATCCATAAATGTAACCATTTGAGAACACACTCCATCATGAACGTGACCTACAGACCTTCACATTTGTAGATAAAAAACAGAAGGCAGCTCCTTAAAAAAACCTGAACATGTTTCACGCCCAAAGGGTACTTACTCATACAGAGACAATGTCTGCGTGTCAGTATGAACCCTCTGGCTTTCATCTACATATGTGATGTTCCTATGTATTGATTTTTATTCGGATCAAAATAAAAGCTAAGTATTAATGGGGTTTTCTTTTGTTCCGTTGGACGCTGTAATCATAGAATGAGTTTCCATGGAAACTTTACATTCATGGACACCAGAAAACAAACCCCAGATGAAAGGAAATGGATCTTGAATTCAGTACTGTCCCATTGGGACTGTTGGTAGCTATGATAAACACACATCCTTCACAGATTGAACTTGTAGTAATTCTGTCTCTATCTTCGGTTATTCTTCTTCAAACACTTATAAGGCACAGCAGCAACTGCAGGACAGTTGGATAAAATATTTTTTTAACATGGCTTGCTAGCTATTTCTGTATTCTCCCCTGCAACTATTATCTTTATCGGAGTCGTTAGAACTTTTTCATACTGCTGTTCCTTTAAGGAGAAGGACAGTCTACTGAACTTAATGAGAAGGAGCAGCTTTCGCAAAGGAACGTTTTCCAGTTAAAAGATATTACACGACAGTCATTTAACCTAATGATTCCCTCCTGTTCCTTGCCTTGTTCAGTACATGTAGCCTGCCAGTTCTCCCTGCCATTGTGACAAGTCTCAGCGTGTTAGTTCGCCATCTCAATGAGGCCTCGTGTGAAAAATCTGTTGGAATATCTTCCTTTGCACTCTCGCTTTTTAAAAAGATTAAACTCAGCTGCGGAAATGTTCAGTTAAAAGGACTGACGAGCACCAACATGCGCAATCCAATTAATCCCCTATATGTCTGTACGATACATTGCGAGCGTTTCTTTACAGCCGGCCTGTCCATATGATCTCTGGTTGACAATTTCGTTTGGGCTGTTGCTTGTAGGTTCCAATTACAAGTCATTAGCGTTCGTGTGATGGGATTCTTTGCTTCAATAAGCTCCTGCCACGTGGAATCTCCAGTCTTATTTGCTCTTTAATTTTAATGAAGTGCTACTCCAATTTACATACAGATTGATTTTATTACTGCAAATATTTTATTTCACATTAACATTGGACAATTACACTATACCTAACCATTTATTAAACACGAGAATCTGACCTTGCCTTACATTACCGTTCATTCCGTTAATATGAGCTTGTCAACATCGCTGCCAAGTAAAAGCTAAGATGGCAGGGGAAGTGTTGCACTCACCCAGGATTCAGTCCTTAAAGAGAAGGACGGGTCAAAATATAATAGCAATCTGAAACGTAGCTGTCAGCTGTGCCTTTATCTAAAAAAAAAAAAAACTTGTGGCTGTTCAGGGAAAGTCTCAACAATAATGCAAATTCCAAATGTTCCATGATTCCATGTGAGATTGAGTTTCTCATTATTTTGGTCTTCAAGAATGTTTTGGGTGAGATTACTCCAGCAAAAATTAAATAAATGTGATTTAAAGACCTCAGAGTGCCTTAGCCTGTCTTGGTTTGCTTAAAGATCCTCTAAACGTACCCAAAACACTTTATCTCAACTAAGTGGCCTTGTGAGATGTTTTCCTGGAGCTACTGCTCACAGAGACAGGAGACGGATTTGTAATATTGTTAACAGAGCAAAGCAGGAAGAGGAATTGGATGTACTTGTCCATCTGGGGACAAATTACTTGGCTTGCAATGAGGTTTCAGAGGTAAAGGATGTTTTTTGTGTTTTTGACAATTATATACAGCAGGTTGATTCCACACAGTCATTCTCTGAAGTTCTGCCTGTACCATAGGCGTGCGCACGGGGTGTGTTGGGTGTGCCACGGCACGCCTATGGATTAAGTCCTGCAGGAACAGAGTTCCTGCACTTTTTTTGTTCCGTGTTTTGTTCCGTGTTCCCCCTGTCATAGTGTTCCCCCTGTCATAGGGGGGGCCAAGAGGTGATGGACCCCCGGGCGCCTGTCTCCATATCAAACGCGGCAAGGGGGCTGTGTGCTCTCTGCTCCCTCTCGCCGCGCGCCGTTTGCTGATGCCGGGAGCCGGAATATGACAGCAGCTCCGCCAGTTTTATCTCGCGAGATCTGAGCATTGCCGCGGCAACGCTCAGATCTTGCGAGAGTTAACTCTAGCCCTGCAGGGATGGCACATGGCAGCAAGGATCCCCTCTCCCTACATAAGGTAAGAAGGGAGGGGGGATATTTACTAATCTGCCCCCACCTCCACAATCCCTCCAAACATATAGCACACACACACACATACAGCACCCACACACACACACACAACACCTACACACATACAGCACACACACAGCACCCACACACATTCAGTACACATTCAGCACCCTCACACACACAGTACACTAACCGCACCCTCACAAACACACACAGCACCTTTACAAACACACAACACCCTCACACACAGCACACTAACAGCACCCTCACAAACAGCACCCTCACAAATACACGACACCCACACACATCACAAAAACAGCACCCTCACACACACAGCACACTAACAAACACACACACACACAAACACCCTTACACACAGCACACTACCAGCACCCTCACACACAGCACACAAACAGCACCCTCACAAACACACACACAAACACCCTCACCCACATAGCACACTACCAGCACCCTTACACACACACACATCACACTAACAGCACCCTCACACACACTCACACACACAGCACCCTTACACAGCACACTAACAGCACACACACACACAGCAGTGTATGTATGTGTGTATATATATATATATATATATATATATATATATATATATATATATATATATATATATATATATACATGCGGCGTGTGTTTGTGCTTTAGGGTGCACACCCTAATGCAATAGGCTGCACACACCTATGGCCTGTTCATAACGATAGGTGGATGCGTGTTAGGGACTTTAACTCGTGGCTTGGTGAATGGTGTCGGGAGCAAGGATTTGGCTTTATTTCTCATGGTAGCTCTGTTTGGAATGGAAATAAACTGTAAAAAAAAAGATGGTTTGCATCTTTCTCAAAAGATGTTATCAGTGAGCGGTTTGCGGTTTTGCTAGGATGTATTTAAACTAGGAGTGGAGAGGGGGAGGGGGGCAAAAGAGTTATAAAACATCAATCCAATTGTCCCCCTAAACAAGGACAGAAGGTGCCTGTAGCAAGTGTGTTACAAAATGATAAGATTAGAGTCATGTCTACAAATGCTCGCAGTTCAGGGAATAAGATCCATGAACTTGTGGCAATAATGGCAACTGATAATGTAGATTTAGTCGCTGTTACTGAGACATGGTATAATGAGTCAAATGACTGGGACAAAGCAATACCAGGGTACTCTTCATATAGAAAAGACAAGGAAGGCAAGAAAGGGGAAGGGGTGGCCCTGTATGTGACGGATAGCATAAAATCTAGCCTAATAAAAGTTAGTGAGATGAACATAGAGTCTGTTTGGGTTACGTTAGAATTTGGTAATAACACAGTAACTCGTGTAGGTGTGATTTATAGGCCCCCAGGACAAATAGAAGAGTTAGATAATCTACTAGTTGAGGAAATAGCTAAAATGACAATGAAAGGGGAAGTTATCATCATGGGTGACTTTAATCTTCCTGATGTGAACTGGAAAACCAAAAAAGCTGCTTGTGCCAGGAGCACACACATTCTAAACTACCTACTGGGAATGTCTCTAAAACAAGTCGTTGAGGAGCTAACTTGTAAAGAGCCCATGATAGATTTAGTGTTAACAAATGGAGATTTTGTATCAGATATTACTGTAGGTGAAAGTTTAGGATCCAGTGATCATCAGTCAATGTGGTTTAATATAAGAAAAGTGACTGAGTCACACCACACAAAACCAAAAGTTTTAGACATTAGAAAAATATATTTAAAAAAAAAACAGAGTGAGGAAGATTAACAGATCTATAAGATTAAGCAGAAAGAGGCTAAGCAAGTTATAAGAACTTCCAAATCACACACAGAAGAAAAAATAGCACAGTCAGTAAAAAAGGGGACAAAACATTTTTTAGATACATAAATGAGAAAAGGAAAGTAAAACAAGGATTAGGTAGATTAAAAACAAAAGAAGGAAGGTATGTAGAAGAGGATAAAGGTCTAGCTGACTGCCTCAATGAACATTTTTGTTCAGTATTTACAGATAAAAATGAAGGAAATTGACCTCAATTATGACAAAGGACAAATGAGTCATTTGTTACATGTGAGTTTACAGAGGAAGAGATTCTATTTCAACTGTCAAAAGTAAAGAGTGGTGTACTAGCAAAACCATTAACAGATTTATTTAACCAATCATTGTTAACAGGGGTAGTCCCAGAAGATTGGAAGTTAGCGAATGTTGTGCCCATTCACAAGAAAGGTAGTAGGGAGGAGTCAGGCAGTTATAGGCCAGTAAGCCTTACTTCAGTAGTGGGGAAAGTGATGGAAACCATTTTAAAAGATAGGGTTGTTGAACGTCTAAAAACACATGGATTTCAAGATCAGAGACAACATGGGTTTACTTCAGGGAGATCATGCCAAACTAATCTTATTGATTTTTTGATTGGGTAACTAAAATAATAGATCAGGGTGGTGCAGTACACATTCCTTACCTAGATTTCAGTAAGGCTTTTGACACTGTTGAACATAGAAGACTTATCAATAAACTGCAATCTTTTAGTTTGGATTCCAATATTGTTGAATGGGTAAGGCAGTGGCTGAGTGACAGGCAGCAGAGGGTTGTAGTTAATGGAGTATATTCAAAGCATGGTCTTGTCACCAGTGGGGTACCTCAGGGATATCTACTTGGAACAATCCTCTATAATGTTTTTTTTAGTGGCATTGCAGAAGGACTTGATGGTAAGGTATGTCTTTTTGCTGATGATACTAAGATATGTAACATATGTTGATGTTCCAGGTGGGATAAGTCAAATGGCAAATGATTTAGGTAAGTAAATGTTTTGCCAAAGATTTATTGTACTTTGAAACTAGAAGAGAAGAGTGATATCAAGCAGGATCACATCCTCTTGATGGAATGTTGGTGGAGCATCTAAGAATACAGCCATCTTGGAATGAACAGATTGCCAAACAGTAATTTAGGACGCGTCCACCAAGTGTGGGCAGATAACCTTAACCTTCCCAAGCAGTGCCAGCATTTTGGAGATTGTGTTTTTCTATACCAATGGATGAATGTTGTATAATTAAGCTCCTGATATCTGGACTTCATGGAAATATGATGCTACATAATTTTCTCTCAATGGCAATCTGAAATGTAGGCGCACTTTGTAATATAGTCATTTTGCTCTTTGCTATGGACATTCTGTTATCACTCTATGTTACCCTGTGTAAGACAGATGCTTGTTTGCTGCCTTTGCAGAAGTTGCGACCATTTTTAAACCATCGCTACTTACGAGAATCATTAAATATTGGGTTAATAAATAAAAAAAATAAGCACATCTGTTATAACAGACAATATGTATATCTAATTAAAATTTAATTTGAAAAAATATATCTGTTTTTTTTTTTTTTTTTTCCGTCTAGACCTCCAGGGTTACACAGATCTCTCATGCAGGTTGTGTAAACATAATTTCTTTGTTGTAAAACAGCAACAATTAATTTAAGAAAAAAACATGCTTTTCCAAAGGGAACATAACTATTGTAGGTCGCAGGGATCGTTGCATGTGGAGTTTTCTTTTTCTTTTTTTCTTTCTCATCTTGTTACTTTTTAAAGATGATATAGTACATATAAAGTAATATGTTTACATTTACCCCCTTCTTTTAATCCCTGGTATTCACAAATAATAATAATAGATGTCAATTTTCCTTAAAGGAATACATCTTGATGTGGTGAATATATTACGAAGAGTTTCTCAGTAATGTTCCTTGTTTTTGGCCAAGACCTCCTCAACCACATTCATAATGCAGCATTTACACATCCACATTATCAATGTAAATTTCATCCAACCAGGATGACAGTAATATGCTGACAGGGCTATGGGCGGGTTACCATTTTACGAAGGCAACAGATGAGGTACAATCTCTGTTTTTGTTTGTCAAACCATTCCCAAACTGCGTGACTCTTTGAAACATAACCACGTCAATAAGTTGGTGGTTATTTTGCTTAGACTGATACTTAAAATACTTAATATTTTTTAGGTCAAATTTCTTGTTTAACAACACACTCTTACCCTTTGAGACAAGATAAAAATAAAATTCAACCTCTCCTCTTTCCTTTCTCCGCTTAAACCCATATACCAAAATAAAATGTTCCCACCAGGCATGACCCTGAAACTCTTGCACAGTTTCGACCATTTTAAAACTAATGCATCTGTGCCGCAGCTCTGAAATAATTGACTATGCCGACCTACCAAACGCAGATAGCCTTACACACTTCTGACTACTTCCTCTGCTTGCAACTTAAAGACTTTGCCACTACATCCAGCATCAAAAAGGCAGACAAACAATGCTTTGACGCAAACATACAAAAAAGGGAAAATCTCTACTATCTATCTTACATTACTAGGAATGAAAACAAACTTACAGAATAGCGCTTACAGCACATATGGCAACGGGCAACTTATGGGTGGACCAAACGTGTCCCTTCCATAGCAACTGTGAAATGTAAAATAAACAAAACATACATACTAGACAAACTGACAGCAGAAATACACGATTCCCCCAAAACATTCCACAAAGTGTTGAACCCCTTGGTCACCAATAGCTTACATCACACAGATGGTCTTATTCCCATCCCCGCAGAACAAATAAATACTTCTGACAAACAATCGGCAATATAAATCCTGAACACATTTTTCCCTGTCCTACCCACTTCCACCACCCCCGTCCCACTTCCACTTCCACGGCTCATTTTTTGTCTTTCCCCCATCTTCCCCTTCCCCATTTATCCTTACACTTTCATTCCTTACCCAATACCCCTCACCGACAGCTGCTGTGGACGGGGCCCTGGGGGCTCAGCACCTCTTCAAATACAACAAACTCACCTCACTAATACTTATTCTCTTACCACTTTCTTCTCTGCCTTTTCTGTCACTATTGTATACAGTTATTTCCACATACCTTATCCAATCTTACCATTCAGTATGGCCCCCGTACAACTCTTCCACTCACGGAGGCTCTTCCCAAGACACTTCTCCATCCCTCTGTTTCTGTGTGTCCAACTTGTCTGGTTACAAATACGTGTCTGTTAGTCCACCCACTGTATAGCTCTACGGAACTTGTTGGTGCTTTAGAAATAGTAATAATAATGTTATGTATGCCTTATGTTGACCACCCACAAATATTTTACGAAACATGTTTTCTGCCTATTTGCTATATGTTATAATTTTACTGTGCACTGCGGGATGCATTGTTTATACTTGTTGAATATCTCTTAAAAATAAAGATTTTTAAATAAATAAATAAATGCAGTTGATGCCCAATATTACACAATATTTACTGTAAGAAGGCCTCTTTACAATTTTCAGTCCCAATTTTTTAAGGCCCAGACAGTTTTTAGATTTTTTTTTAAATTACAGTTTACATTTTTCTTTTCACAGGATAAAAAAAACAAAAACACTTTCTCATGTCTCTTAGAGCATATCTGTCTATTTGTTAGTCTTAATGGAGAGTGGGGGGTAGGAATTAAACATGATGAAATTGATTTTAGCGGTGAAAAGCAGAATTTTACATATCCAAGATTGAGATAACAATTTAATTATGCAATGAAAAACACGGCACCCAGTAATTAGGTATTGGATTTCAGATTTCAAGCAGTCGCATTAACAACCTCACCTGCCCAAACCTTAATAAATGGATTGATTTTATATAGTTAATGTTACACACCATATAATCAGCTTTCGCAATATATACTGCTTGGCCTGTGGCTATTATTCTTAATTTTACATATTAATTTTCTTGGTCACCATTCATTTGTGCAAAGCAGTAAATTTGTAATTCTTTACATACATCCATACTGTAGTATTAGATTACAATGTAGTATCTTGCTACTTTAATATAACACATAAACTCGGTATGCTGTTAAGTTCTGTAAAGTCCAGGAAGAAAGACCTTGTAGCTCCCAGTGTGGTGGGAGCTGTGCTTGGCTTGCAGGTCCCCGCGGTTGGCAGTGTGGGCCTAAGATGCGTGCCAGGCGCAGGGGACCGTGGAGACCAGGCACCCCTTGGTGGTCGGGATTAATATCAGGTGGAGACTGGAGCTGGTGCGACACAGGACCTGGATCTTGGTGGGCCCAACAGCGTGCAGGCAAGTGGGAGGTCTATTAGTTAAGAGAATGAAGCAGGATGTGAAAAGGATTAGGACCTGGATCCCGGGGGTTCAGTTGATGTGGTCAGAGATAGTTCCCCGGCTCCATTGGCGGCATGCACAGGATTCGGCAGCTGTGGAGCGCTGCCGAGGGAAGGTTAACGGATTGATGTCTAGTTTTATACAGAAGTTAGGTGGGGTGGTAGTCAGGCACATGGAACTGGATGCCATGCTACCTAATAATTTCAGAAAGGATGGCATGCATCTCTCAGATGTGGTATGTGATTTGTTTAATTTGGGGCTTCAGGAAGGACTGGCCAAGGCTTTGTTTCTTCGGTGTGGCGGAGCTCAGACGGCTTAAGGGTTTAAGGTCTGAGCTTGTGGAGGGCTGGTATAAGGAAGTTTAAGGGGGTAACGGGTCTGCTTAGGGAAGGGAAGAGAAGAGCAAGAGTAGTTAGTTGGCTGATTAATATGGTTGGTTATTATTATTATGATTATAATAAAATTAAAGCTGAGGACATATTGACCCATACCTAAGAGTGTCAGTGTTTTATTAGGGGTGGGTTGGTATAAGGTAGTAGACAGCTCCTCCAGCCCATATGGCGACAATGCACCTGTCATGTAGCCCCAAGAAGAAAAGCTCGGCTTAGCAGAGGGGGCCTTGACAGGGCTTGGAGGCGGGCTTATGGGGAGCCTGATGGTGATTGGTGGGTTAGGGTTTAGGGGTTGAGCTGATATAAATGTCAGCCATTCTAGAAATCCCCATTATTAATTTGACTTACAAGGCTGAGTCGGTCCCTCCCTCCCTTTAGGCATGGGTTATGTCTTACGTTACAGCGGCGGGCTGGTATAATGAAGGTTAAGAGTGAATACCTAAGAGTGTCAGTGTTTTATTAGGGGTGGGTTGGTATAAGGTAGGAAAACAGCTCATCCTGCCCTTATGGTGACAATGCAACTGTCATGAACTCTCTTTTTTTGCACTCAGCTACAGCCAGACAGTTTTGCAGTATGGGAATTGCTTTCTGCAGGAATCCCTGACTTGCCTCAAGACTTCCCAAAAATCCCCATTTTCTGTTACTTTCTTACATTTCAACAATCTGCTATGAACTTTGTTTGTTTTCCCATTAATAATTGGCTAATTTGATTACAAGGTGAAGCAACCTATTTTATTAAGCGAGTACTGCTTTATTTATTTTTTTCTTTATATTGTTCAAAAAAAAAATCAGGTTCTGATTCACACAGTCTAAATTTAAAACAAAAAAAGACTTTCAAGTTTATTTTATCAAATTTTTTTTTGCCACCAAAAGTCTCTGCAATTTGATATACCATTTTCCTGCTTGATCTGCAAGGAACAGGAGTGAATATGACAACAGATGCCTTGGGCTCATGGTTCATATAGGGGCCTCCAAAAAAAAATAATTTTCTTGTCTCCATTCCCCATACCTACTTGAAGAATACCTACTTAAATAATAAATCTGTAACCTGCATAGGCCCCTGTGCAATCCTTATCCTTTTCTGCAACCAGTAATCTCTTCATATGTACCACTTTCATCTTTTTCCTTCTTTTGCATGTAGGTTCCGAGGTTCAGAGAAGCAGGGCTTGTTTATGACTTCTATAAATCCATGGAAGAATTGACAGATTTCCAGGTACAGCACATTTTTTATCCCTTAGAGGCCTAAAATTCAATGTGTAGACTAAGTGATGGAAAAAGGCTTGACAATATCCCAAATAACACCCCATGACTTTCTGCTAGGAGACAGAGAGGCATTGAGATGTTTCAAATTATGTGACATTTGAAAGAAAATCTACTTGCAAGTAAAGCGGCACTGTGGGGTTTCACCATTAATCAATAATGCAGCGAGAACGGAGTTCCATTCGAGGGAAAGTCGTCTATGTGTGAGTGAGTCTATCTGTCTATTTATCTACCTATCTCAGGACTAATTCCCAGCTCACATCAGCCTCCTGTAATTTACATTCAAGGTTTGCAACGCAGGTTGTACAGACACAACACTGTCAACGTCCACTGTAGGTGACCGGTTTCAGTGACAAAGATAAACACAGACGCACACTGGCAAGAGACGTGGACTATGCAAGAGCCCAGCCTGACATTGCATTTCTTTTTGTGTCTATTGATATGACGTTGACAGATTGAGCGGTGGCAGGAAATAGCACTTTTTCTCTCTCTCTCTTTATCTCTCTCTCTCCAGCGATCGATCTCGTCCTCTCTCAGATTTTATTCCTGTTTCACAGCATCTCGAAGGCTGCGGAAGGAAGGATGGAGAGGAAGGAAAGGATACTGCAAATGATAGAGGAGGGGGTTGTAATTGTAATGATACAGCTGGCAGATTAAGTGGCCTGCCAATATGACATTCATAATGAACCATTTTGGATAGTCATTGATTATCCTCCCCTGTATTAACTATTTCCCTGCCAAGAGGGGTGTGACAGTGCATAACAGTCCAACAGGGAAGCAACCCTTAGCATTTGAATTTATAGTCAATTTTATGTAGTCGTACACACGACACAGCAACATGTAGCTCAGATTGCCATCAAATAAAGGGGACCATTATCCGAAACTGGGCATGTGTATAATAAGGAGTATTGAGTTATTAATCTTAATGCAGGAAAGCAAGATAATACATAATAAAAAATTAATTATATTTTTTTGTTTGAAAGCTGAATTTCAATTCTAAATGAATAGCAATAAAACAAACTGTCTGCATGATGGTTTATCGTTAAAGTGTCTGACTGTCACGCACGCCCCCTGATGCCTATTTCTACTTCAAGGAAGTAAGAAGTCATGTTTTTTTTTGCCAGACATAAATTGATATTAGCAATTGAAAAACTGTTTAATGGTGAGATGTTAAAAGAGAAAAAAAAAGAAGTAATTAAAAAAATAATAATAATACATCTTTCAAGCCACTATCGTATAGTGAGAAATGCTTACTGAGATTAACCTGTTCACTGCCAAATTGTTTCCACTAAATTAAAAATCAAAAACATTCCAGTAACTTTGAGTAACATTTCTGTGGGATAATTAAAAAAAAAAAAAAAAGATAATTAAAAGAAAATTAAAAATAATCTGTAACTTTACACAATTCTCATTTTACAATTGTGTGTAAATGATTTAAATAAATATTTGGGAACGCAAAATGGTATCCCTTATCTTGGAGTGTTTCAGTCAGGGTCTGGAATATCTGCATATAGACAGAAAGTTGGTGTAAGAAATTTAGACGAATGGAAATGTTTCCAAGTATACTCAGCGTTGTATTTAGCGTGAGGCTGACAAGGAATTTGCCTCAAAGTCAATTCGAAGTGAATTTCCAGCTTAAGGCCAGTGTAGTTTCACTGGAAGCATAGCTACCTTAGAAAATGTTTCAAGTTCGAATCTTTTGACGTTAACTTTGAAACTCACTTCAAATTCACCTTGAATTGTCACTTTAACATTGTAAATGATGAGGAACCCGAAGCCTTACAGTTCTAGAATTGTTACATTGAACCAGAAACTGGTCCAAGAACTAATACAGGATATAGGACTGGTTTATTTACAAACTGATGGAATGAAAAACTAATTGCAAAATCTAAGCCAAAATTTCCTAATTTAGAAAATATTTTCGAATTCAGCAGGTTTTCTTTATTTTAGCCTACATTTTGCGATTCAATTTTCAATTCGCTAGCATTCACTGTGTAGCGAATAATCACTAGAGAGCTAGAATCTGATTAATTAAAATGAATGAATTTGTGAGAATCAGTGCTATCGCATTCTATATCGCCACACCTGGGTAGGAAGCTCATTAGCCTTAATGAAGAAAAAAAAAAAAAGAAAATATGTTGGATATAGTGCGAGTTAAAATTAATTCTAGAGACTAAGCTTCATCTTCGTAACTGTCAGCAACCATGCCTCCATGTATGGCGTTCGTGCTTGTCAGATTTATCCAGCGCAGTCCCAGCTCTGTATTTACGTAAATCGTTCTAATTTCAGGCCCCCCGGTAATTTTGGGAGAGGTGAAGCGTGCAACACAGTCACCATCTGTACATACCACTAATAGGCTTGAAACTAATTAATCAAGGCAACGTTACTGAATCATGCTTACAAATATTTTATTGGTTAATATAATGAGCCTTTGAATAAAATAAATAAATAAATAAACACAGCTCGAGCGAGTCCTTGGCTGAAAATGCTTTCATTATTTGAAAATGCATCTCATTATTGAATGCAAAACTGAAACTACTGCATGTTACTAGCAGTGGTTTTAACCTTACACTTTGATCTCTTTTTTTGAAAAGTACATGCATAACGTCATGGTCATGCATGTTTATCATGAAGTCCAACTCCATTGTACCTCATCATAATGTTCCATATATATTTTTTCCCATATGAAGCTGGTATTGTTGGATACGTAACAGAATCGTGGGCTCAAGGATAATCTTCATTGAAGTAGAAGAAAGAGAAGATCACTTTGTCGGCAGGACATTCTTAGCGCGGTAGCAGGACATAGCTCACTTATTGTCTCCTCAGCCTTAAAATTAATTCCTTGTACAATAGGAGAGACTACGTGTATGAATCTGAAAGAAATGTTCTATACTAGTCTAAAAGCAGTTTCTAAATGGGAGCTCAATGTTGAACCAAACATGTAAGGTAGATAATATGGGTGTCTCTCACAGGAACAGTAGAGAGTGATGTGTTTGTCATTCAGGCAAGCAAAATGGAGAGGAGGTTGACTCACACAGTCAAGGTGTAGATTGAGCTGTTTCTCACTAACAGCAAGTTGAAAACGGGACTGTGTCTCGCATTCGAGCAAGATGGGTAGGGGGCCATATCTCATAATTAGGCTGTCTATATCTCATATTTATGGTGGAGAGAGGACTGTCTCTCACTTAGAGGCAGAGCTGAACCATAATGGGAAATTTCATCCTAGACAGGGCAGCAAAATTATGTCCTTTCTAAGGCACCTCCAGCCCGGTAATAACAGGGACTGACCTATAATCTTTTGCTAGGTACCACAAGAAATGCATGGGAGTGAGAGCAGACACTCTCAGGACTCTACTATTTGGCTCCCGGTGTTGTCAGCACAGATTGCATATGCAGGAATATGGCATTATTATATTGCCGCTTCCTCCTGGCAGCGCGACACCTAGTACGAAAAGCCCTGGCAGAACATGCGCACTTCCAAGACTCTCACGTTCATGCTGCTCAGCTATGCTATGAAAAACAAGTTAATGAGAAGGCACAATTAGGGATGTAGACTCAAGGAGAACACAAGATAGGCAGGATGTGGGGAGAGGAGCATCATTAGAGAGGGGAGGAATCTGAAGAGTGGGGAATGAACTGAGGTAGCAATGGAAGGGAGATAACCGAGAGGAAAGCAAAATGAGAATTGTGTTTAAGCTTCCTTTTATATTTTAATGATTGATACATGTGTGGGTGGGTATGTCTTGGCATTTTTGTGAGGATGTCCAGCATTTTGTTCATGGACAATTCTTTTGAAATTATATTAATGATGTTTTACTTGGACAGTGTCTTAGATCAGACCTGCCTCCTAACACGACAGATAGGAGCTAGCTCACTTACAGGAAGGACAGATATGAGTCAGTCTATTACTTACTGACAAGGGTTAGCTAGGGAGATCTCTCACTTACAGGCGAGGGTTAGAGGGGTCTGGTGAGGTTTAGGGGGGGGTGTAGCGAAGCTCTAGTCCTGACAAGGACTTTTGTCCTCTGGATCCATAGTAACTGGAACTCTGGATAAGGTGCTGTGAAGTGTATGGCTGTATCCCTCCCCAGTAACTGGTCGACACATAGTTCTGGGAGTACAACTGAAGTTTATTGAGCCACACTCAGCTTTTTATGCACAGACCCCCAGCATGGGGTCTCTATTAAACACAACACAAATCCCTCCCAGGTGTCCCTGTGTCTGGAAGATAATTGAGTCTAAGACCGGTAACTCATTTATACCCCAGTTACAGGGAACCATACATGAAATATATAAAACACCCTGAAAATACAGGCACACTGCACAGGAACCCCCCCAAGTCTTACAACCCTAAATAGCCCCCGATTTGAGCGCCCAAGATGTCCAAATAGCAGTCAGATCACTTTATCCGAATGGTGATTCCATTCTACCAAAGTTCTGTCCACTTTCGGGCGTTCCTGTGTGAACAACTACGAATGCTCCCCCTGCCTTTTAGGGAGCGGATGCTCCCTGCAGTCGGTAGTTCTTTTCTCCTGAACAGCGTTCTCCTAACTGGTCTGGGAGCGGAAAGGTCATCAGTACAGTTTTCCCCGGGGTTCAATGGATCGCATAGCCAAAAATAGTTCCACATGTTCGACGACCATGTACCGCTGCCTGCATTCGGGAGACAAAATGGCCACCATTCACTAGAGCAGGTGTGTTCGGTTATATGAATGGCGGCCACCTAGGGAAAGCACTTGAGTTAATTGCTTCTTTGAAGTTAACAAGCCAAGGGGTGGTCGGTGTTCAGGAGGTATAAAAAGGGGAAAAGAACAAGGTGGTACGGACCAAATCCCATAAGTAAAACATACATTTGGATGATAACCAGAATCATCTTCGGGGGCCTGTGTATAGCTCATAAAACATTTGTTGGTATATGTAATATAGATTTAACTATGACAAGTATTACCAAATATTTCACAGATCTCTCATTCAATAGCCTGTCTGTGGAACGAGCATGTTGTGGATTTATAGATTGGAAAAATACATACAAACTTTTTATGACGACATCCTCTGAAGTACAATACCTTCAAAAGAAATCAATTTTCAAAAGAATATTTTAAACACCTGTCCCTTCTTTGTCATTACAATAACTGCTATTTTAAGAAAAAGGTGTTGAAACGATTGTGATAAGAAAACCTTAATAGGATTATAATAACGGCATTCTTTAGAGCCCATGACATCAAAAGAGCACGTGGCATTTATCAAAGCCTTTGCTGTGCCTTCATTTCCCTCTTTGATATATTCATAAAGATATTATTGGGCCTTAATGAAAATCACTAGCTATCAAGAAGAGAATGCCACTGTTTTGTACTGTCTAATTCTAAAATAGAGTGGAGAATAAAGATAACCATTCACAAGAATTAGTTTTCAACTACTTGATTGCAGTTACTGAGATTAATAATTAGCTAAGAGACAGATTAACTCCCACCACATTCAAAGTATATTTAATGTAATTTTTTTTTTTTTTATACAGACCATTGTGGCTTAGATGTCTCCTCTAATATCCGTTCGTATATGGAAGGCTGTGAAGGCATTTACAAACTTAAGGAAACGGATGTATATGGATAGAGGAGCAGCACCTAGAATGGTCCTCGGGAGTAGGCCAAACATGGTACGAAAAATCAGCACAAAAAGAAGACTATATAATGTAGTAAACTGATAAAAATGTAAAAAAGAAAGAAGAAGAAATGCACTCACAATGTGTTGAGCTTCCAGTAAGCGCCACTTAAAAGCACCTGGGCGATATGATCCCCCTCCTGTGGATTTGGTGTGAGCATCTTGGTCTGGTTGAAGATGGTCCGTTGTTTATAAAATGCAAACAGAACAGACACCAATATAGTGTAGTATGTTAGTATATACAGATGTAGCTTATATTCCGATATAGAAATCCACTCACAGTTTATGGAGCCCGTAAGTGGATCCCAACAGGTGGTGAGGAGTGGTATAATCCCCACTCTGTGGATATGATTTGTGATGGTTGCCCTCACCATGATAATAGGGAAATAAAAAGAAATACAATATAGTACTCTCTGTATAAGGACGAGTAAATAAAATAAATAAGAAAACTACTCACGAGAGGAGCAAAAATAGTTTTTTTTGCTCAATCCTCACAGCAAAGGTGGTATCATTCCCACCAAGGATACAATGTCTTAATGTCAGAAACAAAGCAGGATGGCTCAGAAAAAGATTACAATTATATAACTTTACTTAAATTATATAGAAAACATTTTTTTTTAAAAAGACAATGAATATCACACTAACACATTACACCTTGTTGTATGGGCTTTTTCAAAGTGTATTAAAAGTCCAGGCTTGATTTGCTACTGTGTAGTATAATCTTGGCTTTTCCTAACGGAGAAAGAGGATGAGAAATACAGTGAAAATCTTTCTGATACATTCATTCACCATCTTAATACAAATGAGTGTTTAAGTCACATATTTAACACAATAAATTGATAGTGTCTAGGGGCAATGTATTATGTGTTGGTTTTATTTCAGCATGGTTTTGGGTGTAATTTTTAAGTTCTCTCCTAATAAATTATCAGTTACTACAGTGTGAGGTTCTCGAGCGAATCTGGTATATTAATTGAATGTTCTGACCTCACGCAGCTTGCTGGAGTACTACATTATGCTAATCTTGTTAAATGACAATATGTAACCATCAAACCAAGACTATTGCAGGTGTTGTCCTCTCTGTGCATATTCATCTCTTCCCTTGGCAGATAAAACCTATCCGAAAAAACATTGACAGATTACGATAAATGTATAACACAATTCGTTCGGCCCACAACCTGAATTTTTCTGCCAAATTTACAGGATAAAAAGAAGGATATTTATTTTTTTAAAAAAAATATTAACAGTAAAAAAAGTAAAAGTAAAAGCGAAGCTATTGCCATGGAAACCAGTGGAATGTTTATCCCGATCTAATAGTATAAAGCAGTGCTCTTCAGTCCTCTCCACAAGGCACATCTAACAGTCCAGGATTTAAAGATTACTCGGGTGTTTCTAAGGTGTGTCATGTGTCCTTAAATAAATAAAGGTGTTTTTTTTTTCTTTTTTTCTAAACACCTTAGACACACCCAGGTAATCCCTAAATCCTGGACTGTTAGGTGTGCCTTGAGGAGAGGGTTAAGGAGCACAGGTATAAATGATGCTATTAGGTAAATTAACCTACACAGGTAAATGGGCTGCAGATAAATTAAATTAAAAAGATTGAAGATAACCTTATTAAAGGTGTATAAACACTTTGTGAGTGGTTTGGAGGGTGAACCATTTAGGACTTTAGTCTTATCTAATAATTAGTTTCTAATACTGATATAGCCACCTCCATTACCACTAACTTCTGTCAATCAACACTTTATTCATGTATATGTAGATATTTCCATTTGTTCATATTTATAAACCTTTAATGAAGTTGTTTTCAGTATTTTTGATTTTGTTGTTTTTTCTGCAGCCCATTTAGCTGTATAGGTTTGTTTACCTAATAGCTTCATTTATACTATTCGATTTGTCTCGTATATGGGTTCAAGCCCAATCCGTTAGGGTTTCTGATTAATTTTTTGAATGTTGATCCACTTCTAGACTTTGGCCCGTATGCCTGTTTGTGACATCTTTATTAATATCCATCATTTACTCTGTTATATTTTCATTCCCGTACCCATTAATGTATCAGAAGGGATTGATTCACTAACATCCAGACTTTTTATTCTGTATAATCCATTTGCAAACACAACAAGTAAGTCATAGATCTCTTCTTATTGAACTGGATTAATGAGCCTTAGAGCGAATTCCCAAGATCCTGAAAGAACACACTGTTGCATTATTAAAACTAGGCACACAAAGACAAAAACTGGTATTTTTCAACCAGTCTGGCTTCTAACCCACTAGTGGGATTTTTTAAGTTGAATTTTAGCACCAACTAAAGTAAATCATGTGTGGAACCAGGAAGAAACCTGACTATGAATGACAATTTCATATAACAAACATATGGTGAGGATAAAAAAAAAAAGTAATTAACCAGAAAGTTTCATTGTAATTTTCTCTAACATTTACACGTTCCTGGATGTCCCTCTGTAAAGTATCACATTTATTATTCTTACTGATAAAGTTTTGTTTAAATCCTTGCTGTTGTGAAGGAAGTTGCAACATGTTAGCGGACAGGATGTGACGATATTAAAGGGGAAATTAAATACGAAAGACGTTAAAAAGTGCAGAAAACAGTCGGTTTACTGTGGATAAGCAGGAAGTATATTTCTAAAGCAGATAAAGGGTTCCGTTAGGTGCAGTTAACCATGTAGAACAGGCCTGTCCAACCTGCCCCCCCCAGATGTTGCTGAACTACAACTCCCATGATTCTTTCAATGAAACAGATAGCCAGGGAATCATGGGAGTTGTAGTTCAGCAACATCTGGGGGGCCGCAGGTTGGACAGCCCTGATGTAGAATTTAAAAGTCTGATTCTGTTAAAATCGAGCAATGCAACATTCTAAATATCAGTTGCAGTTTAGTCCATATTTTGTTTGTTTCATTTTATTTTTATGCTATGCTATAAATCTAGAATATTTGTGAGTCTTTAAGGGGACATTCCGAACACCATAACAACTACAGATTATTGTTGGGAATATGATGCAAGGAGTCATTAGGTGCACAGCCCCTGAGCAAATTGACAATAAAATCAGAGCACCATACATACACACAAAACCTGCTCCTTGTGTTTGCTACCTGTTCAGATTTAGTGATGTATTATACAGTAGTCAAATGTCTATGTTACCGTAACAGCAGCAGAGGTGCCTTGCCTTATAACTGCTATATTACACGTTAATGGTTATGGTCCTTTGAATGTTCCCTTGAAGGGACACTATAGACACATAAACAACTTAATTAAGCAGTTTTGGTGTATATCATCATGCCCCTGCAGCCTCACTTCTCAATTATTTGCCATTTAGGAGTTAAATCACTGTTTACGAAGCCCTACCCATACTTGCTTGCATGTCATGTGCACAAACTTCCTAAACACTTAAAGTAAAGAGAGCTCTAATATTTAAATGTTCTTTACTGCACATTCTGTTTAATTTAGAATTTCTTATCTCCTGTTCTTTTAATAGCCTTCTAGACTTTGCAAGAGGTTACTGTGTGTGATTAAAGTATAATTTACAGAGGATGAGATAAAAACTTCTTATGCAAGTTAATATCTGAATGAAAATGTATTTTTTTTTTTTAAATGTAGACTGTGTGAGTCACAGCCAGGGGAGGAGTGGCTAGGGCTGCGTAAACAGAAACAAAAGTGATTTATCTCCTGTGACGGACCGCCGTCATTGAGTACCATGCCCACATGTGCCCCCCTTGTTCGCAAATCATGTTTGGGCTGATTAGAAGATTGTGCTTGTCCCATTCTGAATGTAATAGAAATGAGGCTTATATGAGAGTTATTAATCTGTGGGTAAGTGTTGGTGTCTCTTTCGGATATGATACTGGAACTCAGCTACAGAGTACTGCAATACAGTGTGATATAGTATGCTATAATACAGTGTGAGGCAGTATGCTATGATATATAGTGATACAGAGTGCTATAATACAGTGTTATACAGTATGCTATAATACAGTGTGATATATAGTGATACAGAGTGCTATAATACAGTGTTATACAGTATGCTATAATACAGTGTGATATATAGTGATACAGAGTGCTATAATACAGTGTTATACAGTATGCTATAATACAGTGTGATACAGTATGCTATAATACAGTGTGAGGCAGTATGCTATAATACAGTGTGAGGCAGTATGCTATAATACAGTGTGAGGCAGTATGCTATAATACAGTGTGAGGCAGTATGCTATAATACAGTGTAACGGATCACCTGGCACCCCGACTGGGTACCTCCGTTAATGGATGCTCCTAGCGCTTCCAGAGGACTCCAAGCACTCCACCAGACACCATAAGCACCGCAGGCTGCAGCTATCTCCCTTCAGAACGAAGCAGGAACAAGCTCTTACAAGAGCTCAGTGATTATAGCAAGGGAATATGCCTAGCATAGCAATCCCTTGTAGCAGATTCCCCCAATAAGAGACAGGACTCAAGTTGAGGGTAAAAATAGAACTCTCTGGCTGCTAGCTTGCAGCCCTTTTTATTAGGTGCTCCCATGAAGGGGAGGGACACACACAGTAATGTACATTAACCAATCACACAATAGTTACATCCCACACATAGCCCTCCCCTCTACCTGTAAACTAATTATCTGTACACACAGGAAAATACAATTATCATAGGTAGGGAAAATACAGTTTTTACACAACATTCATAACTCCCAAAATATACATCACATTCGCATAAAAATACATATTCACAATCAATCCATTCAGGGGAACAACATACTCGAAATCATACGAATTGGACCAGGGGTTCAAAAGTTAGTACAAATGTGCATTTGACCTTCTGGAAGCATGGTTTTACAGGGCCCTCTATCCTGGAGACAATGGGGGGAAGTAATCCAATTATCCAGGACTAGAGGCAGACTCCATTAACCACATGGTTGCAAAACGACATAAAACACTTTAAAATACATAAAGTCACATTTTACACATAACACACAGACATTTCACATATCCCCAGATAGCTCAGGTCTGAGTGCACATTATTAGGTGAATGGCACTCAGACCAACCGAATACCGTTTAATCGCCATGGAGCCAAAGTCTTTAATCACACGAATAGGCTCCATGGCATAGCTATCTGGGTTACCACAGCTCACACAGGGCAAGTACCAAATGACCCCACTGTATTTAAAGGGCCAGAATGAGTGACATACACTCTGGTATGGCCGAATACTGTTTTTAAAGGGCCCAATCTCCCAGGGCCATAGTCCAAAGGCAGCAGGCGGGCAGCCAGGCTTCTCCAATGCAATGTGGCGAGATTGCTCTCGTCACATACAGTGTGAGGCAGTATGCTATAATACAGTGTGATACAGTATGCTATAATACAGTGTGAGGCAGTATGCTATAATACAGTGTCACTCAATTGTCCGATATCAAATCAGGATTCGTCGGAGGCGTGTCTACTCTCCGGAGTCAGGGTATTTAAGCTTGCTTCTCTCTTCAGCTCATTGCCCTGTCGTGGTTCTAGCTTGTCTAGTCACTCAGTGCTCTTGTATTCTAGTCTTCTCTTTGGTTCTGACCCGGCTTGTTGTACTACTCTGCTTATCTCTGTTATCCCTTTGACCCGGCTTGTCTCTCGCTTACCTGTCTTCTCGTTCCCTCGACCTCGGCTTGTCTCTGACCATTCTCTATTATTCTCTGTACGTTAGTCCGGCCATTCTAAGGTCCGGCATACGTATCTTTCTACTGTTTGTACTCTGCGTGTTGGATCCCTGTCCCGATCCTGACATTACGACAGGGCCAATGGATCCTGCAGGTACAAACAGTCAGCTTGGTTCTTCCGATCCCAGGTTTGACGCCATGGAACACAGGATGGATCAGATGGCCCTAGCACTACAGGCGCTATTGTCTCGTGCTAGTAACCCACCAGAGGAGACACGTACTCCTTCGATTTCTCCTGTAAGTTCAGGTCTAGAGGTAGCCACTGTAGGTGCTTCTTCCCGTATTACCCCACCAGTACGTTATGGCGGTTCCCCTGAGAAGTGTCGTGGCTTTTTGAACCAGATCAGCATCCATTTCGAATTACAACCCCGCTCCTATCCTACAGATAGAGCGAAGGTTGGATTTATTATTATGTTACTCATTGAGAAAGCTCTGAGATGGGCCAATCCTTTATGGGAGAATGATAACCCGTTAGTCTATAATTATAATGCCTTTGTAGCTGCTTTTAGAAGAACTTTTGACCCTCCTGGTAGAAAGGTCAATGCAGCTAGATTACTGTTGCGCCTTAGACAGGAGAATCGAACACTTGTGGATTATGCACTAGAGTTCAGGTCCTTGGCGGCAGAAGTTAAGGGGAACGAACAGGCTTATATAGATGTATTTTTGAATGGGTTATCAGATGTAATCCTTGACGAGGTCGCTACTAGAGAGCTCCCTGAGAATTTGGAGGATTTAATTTCCTTTATCTCTCGCATTGATGAACGCTTAAGAGAGAGGCAGAACACTCGAGATAGGACCCGTAGACCCTCCTTTAAACTAGCTCCTGCATTTCAAAATTCTGAAATCGAAACCTTACGTTTTCCAGAGCCTATGCAGATAGGTAATACTCACCTCACAGAGGAGGAGAGACAGTACAGGAGAAGGGAGGGTTTATGTATGTACTGTGGAGTCAGAGGTCACTTACGCCTAAATTGTCCTAATCGTTCGGGAAACGCTCGCACCTAAGTTTCTCTAGAGGACAGACCTTGGGTGTATCTATTTTGTCCTCTATTCACAATTATAAAGATCACAGGCTTCTGTTACCCATTTCTTTGACTTGGGAGAAGGGAGTATTAAAAACCTTGGCTTTGATCGATTCTGGAGCTGCTGAGAGCTTTATCGACCAAGTTTTTGTTACCAAGCATGCTATCCCATCCCAGTTAAGGGAGACACCCCTGGCCGTTGAGGCCATAGATGGTAGACCTTTACTTGAGCCTGTTATTTTCCGTGAGACCATACCTGTTAATTTAACTGTTGGTATCTTACATGAGGAAGACCTATCTCTATTGATTATTTCCTCTCCTTCTATTCCCATAGTCCTGGGGTACTCCTGGTTAAAGAGACATAACCCTATCATTGATTGGGAGTTAGGGGAGATAGTCTCATGGGGTCAGAATTGTCAAGAGAAATGTTTGCGGAGGGTCTCGCCTCTTTGCCTAGCTAACACGTCGGCTAATTCCTCCAACCCTACAGAGACACAAATACCGCCTCAGTACCTGGATTTAAAGGCAGTATTTGATAAAAAGAGAGCCGATACCTTAACTCCACACAGGTCCTTTGATTGCAAGATTAACCTACTCCCTGGTACCATGCCTCCCAGGGGTCATGTATATCCGTTATCTACTAAAGAGAACTCAGTTCTAGAGGAGTATATTCACGAGAATTTAGACAAGGGATTCATTAGGAGATCCTCCTCTCCTGCCGGGGCTGGATTTTTTTTTGTTAAAAAGAAGGATGGTACACTAAGACCTTGTATTGATTATCGAGGTTTGAACAAGATAACCATTAGGAATGCTTATCCCATCCCTTTGATTACCGAACTCTTTGATCGTTTAAAGGGTTCTAACATTTTCACCAAGTTAGATCTCAGAGGGGCATATAACTTGGTGAGAATCCAGCAGGGACACGAGTGGATGACGGCGTTCAATACTCGATATGGTCACTATGAATATACAGTAATGCCTTTTGGGTTATGTAATGCACCGGCTGTATTCCAGGATCTGATAAATGAGGTTCTTAGGGAATTTCAGCATGATTGTGTTATTGTATACCTGGATGATATACTCATACATTCTAGAGAGATTGAGACTCACCACAAACAAGTCAGAAGGGTTTTGCACAAACTTCTTCAACATGGCCTGTACTGCAAATTGGAGAAATGTAGCTTCGATCAATCCCAAGTAAACTTCCTTGGTTATGTGATCTCTGGGGAGGGATTTAAGATGGACCCGGATAAACTCCAGTCCATTCTAGATTGGCCTTTACCAAAGGGTCTCAAGGCCGTTCAGAGATTTATTGGATTCTCCAATTATTATAGGCGCTTTATTAAGGGATATTCTTCTATTATTGCGCCTATCACCAATATGACCAAACAGGGGGCTGATACTAAGAATTGGTCTACGGAAGCTCTCCTTGCTTTCAAAACTCTCAAGGAGCTTTTTGCTTCCGCTCCAATTTTAGTTCACCCTGATACTACTCTGCCTTTCCTACTTGAGGTAGACGCCTCAGAGACTGGTATAGGTGCTATCCTATCTCAAAGGTTAGGTGTGGATAAACCGTTACATCCATGTGGATTTTTTTCTAAAAAATTATCTGGTGCTGAGAGCAGATATGACATTGGTGACAGAGAACTACTAGCTGTTATCAAGGCTTTAAAGGAATGGAGACATTTATTGGAAGGGACATTACATCCTGTTACTATTTTAACGGACCACAAGAACTTGTCCTATATTGGAGAGGCCAAGCGATTGTCTTCCAGGCAAGCTCGTTGGGCGTTATTCCTCACCCATTTCAATTACGTTCTCACTTATAGGCCTGGTTCGAAGAATTCTAAAGCCGATGCCCTATCTCGCCAATATGAACCTTCTGCTTCATCTGAACCGGTTCTGTCCTCTATTGTACCTAAATGCAATATTATTGCTAACACAAGTCTCAAAATCCATTCTCCGTTGCTTGCCCAGATCATGAAGTCACAACATCTGGCACCTGGACAGACTCCTGAGGGAAGAAACTTTGTTCCTCCTGAACTCCAACTGGAGCTCTTACAGTGTTTCCACGAAAGTAAGGTGGCTGGTCATTCTGGCATTCGCAAGACATATTCCCTGATCTCCAAGGATTTCTGGTGGCCTTCCTTACGAAAGGATATTAAGGAGTTCATCGGAGCTTGTGAGATTTGTACCAAGACTAAACAGCCTCATACATCTCCATGTGGTCTATTACACCCCTTGGACATTCCAGAGAAACCATGGTCCTGTTTGGCCATGGACTTTATTGTGGATTTACCTGCTTCCAAGAGACAGACTGTTATTCTCACGGTGGTTGATAGATTCACTAAGATGGCTCATTTTGTGCCGTTACCTAAACTCCCGACTTCTCCTGAATTGGCGGAGATTTTCGCGAGAGAGGTTTTTCGCTTACATGGGATACCTTCTGAAATTGTTTCTGATAGAGGCTCTCAATTTGTCTCACGATTCTGGAGATCCTTCTGTTCTCAATTAGGCATCAAATTGAACTTTTCCTCTGCCTATCACCCTCAGTCTAACGGAGCTGCTGAACGTACCAATCAAAAGATTGAACAATATCTGCGCTGCTTTGTTTCCGAACACCAGGACGATTGGGTCGGTTTGATTCCTTGGGCGGAGTTCGCACACAATAATCTCGTTTGTGATTCTACTCGTTCTAGCCCCTTCTTCATGAACTATGGCTTTCATCCTTCCATTTTTCCTTCGGTCTCTTCTTCCCAAGGAGTACCGTCGGTTGATGATCATGTCGCCAATCTGAAGAAGTTGTGGGATCAGACTCGTCAAATTCTCCTGCATAATTCTATGTTGTTCAAAAAACACGCTGATAAGCACAGAAGGGCGGCTCCAGTTTTTGTCCCTGGGGATAGAGTATGGCTGAGTACTAAGAACATTCGTTTAAAAGTTCCCTCTATGAAATTTGCTCCTCGTTACATAGGTCCTTACAGGGTTCTGACTCGTATCAACCCGGTTGCGTATCGCCTAGCTCTGCCATCTGCCTTACGCATCCCCAACTCCTTTCATGTGTCTTTGCTGAAACCGCTAATTTGCAACAGATTTTCCTCTACGGTTTCCTCACCTCGTTCGGTTCAGGTGGAGGGTCAGGAGGAATACGAGGTCAACTCCATTATCGATTCCCGAGTCTCCCGGGGGAAGCTACAATATCTGGTCAACTGGAAGGGATATGGTCCTGAGGAGAGGAGTTGGGTACCTCAAGAGGATGTTCATGCCCCTCGCCTCCGCAGGGCGTTTCACTCTCGCTTTCCATCTCGTCCCGGTTCCTTCCGCCCGGTGGGCGTATCTGAGAGGGGGGGTACTGTCAGGGTACCTGAAGTCTCTACCTCTGAGAGAGGTAGAGACTTAGTCGTTTATCCGTCTAGACGAGCCGTTTCCTCCGTTCCTCGCGGTCCATCCGGTCACTTAAACGCTGGCCGCGAGGGATCCGCTTCCTTTTCTAACATGACGCTCGATACGTGACGTCATGACGCCAATCCCGAGCGACCAGTCACTCAATTGTCCGATATCAAATCAGGACTCGTCGGAGGCGTGTCTACTCTCCGGAGTCAGGGTATTTAAGCTTGCTTCTCTCTTCAGCTCATTGCCCTGTCGTGGTTCTAGCTTGTCTAGTCACTCAGTGCTCTTGTATTCTAGTCTTCTCTTTGGTTCTGACCCGGCTTGTTGTACTACTCTGCTTATCTCTGTTATCCCTTTGACCCGGCTTGTCTCTACAGACACAATCATATGCATTATTAATTTACTCATAGATGATATCTCTGAGCAATACAGTTTATCATTGCGAGAAAAGCACACTTGCCCCTGCCTAGAATGTCAGTTGAGGAATATATCTGATTGAAAGCTGTATTTTTCTTCTAAGTTCACAAGTAGAGAATGTAAAAAATCCTAGACCTTTTACTTTTGTTGTTTTCGTAGTTAGTAGTAGTGTTGGTAAAAGTTTCATATTTGCTGATAGGGCTGATT
Organism: Pelobates fuscus; assembly: GCF_036172605.1. NCBI lineage: Eukaryota > Metazoa > Chordata > Amphibia > Anura > Pelobatidae > Pelobates > Pelobates fuscus. The sequence continues at coordinate 21,117,502 of NC_086328.1, forward strand.
GATGGAAATACTTTATTTAAAAGACAAGTCACGTAAAGTTAGAGATGTCATTCAGTGTGAATAGGAATTCTTACATTCTGTAGGAGGCTATACTCCCTTTATACAATGCAGTACAATCCCACTCAGTAATCTAGAGACTTCATGCCTTTGTTACTTGTGAATAAATTACTACATTCAATTAAACATTTTGCAGCAAGAACTGTATTAAACGCTCCCTGCGAAACCTCTCAAATTATTCTTTTAGTTTTTATAAAATGTGCACTTACATGTGATTACAGTGACATTGTTAATTGCCAAGTCGGAGATCAATAAAGTATCTCATTGATTCCTACTCGCAAGACAGAACCAGAGGCTGGTGCAGGTGATACAGAAGTTCATGTGGGTGATAGAGAGGCTGCTATAGATGATACAAAGGTTGATGTAGGTGATACAGAGGCTGCTGTAGGTAATACGAAGGTTGATTTATGTTATACAGAGGCTGATGTAGGTGATACAGAGGTTGGCTTAGGTGATACAGAGGTTGGTGGAGCAGATACAGAGGCTGGTGTAAGTGACACAGAGGCTGGTGTAGGTGATACAGGGGTTGGTTTAGCTGGTACGGGGGCTGGTGAAGGTGATACAGGGGCTGGTGGAGGTGATACAGAGGTTGGTGGAGGTGATACAGAGGTTGGTGGAGGCGATACAGGGGCTAGGTTAGGTGATCAGAGGCTGGGTTAGGTGCTCAGAGGCTGGGTTAGGTGATACAGAGGCTGGGTTAGGTGATACAGAGGCTGGTGTAGGTAATAACGAGGCTGGTGTAGGTGATACAGAGGTTGGTTTATGTGATACAGAGGTTGGTTTAGGTGATACAGAGGTTAGTTTAGGTGATACAAAGGCTGGTATAGGTGATAGAGAGGTCGGTTTAGGTGATACAGAGGTTGGTGTAGGTGATACAGAGGTTGGTGGAGGTGATACAGGGGCTGGTGGAGGTGATACAGGGGCTGGTGGAGGTGATACAGGGGCTGGTGGAGGTGATACAGGGGCTGGTGGAGGTGATGCAGGGGCTGGTGGAGGTGATACAGGGGCTGGTGGAGGTGACACAGGGGCTGGTGGAGGTGATACAGGGGCTGGTGGAGGTGATACAAAGGTTGGTTTACTTGATACAGAGGCTGGTGTAGGTGATACAGAGGCTGGTGTAGGTGATACAGAGGCTGGTGTACGTGATACAGAGGTTGGTTTAGGTCATACACGGGCTGGTGGAGGTGATACAGGGGCTGGTGGAGGTGATACAGGGGCTGGTGGAGGTGATACAGAGGTTGATCCTGCAGAGGTTGATTAAGTGATACAGAGGTTGCTCTAAGTGATGCAAAGATTGGTTTAGATGATACAGAGGTTGGTGTAGGTGATACAGAGGCTGGTGTAGGTTATACAGAGATTGATTTATGTGATGCAGAGGTTGTTGTATGTGTGAGGTACAGTCTGTGTTTTTCTAAAAGCCCATTATAACATTATTAACAATAATAAGGTGTCTATCTCAAAGCTCTACTACTTACATTAAGGCTCACTATTCACAAAGCAGGTACTAGTCATTATAGAGCTACTGATTAAACAGATTGAATTCTACCGGCTGACAACCCATAAGTCTACATGCAAAATACCTTGACCTATCTCCAAAGCAGCTGAAGAGGAACTATATTAAATTGTCATATAGAGAACAGGAAAATCCAAAACCAACGAACAAAGACTATTACCGGACAAGGCAAGCACTTTAAAGAGCCACTTAACCTTAAAACTATATTGGCGTCTTAAAATCTCTTGGAATGTTTCTAAAGCTGTGTACAGCATACAAAGCACCACCAAGGGAGTCTTCTTTCACTAACCTCAAACACTGCAACGATTCTCGTTTTCCAAAAAATATAAGCAGTGCATTTAGCTCCACTCTGTCTGTGTATTGGCTTCAAAAATATATACTGCAGAAGCTGCATCGCAATGGGAGTATTAATTCACCAATAAACACATTATAACTGTAATAAATAGCTGTTGTGTTTTTTTTTTTTCCATGAAATTAAAGAAGACAAAATTTTGTTCATTCTTCTAAACCTCGCTCATGGGTAGAGACTTTTAGTCATTGCATGTGGAATGGAGGAGGCTCCAACCTTCAAAAGAAACATATTAATAAATAGCTTCCACAAGGAAGGAGAAGAATCTAGCAGGGAGTTTAATTACATTAAAATGAGGTTACCATTAACTATTTTATTTTGCTTCTTGCAATTGTTTGCTTTTTGATAGCAGATAAGGAATGTGGCTGGAATTTAGATCAGTGGTTTTTCCACCATCAGAGAAGAACCTCACAGTTCTTAGGCAGCCTCTTCATTCTTTAAATAGAGATGATGAATGGAACCTTGCAAATTCGTTGTACCAAAGCTCATTTCTAATCACTGCCTAAAGTCACCTTATGGCTAACCTGCTAATGTTTAAATGAACGTGAGGATATCACAGAAGGACCAATGGAGAAGATCACTCACCAGCAAGAACCATCAGCATCAGTGTTCATCAGCACTAAACCAAGCAAAGGGAAAAACCTGTGTAAATTTTTAACACTTATCCTGAGCATTTTGTAAGCTGCTTAAATATATCTTTGTGCCAAAGTTATATTATAATATTTATTTAGGATGTCTGTGGTTTGTATTCTCTGTTGTACGCTCCATTCTCCATGTTCCCAGACCTGCAGAGTGAGGTAATCTTTGTATTCACTGAAAATATTTCCATGGCCAAGGGAAATGGCAGCTAAATAATATGCACGTGAACCAGGCCAATTCTCGGAAAGGACCAGATCCACTCAAGTCATTGTGCACAGATACTGCTAAACATTCTACTTTGCAGGGTATTGGCAATCATTAGGTCACGGAGTGTTCCAAAGCACAGCCAAGAGTAGCTTCCTAAGAGAACGTCCTTCCAGCTTGGGATTACCATTCTTATAAAAGATCTAAATTACCGAATGACTGTTTGACAGTTTTTGCAAAAGACAATAAATAGAAACAGATAGATTCCGATGCATGCTCTCTCCATAAACTGGAATGGATCTTTTTCTTACATGTCTCTCTGTGCTAAAACACTAAGCCATCTCGACATGACTAACAAAAATCTACTTTGTTTGTTTTTCTTTTTCCATTTCCCCCCTCTTCCTTCCCTCTACTTCTCTTTACTTTGTCTTCCTTTCCCCTTTTTTCCCATATCTAGTGCTGATGGATTCCATTATTGGAAAAAATAATCGAAAGAAACGTGGAATTGATAGGTGTTTTTTGACTTTTATGTTACCACTAGGCATGTGCATGGGGACGTGCGCCTACTGACTGTCGCTGATCTCCATTCTGCTCGTATCTATTTCTAATTTTCGATTTGTGCTAACCTTAAGTAACCAACTAAGCCCCCATAGATCAGGTATGACACTATTACTGGCACGAGGGGTCTCCCCCCTATTTATTATACCGTTTATAGACACCTGTAATTTGCTGACCACGGATGTCCCAGCCTTGACGTACAACTGGGGCGAGCCCCTTGGCGGTTTACGTCACCATTGGCAACTTGGATTCCCCGGAATAATGGGCATGTTTGGGGGTCTTCCCCACTATATTGGAGGCTCCTCTGTCTCTCATTTCACTGAAGGGAAACCCCCTTTCGTACACCTAGAAGGTGAGCCCCTCTTATTTAGCAGTATACTCTGGTGAAAAATGGCTAGATATATATCATTGAGCGGATTCCTGGGTGAGCCCCAGTTGTACAAGTAGACTGGCACCTGACATGCGCCTACTGACTGTCGCTGTGGGTGATTTCTATTCTGCTCGTATCTATTTCTAATTTTCAATTCATGCTAACCTTAGATATTTTACACTTTATGCAGTTGGATATTTCGTGTTTAGTTATTATGTTGTTATGAAGCTTAGATCAGCCTAGTGTTTTGTTTGATGACTGTTACATTTGGTTAACCGTTATATTAGTTGCATCTTTTGAACTTAATTGATAGGCAGTTATTGAATGGTGGACAACATATCACTTCAGATGCCTTTCAATTCTTTCTGCTTCTTTTCAGTGTATTAATCACATTATACCTCGCTTCTGGATTCTACGGACACTTTGGATGTTCCCACTACCCGTAGTCTGAATTACAAGTTTATTTCTGGTTTTCTGTTCAATTGTTCGCTGTTTGAACTCTGGTTGGAACTTTAGTTTCTAGTTCGCTACAAAGAAAGAGGAAGAGATGGGCGTGTAAGGGCCTTTTGTGTAATGTTTAAATGTTTTCTGATTGGTTGTTCTGAGCTGTTGGAATTTTTCAGCAAAGAGAGATATGCAGATATTCGCCTCCTGTCATTACTAAAATTAAGATTGTAGGTACACTCCGTTAGCATAATCTACAATTGTGCTATAAGAGGCCACACTCTTATACCTAAGGGCCTTTACATTGATAGCTGTTTATGGTCTAATACAGACAAGACATCTGTTCCTGGTTTATTCTGATACCTGAGAACCTGCTTAAATCTGATTACCTTTGATCCATCCTGCGTTATTTCAGACTGGACTTTGTTTCCTAATTATTCCTTATTGCTTTGGACCTAACCTGCCTGGACTTTACAAACTTTCCTATTAATTGCAACTCTCCTGGATAACCCTGTTCCACCTATCTGGTAACTGCAGTACAACCTCCAAACAAGAGAGACTGATCATCTAAACTTAGAAATAACCTGAATTCCTTCAATCCTTTATTATATTCTATTTATTTCTGTCCTGTTATATTATGTTTGCCTCTTGCCTATAATTTCTCTTATAGGTTTCTCTGTTTCCTGTAAACCTGCTTTGGGGCATATTGCCTAAACTTTTATTTCTATAACTATTCTTTATTACTTACCTGTAATCCCATTTACAGGTTCTCCTTCTTTCAGCCTATAATCTAGTTTATAGGTTCCCCTCCTTCCTCCTAGCCTATATGTTCTCTTATAGGTTTCCCTCTAACTTTGATACTTGTAATCTCGTTTATAGGTTCTGCTTTCTCCCTTTCTCCTTATTGTTCCTTTTCATTCTGTTACTCTTATTGTTACCTTGTCTAGATATGCCAAAGATTCAAAATAAAGAACCTCAAGTCAACCACGGCATAAGTCTCTTATCTGACCTGCACAAGATCATGACATTTGGCTTCTATGTAATACATGGTTTTAAGAGGAAGGAACGTCAATAAATGATAAAATAATTAAAAAAAAAAAGCCTGTGCAAGAGCTATTGTGAAAGTTTTGTCAGGGTGGCGGTCCGGTGCCCGGGACCCAGATAGTGTCCAGGCGTCGGTGCAGGACCGGGACCCAGTATGCCTGATGTTCAGAGTAGGAGTCACAGTGTGGAGGTGGATTAGCAGGGTAACCGCACGCCCCCTGGTGTTGAGCACCAGCGTTTGTGCAGCCACATACCAAGACCCTGAATCAGCTTCAGCGGATACCAGGAACTAGGAGCTTGGCAATTAAGCAGACCTCCCAGGAGCTGAATAGGGAGGCTCTGCAGCAAGATTGTATCCAGTACTAGAAACAAGGCAAGACTAGAGATAGGCACCAAACATGAAAACAAGACAGAACTAATAGAACCCAGACCCAGAGAAGGATAGTAAGCTAAACCCAGAATATATACACAAGACATGAGGAAAACATGAACATAACATGGGCATGACTGTACATGGACTGGGTATACAAACTAAAACAAGACAAGATAACAAGGGCAAAACAAGAGGAGAAATAACTAAGTACTACATATGGAAATAATGGGGATTTAGTCACACTATATGATCATACATTGCATAAGCCTGCCAACAACGCCAATGTACCCCATATCTGGCAGGTCCTACACTGCCTAATGTATGCTAAAACAACCAAAAGACAAATATAGCACTTACCTGCAAGAAAGGGCAGAAGCCTTGAGGAGCTGCCTGCAGGAACACTGAAACAGAGTGAATGATGGAAAACAAACGGATGTGGCAACATAAAACAAACATTTAAAGGAAACCTGGAGACTGGGAATCCCAGGGATGGATTACAGGAATGAACCCAGAAATCCCAGCATAAAGAAAACCAGACATAGAATAGAAAACCAAAAAAACGAGAAAAACTAAACAAGAATTGTAACAAGAGTACTGGATACCAGAAGCCATTGCCAGACATCTCCACAGAACAGAGCAGGACGTGACATAACTCCCCTCTTAAGGAGCGAACTCCGGACGCTCCAAACAGCTCCCAGGCAGAGACCAGGAATGGTGAGCGGATCCTGCAATGACGTCCTCTTGACTTCCACGGAGGCACAGATCCCCCACCGGAAAGGCCTCCTGCATAGGAACCACCAGCATCGAATGGAGATCACCGCCAGAGAAGGAGCAGGAAACAGGAAACAAGCATCACAAGGGAACACCCGAGGCGACCACCGTACCGCTCAGCAGATCGACCTTCTCCACAACAAAAATAAGGAAGCCATCTCTAGCAGACTGGTCCAAACACAGGATCCCTTGCATGCAGAATTCTCAGACAAGACTTAAGCAGAACAAGATGTCCCCTGCAGATACAGGTACTCTTGTATGCTGCATAATCCAGGCAGGACAGGATACAGACAGGGCAGATCAGGAAAGCTGCAGGGTCCACTCCACGAACTCCAAGGGCCTATGGGCATACTGTCAGCGTGGCGGTCCGGTGCCCGGGACCCAGACACTATCCAGGCAGCGGTGCAGGACCGGGACCCAGTATGCCTGATGTTCAGAGTAGGAGTCACAGTGTGGAGGTGGATTAGCAGGGTCTGGTGCAGGGTAACCGCACGCCCCCTGGTGTTGAGCACCAGCGTTTGTGCAGCCACATACCAAGACCCTGAATCAGCTTATGCGGATACCAGGAACTAGGAGCTTGGAAATTAAGCAGACCTCCCAGGAGCTGAATAGGGAGGCTCTACAGCAAGATTGTATCCAGTACTAGAAACAAGGCAAGACTAGAGATAGGCACCAAACATGAAAACAAGACAGAACTAATAGAACCCAGAACCAGAGAAAGATAGTAAGCTAAACCCAGAACATATACACAAGACATGAGGAAAACATGAACATAACATGGGCAAGACTGGACAGGACTGGACATGGACTGGGTATACAAACTAAAACAAGACAAGATAACATAGGCAAAACAAGAGGAGAAATAATTAAGTACTACATATGGAAATCATGGGGATTTAGTCACACTATATGATCATACATTGCATAAGCCTGCCAACAACGCCAATGTACCCCATATCTGGCAGGTCCTACTGCCTAATGTATGCTAAAACATCCAAAGAAGACATACATAGCACTTACCTGCAAGAACAAAAAAGGAATGATGGAAAACAAATGGGTGTGGCAAATAAAACAAACATTTAAATGAATCCAAGAGACTGGGAAATCCAGGGACGGACTATAGGAATGAACCCAGAAATCCCAGCATAAAGAAAACCAGACATAGAATAAAAAAAAACAAGAAAAACTAAACAAGAATTGTAACAAGAGTACTGGATACCAGAAGCCATTGCCAGACATCTCCACAGAACAGAGCAGGACGTGACAAGTTTCATAGAGGATGGCTGAATAGACTAAGACAATTGACTGTAACATATAAAATATCCCCTAGATTGCATTTCCAGTTTTAATATTGCCACTATTAGAGATCACATCAGACGGACACTTTCTTCTGGTGGTACTCATGAGTTCCACCGTCGCTGAACACGAGGGGGAGTTCTTGCAAAATTCCAGAAAGGGGTAGATATCTTGTTTTTTTTTGTCAAAGGATGGTGGAACGAGAATTGGTGCTAAACTTTTATATCTCGAATGTTAACCAATCAGCCAGTCCTCTCTAATAATGGAAAGGAGAATCCATATCTGAGCACTACCATTGCAAGTTGGAAAAATAGAGTATTCTTTGTCCAGATTAAATACTCAAGTCACATATTCCTGTCTTTGTTAAACTTAAACATTACCCTGTTAAAGGACCACTCTAGGCACCCAGACGACTTCAGCTTAATGAAGTGGTCTGGGTGCCAGGTACCTCTAGGATTAAAAAGAGGTAAGTTTAACCCCTTCCTCTCTCCAGAGCCCGGCGGGAGGGGGTCCCTGAGGGTGGGGGCACCCTCAGGGTACTCTAGTGCCAGGAAAACGAGTATGTTTTCCTGGCACTAGAGTGGTCCTTTAAACCTATAGCATCATGATGCATGATACATATCATAAACTTATCTGACCTTCAGTTTCACATTTTTGGAACCTTTAGCTTGAATTCCAGTTCTAGTTTCAAGGTGTTCTTTGAGGAACAGTATCGTTTTTTTTTAAATACTGATGAGCTGGTTTATAAAGCTTTGGCAGTATTTGGGAAGTTGGAAAGAACTTATACAATAGACTCTACATATGGTTAACTCTACATATGGTTAAAGATCTCAATCCACTTTGCCTTGCTCTCGATGAGTAACTCTACTAGAACGTATTCCTAGTAAAACCCTATTTAGATATTGCTGTATAAATGCACTTCCATTGATGATTGTGTGTGATATCTGTGTGGTTCATATGACAGGTGCCCTATGAATCAAAGGAAGTTATTATGTACTTAAAAAGCTTTTTAAATCAGTTTTATATGTCGTGATTCAAATAAATGTGCAAGAGATAAAACCTAAATGAAGTAGCTGGTATTGCTTTGTCAAGTTGTTACGCTACTCATCTTAACAGAATTAATCACAGATGATTTACCAGCAGGTAATGATTTTTGAAGGAATAATAAAAAAAAAATCATTAAAAAGTGAGACTATATGTCGGGATAATAAGCAGGAATTCAATTGATTTTAAGAATAAAAGGTACTGTCGTCTGTTTAATAAATGTGATATGACATGTTTCAAACTCCGAAATATGGTTATAATTTAAACCAGACTTCTAACACTTTAGGGAATTATAAAAGTTACAAAAAAAAAGAAAGAAAAAAAGATTTCTGTCATTTTGTAGAGTCCATTGCCCTTATTTGGAATGTAAAAAAAAAAATATTAAAATTACATCACCTAATATTTCTAACATCATCATAATATCTTTGCTAATACGTGTATGCACTTACCCGTGTATATATGTTGGATGCATTAAGAGGAAAGTGAGCTTTGCTCTAGGAAAAGGAGTGTTCCTTTTGGGGGAGTACTCCTCAGATTTCTGTAAGATCCAGAAGGTTTGCACCCATTAATTCCTTGCTTCATACCATTACAATAATCTGTAGTGATTATGGTGCTCCAAGCACTATAACCACTATGGCATGCTGATGACGTTATGGTGTCATGAGCACCCTTTTGCGACCCTGTAGTAATTGCTTAATCTGTTTTTTAATTGTTTCACTTTTTTCCTAGGGTCTTCCAATTGTCGCACAATTGCTCAAATACAGAAGCTCTCTGTCTGACCATGAGTCCATGAGAGATAGGTCTAAATCATTGGTTGAGAGCAATCATATGACACAAAGATAAAACAATACATTAAATATAATATATAAAAAAAAACTTCCCATGTCCCTGCTTTAGCTGCAAATCTCCAAGCTTTTTAGCTCCTCGAGTGAGCTCTTACTAAAGCAAGGGGTGACACCAGTTCTAATACTAATTGGACATTATATAGCATTGTTGAGCTCATCTAAACAAGTGTTTTATGGACACAGCAAGGCTTTCTGGGAGTTGTATTTCAGGTGGCAGCATTCTTCTGTGCAAAGATGACCGCTAAACTACGAGTTGCAGAAACCCAAGTCATGACTGTGGCAGACACTCCGATAGGAAGAGGGGTTTCGCCGCCAGAGATGTGCTTTTCCCCCAGTGTGAGTAGAGCTGCAAAAATCCTGGAAGCGAGAATCCTAAAAATAGTAAAATAGCTGTTATCGCTCTTCCCTACAGACACGAGACGAGGCTCTGTGTTGAGGGTAAAACTGGAACTGCTTTAATGGGAGCGACACATGGCGTTTTTAATGCAAGTCCCCATGCAAGGGGTTTCTGGTGACACATTTCAGGGGCATTCCCCACTGGACCTGAGAGGGGACAGCAACATAAGCACACCCATAATTACATTACCTCTCAGGTCCAGGACAAGCATAATAAAAATACATCAAAATATATATTTAACAATGAGATATCCCTTCAAGTTCTAGATAGCCTGGGTCTGAGCGCCCAACATATCCTCAGATCCCACAAACGCCGCTGAAACGCCACTGGGGTATAGTTTAGACCGACCGCACACTAGGCGCCTGCCCAAAATAGTTCCATGAAATCAGCTTTGTTCATGTAAATAGTGGCAAACATATTTGGGTATGGAAGTCTTAGCGGTGTTCGCGCCGTCCGATTTTAGTTCCATACACTCGCTGAACAAACAGTGCTGTCTGTGTCTGTGTTCGTGTCCCAAGATGGCCACCACCTCGTGTTCGTACATATGAACGACGACCACCCAGTCGACCTCTTAGAATGTCGAGGTGCTTGCGGTTACAGAGGTGTTAGCAGAGGTTAATGGGGTTCACGAGCGGCACACTCCGCACATGGGTGGTCGGTCATTCGGTAGATTGTTCGGTATTCGAACGGGGCAAAGTTAACATATGTAGTGGATGTATTTCACCGAACAAACAGGCGAAAGGAACAAAGAGCTGTAAAATCCAGAAACAGGGAGGTCTGTCACAATGACTTCATTTTCATCCGCATTGTGAAAAAAAATAGCAGGAGAGAAGAAGGATGGAGAACAAAAGAGTAGGCCTATGGATCAAAACAAAAACACTAATAGGGTAATTTACTAAACACAGTTTTTCCTGATGGACAAAATCCGCTGAAAATGACAGAATTCCAACCGCAATGTTAGTTCTCATATTTGCTAATGGCAAATATGGTCATAATTGGGTATCTTCGAGCGGATCTGTAGTAGTCGTCTGGTTGCATTCTGTGCCTGGATTAAAATCACTGCTTTCGCATCCAAATCCTATACATAGTATAGGAATAGAAAGATTCACAAAGTACCAGTTTTAATAAAGCTTTGAGCCAAATTCATCCAGCAGGAAATACAATCACAAGTGTTTTTGCCAGTCAATAGGCCAAGTGTGGAGTGTGGAGCAAGTCTCTGCCCAACCACCCATTATTTATGTTAAAGCACCATACCCAATGACCTTCGGGGAGGGGAATCAGGGGCGTATTAGCCGCGAGGCAAACAAGGCATTTGCCTTGGGCGGCATTTTCCAGGGGGCGGCAAAAAAAGCCGCCCCCCAAATGCCCAAGGCAAATGTCTTGTTAGCCTTGTGGCTAACAGACATGCTGGGCTGCTGCTGGGCGGTCGGGCGGCGCTGCTGGACGGGCGGCGAGGGAGCACTCCCCCTGAGCTGTCTGCTCAGCTCCCTCGCGCGCCGCACAGTGAGGCTGGGAGCCGGAATATGACGTCATATTCCGGCTCCGCCTCCCAGCCTCACTGTGCGGCGCGCGAGGGAGCTGAGCAGACAGCTCAGGGGGAGTGCTCCCTCGCCGCCCGCCCAGCAGCGCCGCCCGACCGCCCAGCAGCCACTGGACCACCAGGGAAAAAAGAAGCCCCCCCCCCAGCATTCCCAAAGGTAAGGAGGCTGGGGGGGTTAAAGTAAAAAAAAAGCCACTGGACCACCAGGGAAAAAAGAAGCCCCCCCCCCCCCCCAGCATTCCCAAAGGTAAGGAGGCTGGGGGGTTAAAGTAAAAAAAAAAAGCCACTGGACCACCAGGGAAAAAAGAAGGCCCCCCCCCCCCAGCATTCCCAAAGGTAAGGAGGCTGGGGGGGTTAAAGTAAAAAAAAAAAGCCACTGGACCACCAGGGAAAAAATAAATGTGGGTGTCTGTTAGTGAGTGTGAGTGTGTGTGTGTGTCTGTTAGTGAGTGTGAGTGTGTCTGTTAGTGAGTGTGAGTGTGTGTGTGTGTGTGTCTGTTAGTGAGTGAGTGTGTGTGTGTCTGTTAGTGAGTGAGTGTGTGTCTGTTAGTGAGTGTGAGTGTGTGTGTGTCTGTTAGTGAGTGAGTGTGTGTGTGTCTGTTAGTGAGCGAGTGAGTGTGTGTGTGTCTGTTAGCGAGTGTGTCTGTTAGCGAGTGTGTGTGTATCTGTTAGTGAGTGTGAGTGTGTGTCTGTTAGTGAGTGTGTGTCTGTTAGTGAGTGTGAGTGTGTGTGTGTCTGTTAGTGAGTGTGTGTGTGTGTGTATGTTAGTGAGTGTGTGTGTCTGTTAGTGAGCGAGTGAGTGTGTGTCTGTTAGTGAGCGAGTGAGTGTGTGTCTGTTAGTGAGCGAGTGTGTGTGTCTGTTAGTGAGTGTGTGTGTGTCTGTTAGTGAGTGTGAGTGTGTGTGTGTCTGTTAGTGAGTGAGTGTGTGTGTGTCTGTTAGTGAGCGAGTGAGTGTGTGTGTGTGTGTGTCTGTTAGCGAGTGTGTCTGTTAGCGAGTGTGTGTGTGTCTGTTAGTGAGTGTGAGTGTGTGTCTGTTAGTGAGTGTGTGTCTGTTAGTGAGTGTGAGTGTGTGTGTGTCTGTTAGTGAGTGTGTGTGTGTCTGTTAGTGAGTGTGTGTCTGTTAGTGAGCGAGTGAGTGTGTGTCTGTTAGTGAGCGAGTGAGTGTGTGTCTGTTAGTGAGCGAGTGAGTGTGTGTCTGTTAGTGAGCGAGTGTGTGTGTCTGTTAGTGAGTGTGTGTGTGTCTGTTAGTGAGTGTGAGTGTGTGTGTGTCTGTTAGTGAGTGAGTGTGTGTGTGTCTGTTAGTGAGCGAGTGAGTGTGTGTGTGTGTGTCTGTTAGCGAGTGTGTCTGTTAGCGAGTGTGTGTGTGTATGTTAGTGAGTGTGAGTGTGTGTCTGTTAGTGAGTGTGTGTCTGTTAGTGAGTGTGAGTGTGTGTGTGTCTGTTAGTGAGTGTGTGTGTGTCTGTTAGTGAGTGTGTGTGTCTGTTAGTGAGCGAGTGAGTGTGTGTCTGTTAGTGAGCGAGTGAGTGTGTGTCTGTTAGTGAGCGAGTGTGTGTGTCTGTTAGTGAGTGTGTGTGTGTCTGTTAGCGTGTGTCTGTTAGTGTGTTTGTCTGTTACTGAGTGTGAGTTTGTCTGTTACTGAGTGTGAGTTTGTCTATTAGTGTGTGTGTTTCTGTTAGCGAGTGTGTGTTTCTGTTAGCTAGTGTATGCGTATCTGTCAGTGAATGTGTGTGTGTGTGTTTAGAATGCGGGGCAGGGGGAAAGGTTGGGTGGGGGTGGCGTGCGGGGGGGGGGGGGGCGGCACCTGAGTTTTGTTCTGCCTAGGGCAGCACAAAACCAGGATACACCACTGAGGGGAATGTTATGTTGTTCAGGCTGTTGCACAGTCTGGGGACATCCTACAGGTCGATGTCCTAAGCTCCCTCTTCTCTCCTTAGTGGTTTCGATGCTGGCCGCTGTGACACTGCCCCTTTCATGACACAGCACAAGTGCGCTAACACGATAACGTCATGATGATAATGATGTCACGGTCTGCCAAAATCATTCAATTTAAACATTTTGGGGTCGTGGTTTTCAATTTAACATTCCAGTCTATAAATAGTTTGATAGGGCTCAGACCTGTTGTGGATCTATTTTGTCCCCAACAGCAAATTATATTCGCAATTGCATATTAGCATTTACTGACTATTCTACTTTCTATTCTGACTTGTTATTCCCAATTTGTGGCTTCCCTGACCTTGGCTTGTCCCTGACTATTCTCGCCCCTTTGCAACGTTAAGCCTGGCCACTCTAAGGTCTGGTATATGTGACGGCAGATAAGAACCATTCGGCCCATCTAGTCTGCCCAATTTTCTAAATACTTTCATTAGTCTCTGGCCTTATGTTATAGTTAGGATAGCCTTACGCCTATCCCACGCATGCTTAACCCCTTAAGGACCAAACTTCTGGAATAATAGGGAATCATGACATGTCACACACGTCATGTGTCCTTAAGGGGTTAAACTCCTTTACTGTATTAACCTCTACCACTTCAGCTGGAAGGCTATTCCATGCATCCACTACCCTCTCAGTAAAGTAATACTTCCTGATATTATTTTTAAACCTTTGTCCCTCTAATTTAAGACTATGTCCTCTTGTTATAGTGGTTTTTCTTCTTTTAAATATAGTCTCCTCTTTTACTGTGTTGATTCCCTTTATGTATTTAAATGTTTCTATGTTTAGAGAAATATCACTTTCTCCAAAGTATTAATATCTTTCTGGAGATAGAGTCTCCAGTACTTCATTTAATACGCCAAGTGAGGTCTCACCAGTTTAACAAAAACAACAACTTCTCTTTTCAGGGATAGTAAGTGATACTATGTAGTGCCTTAACAAAAAGCAGCTCAACACATAGAGTGGAATACCCTTATTTCCACAATCAATCTAAAATACTTTAAAATATATGGAATAAGATATACACCAACTGGTGGAGCGCTGTATAAATATAAAATAGTGGAGGGGTCCACTTACCCCATTAATGCCATAACACACTTGGGAATATACACTTGGAGACACATATAACGAGAAGAAAAAAAAAGAAATATATAGTGCAGATGGTCTTTAGCAATACTAACTTATTCACTCTTATCACCCATTACTGCTAAAGACCATCTGCACTATATATTTTTGTTTTTTCTCTTTATATGTGTCTCCAAGTGTATATTCCAAAGTGTGTTATTGTATTAATGGGGTAACTGGACCCCTCCACTATTTTATATTCATAAAGCGCTCCACCAGTTTGTGTATATTTTATCCCAAATATTTTAGAAGTCTCACCCGTGTTCTGTACAATGGCATGAGCACTTCCCTCTTTCTACTGCTAATACCTCCTCTCCCTATACAACCAAGCATTCTGTAAATGAAAATCAACAGCACCTGGAAATCTCAGGTTTAAACACGGGGCTTCATACATGCAAAGTATGCGCTCTACCACTGAGCTACATCCCCATTACGTTTATATTGTACACACTGCGTGTTGAGTCTCCCGGTATTCCTGATGCATCTACATTTGGCAGACTTAGGAACAAATAACTGATAGAACATGTAAAATAACTGATAGAACATGTGCAATTTCTAGATATAAATACTACACTCTAGAATTTTTGGATATCAGTGGAAAGTGCTTGTGCCTCAGTATGAAACATCTTAAACGATTGAGATGGGTTTGTTTTTCCACATTTCGGCTGTTCTGGAGACGTCTCTGGGACGCTGTGCGGCACAGTCAAATAAAAGAGGGAGCAGATGAATGTGAGCAGCTCCTGCTGGCTGTGCATCTGGCATGTTTGCGTTACTCACTCAGCACAAGAAATTAACGAAGCAAATGATCTGAACCAGCCGTAGAATCCATGTTTCTCATATAATAGTAGAATGCTGTAATTTGTACTAACAAAGCACTCTCTCTCTCTTACATAAATGTTTTCATGCTTTTACAGAACATTTAGGCGCCACATGATTTCTGATGAAGAGAGAGCACCGTTCTGATATGCATTGTGTACATTGCATAGTTACATAGATAGATAGCTGAAAAGAGACTTGCGTCTATCAAGTTCAGCCTCCCTCACATATGTTTTTGCTGTTGATCCAAAAGAAGGCAAAAAATCCAGTCTGAAGCGCTTCCAATTTTGCAACAAACTTGGAAAAAAGTCCTTCTTGACCCCAAAATAGCAGTCAGATGTCTCCCTCGATCAAGCAGCTACCTCACTAATTAGAAATTATATCCATGTATGTGATGTTTTTGCAAGTATTTATCCAATTGCAGTTTAAACATCTGTATGGACTCTGGTAAAAAATACCTCTTCAGACAGAGAATTCCAGATCCTTATTGCTCTTACTGTAAAAAAAAACAACCTTTTCTTTGCCTTAGATGAAATCTCCTTTATTCCAGCCTAAATGTGTGACCTCGTGTCCTATGTATAGCCCTGTTTATGAATAGATTTGCAGATAATGGTTTGTACTGGCCCTGAATATATTTGTATAATGTTATCATATCCCCTCTCAAGCACTGTTTTTCCAAACTAAAGAGATTTACCTTATTTAACCTTTCTTCTTAATAAAATGCTCCATTCCTTTTATCAGTTTTGTAGCTCGTCTCTGCAGTTTTTCTAGTGGCATAATATCTTTCTTTAGAACAGGTGCCCAAAATTGTACAGCATATTCAAGGTGTGGTCTTACCAGCAATTTATAAAGAGGCAAAACTATATTTTCATCCCAATAATTTATGCCCCTATTTATACATGACAAAACATTACTGGCCTTAGCAACTGCAGATTGACATTGCATATTGCGCCTAATTAGTTGTCTATAACAATTCCCAAATCCTTCTCATGTGTGGTTATTCCTAATTCACTACCATTTAGGGTGTAAATTCCTTGTGCATTCTTGACCCCGAAGTGCATAACTTTGCATTTCTCTATGTTAAATTTCATCTGCCATTTTAGTGCCCAGTCCCCCAATCTATCAAAATCCCTCTGCAGCAAAGCAATATCCTGCTCACATTGTATTACTTTAAAAAGTTCTGTATCATCTGCAAACACTGATACATGTCTTTCAATGCCTATTTCAAGAGCATTTATAAATATGTTAAATAGAAGCAATCCCAAAACAGAACCCTGAGGGACACCACTTACCACTTTTGTCCAGCCTGAAAATGTTAATTTTCATTAATGACAACTCATTGTACTCTATCCCATGTTCTACCCAAGAACAAGAATATTCATCTAGACCAATTTCTTTTAGTTTGAAGACTAACCTATTGTGAGGAACTGTATCAAATGCCTTGGCAAAATCCAAGTAGATCACATCCACTGCAACACCCTGATCTATGCTACTTACTTCTTCGAACATAGCACTGTACACGTTGATAATGTATTCTTGTCTAACATTGAAAGTCTTTGTCAAGAAGATATGACCTTATTAAAGGGACACTATAGTGGCCAAAACAACTTTAGCTTAATGAAGCAGTTTGGGTGTATAGATCATGCCCCTGCAGTCTCACTGCTCAATTCTCTGCCCTTTATAAGTTAAATAACTGTGTTAATGAAGCCCTAGCCACACGTTAGCTCATTTATAACGCGGCATATGATATAAGACAAGAAAGCAATAGTGCATTTTTTTTTGTATAATCGATGCAGCATACATCCTTACATGCAAAATTAAAGGGACTCTCCAGTGCCAGGAAAGCAAACCATTTTCCTTGCACTGCAGGTCCCCTCTCCCTCCCATCCCCCATTCCAAGTTGCTAAAGGGGTTAAAACCCCTTCAGTAACTTACCTGTATCCAGCGCCGATGTCCCTCGGTGCTGGTTCAGTGTCCGCCCACGCTCCTCCCCAGCCAACGTCATCCGGTGGGGGAGACCTATTGAGCATGCGGGGCCGCCGAAGGGGGAGAGCTAATGCACATGCGCGGCAATGCCGCGCACGCACATTAGACCTCCCCATAGGAAAGCATTGAAAAAGGCTTTCAATGCATTCCAATGGGGATTTCAGCAACACTGGAGGTCTAGCTATAGCTTCCTGTGCTATAAACCAGGAAGTGCCCTCTAGTGGCTGTCTACTAGGAGTTAACCTTGCAAGGTAAAAATTGCAGTTTATGAAAACTGCAATAATTACACTTGCAGGGTTAAGTGTAGTGGGAGTTGGTACCCAGACCACTCCAATGGGCAGAAGTGGTTTGGGTGCCTGGAGTGTCCCTTTAAGCCCTGCGCCAAAACTTCCACTACTCTTGGGCGGCAGCAGTGACTATAATATTCAAAAGCCCCAATGTATAGTATAAAAACAAAAAAAGGAAAAAGTTACCTGTGCACTATCCGTAATACTTATACACTTTTAAATAACTGAAAATTTTATTATCACCCCATGTGTGCCCTATTAAGGGACTATAAGTGTATAGGGGTTTAGAAAAATACCCCTCTCTGTCTCATTAGAGATTTTGCCTTTTAGCTCAAAGTAGCAAGGTTAATTTTTAGTGTAGGACTCACCTAAGAGGTTTTATCTTGACTTGGCAAGTGAGCTTACACTTTAATGGCCATAGGAGTGATGATAAAATACCTTCAGTTATTTAAATGTGCATAAGGATTTGGGATTATACACCCTAACAGCATTCCAATACTATCAGGCAGCATGAAAGGGAAGCCATTGTGACACAAGTGCAATGGTTAACACATTAACTTAACAAAAAAACAAAAAAAAGTCATAGAAGAAAAGGGTAACAATCCGTATTAGACCCCATCTATTGATAGAGGATAGCTGTAATATAGTAAAATAAAATGTATATATGGTGAGATAATATCTATTCCTACTAACTTGGGTTAATACCACCTGCTATCCACCTCCACCATTTAACACATGATAATAGACATTTCTAGGTCTAAAGATTGTTCCTTATAATATATAATATTGTAAAGAGAACGATATCGTTGGCAGTTTCCTTCAAACTGCCCCCTGGTGTTTGTGATTGACAGTGCCCAGTGTGGGTTCTCTTTAGTGTATAACAGAATATGAACACATTGATAGAGTAATAATCGGGCGACACTGTGAAACATAATGCTCGTGTTTGTAAATAGCAATTCTAAAGTGCTAAATTTAGAGCATTCTATAACCAGAACTTTGCAATGGTTTCTGGGATGTAGGTGCTTGAAAACATCTTGAGAGAAATAAAATTGGACAGCAGTTTTACGAAAACTGTGATTCTCCGACTCCAAGCCCACAACGTCTGGCTCCTTGTAAGTCACAGAGAAAACACGGAACTTCACTTGCATGTTCCAAAAATCGTCAACAAAGAACAACTAAAATTCTCTGGAAGGACGGCCACATTTGTTGTCAAGATGTCAATAAAAAAATTATTTTGATGGAAAATGAGTGCAGGTGGGGGCACCAAGGATGCTTTGACAATCATTCACTACAATAATCTACAGTGGTTATTGTGCTTAAAGTGCTCCTTTAAATCTAAGTGCCCTGGGGTGGTTATGGTACTTAAAGTGCTCCTTTAAATCTAAGTGTCCTGGAGTGGTTATGGTGCTTAGAGTGCTCCTTTAAAGCTAAGTGTCCTGTAGTGGTTATGGTACTTAAAGTGCTCGTTTAAATGTTAGTGCCCTGGAGTGGCCCATTTAGCACTTAAGGGTGGAAAGGTTTCCTAAAATGTGTGGCCATACTAACATTTGGCAATATAAATTTGTGTACTAGAAGGGTTAACACTATTTTCACACGAATATTTGTACATTTCATTTCTTTGCAGATAGAATTTACAACTATGTACAAATAAATGGAGAATATCTTTTTAATATGTTAAAGGTAAGGCGTGTATTTACTTCTGGGGCGGAGATGGGCAGACAAAAAAAGGAGACTGCACAAATAGACAGACTCAACCAAGGGGCAGATCCGCTCCTAAAGAGGGTGGTCAGGCTGTCTGACAGCTTGCCCAATAAAGACAGACCACGCACGGAGCACAGTGCCGAGTCCCTTTATGCTAAAGTGCCGTCCTAGTGCCCAGGCCCTTTATGTTTCTGTTGTTCAGATTTCAAAATGTGGGGCAGGTCCCACTAGGCCTATTTTTGCAGAGACAGTAGCCCAGGACTATCATGGCAAATTCAGGACTGTTGGCAGCTTCTTTGGGACCCCCCAGAGTAACTGGGTCCGGGGCAGCTGCCCCGTTTGCCCCACGTTAAAGACAGCCCTGGCTGTGGGCAGCTAGGAGAATGTATTTGGTGCTTCAAAAATTGCTTTAGTTAGCACAATGTCTTTAACCCCTTAAGGACCAAGCTTCTGGAATAAAAGGGAATCATGACATGTCACACATTAAGGGTTAAGGAGGGTTCTAAGTTAGTGCCTTTCTATGCACATTGCACAAAAAGTCAAAATTTTACTAAGGATGACCTTGGTGTTCCCTTTTAATTTTCTAATGAATGCGAAAGTAATCAGCATTAGATAGCCAGTGATTCAATTCTTTTGAGAGCGATTCCATTTCACTTGTCCCTTACAGGAGCCAAAGAAAGAAGGCTTTATTAATTTAGGTAATTAGAGCACTTTGAAAGCAATATCCAGTACATTACAAAAAAATCTCAACATCCACCGCATCCTCTAGTCCACAAAAATGTAATTTTTACAGCATTTAAAGCGCGAAAGGTCATTACATTAGATGCTCTTTGAAAGACTCTAATATTAAACTGCTAATCTTAATGAAATTGGGGTATTTTCTTTTAAAGTACGGAATAAATGCCTCAGTGACTTGGAAATGAAATTTTATAAAAAATGTAAATTATAGTTTTCATGCTTTACAAGATTACATTTTATCTCTCCCTTTTTATCCCATAGAGACATTTCTATATAGGCCTCGATTTAATATTGTTAGACAAGCTTTCCGAATTATTTAATGTTTTTGGGTGAACTTTTAAAAAAATAATGAGGTTTAGTTACATTATATGATCATATTTTGCATAAGCCTGCCACAACGTCAGAGAGCCCCAGATGGAATTTTTTCCCCAAGTAAGTGGGTTATTCTCATAAGAGCAGACATTAGGTTGTTAGAGTAGGACCTGCCAAGAATGGGTACATTGACGTTGTGGCAGGCTTATGCAATGTATGATCATATAATGTAACTAAACCCCCATTATATTTTGCCTAGATTAGGTGTTTTTAAATAAAATTATTACAATCTCTAAGATTTAAAATCATTGTTTAGTGAATAAGCGAGTGCGCTGGATTCTGTATTTTTGGCCCCAGCAGCATGTAAGCATGTTCACGTGAGTGCATCCCTCTTGGTTTCTTTTTTATCACATAGCATATCGAAATGTTACAAAATAAAATATTTTCATAATATTAAATAATTTTAATAATGCATCTATAAATATTAAATCATTTGGCGAGCTCTTCCAACAATATTAAATTGAGACCATAGTAAGAGATACACATGTAATTGGCCTACTCTTTGCCAATACAAGTATTAAGCATCCCCTTAGGCTAAGTATAGGGGGAGATCAAATGCAGAAACGCTCACTCACATCACTACTGGGCGGCAGCAATGACTACAGTACACATCAACCCCAATATATAGTAAAAAACAAAGAAAAACAAGTTACCTGTGCTCTCTCCTTAACCCCTTAAGACCAGAGGGCGTACAATTACGCCCTATTTTAAGCGGCTCTAAACGCCGCCGGGCGTAATTGTACGCCCTCCGGTCTTTTCTTACTTACCCGGTCGCCGGCGATCCCACACTGGCGATCGCGGTTGGGGGGACTCCCAGGGAGCCCCCCTCAGCACATCCGTCCTCTTCCGACCCCCCCGGCCATGTGAGAGTGAGGTCCTTGCGAGGACCTCACAATCACATGGCCGGGATAGCTGGCTCAGGCATTGCCAGCAGGGGGAATAACTGTAATGACAGTTAGTCCCCTTGCTGGCTGGAAATCAAATAAAATGAATTAATCAGTGTAAAAAAAATAAAATAATATACTTAGATCATATATATATATATTATATATATATATATATGATCTAAGTAGATATATACACATATACACACACACACATACACTGTCTAGGTGTATTTTACTATTAATATACATATAATTATATATATATATATATATATATATATCAAATTACACATAGACTGATACTGATTAAATATATATATATATATAATTTTTGTTATATATATATTTATATATAATATAAAAAAATATGTAAATACGTAAAAAAATAAAATTACAAAAATAATTAAAAAATATATAGATGTGTGTTATTTTGTTCTAACTGTATTGTGATATTAATATATATATATATATATATATATATATCAAAATACACGAAGAACGAAATAATATATATATCTATATACATAAATATATACGTATATATCACTATGTATATACACCTATATATAAATAAAAATATTTTAAAAAAATTATATATATATGTATTAAGGCCTTTTGGCCTGTAATTGTGGGAGGGGCGTATGACACACCTCTTCCCTACTTAAGGGACACCCCTTACCTGGCTCCATATCGTTCGAGGTCAGCGCTGCATCATTTCCACTTCTGGGTCATCCAGACGCCATTTTACCTGATTACTCCATGAGGTTTTTTAAGCAGAGCTGTGTCAGGAATCCAGCCACAGGCTTTTCCGGCCTACCACCTTCTTTCTTCAATCCATCGCTGTGGATGGTGTCCAAGTGACTCACAAACTGTAAGTCAACCTACCCGTTATGCCAGGCATCAGTCCCACGGCACCATGCACGGGTCAGGTCCTCACTTTACGGCTGCATTTTGTCTAAGTCTGTTCTAAAACCATTGCATGTTCATGCATATCATTCGTTTAAACCCCCTACCGGTCTTTGGGTGTACTACAGGCTTCTTAGACATTATTGCATTTCATGTACAAACCATCGAACCACTGCATTTTCGCCTACACACTGACCCCTACCGGTCATTCAGTGTACTACAGGCTTCTCAGACATTATTGCATTTCATGTACAAACCATCGAACCACTGCATTTTTGCCTACACACTGACCCCTACCGGTCATTCAGTGTACTACAGGCTTCTCAGACATTATTGCATTTCATGTAAAAACCAACCTTGCTTCATTTAAACGATTGTCATTTCGGTTTGTGTTTTCTGGTCGGCACTTATTCATAGTATATTTCTATGCACGATTGCTGTTTGCATTAAAATGCATACGGTTAAGCTATTCATGCTAACTTCTGTTTCCCTTCATACAAAGATTCGGTTATTCTGCTATGTATTCACATAGATCTTTTTCGTGAGTTACATTTCATGTATTTACATTTGGTTAAAAAGTTGCTTGGTTAAATAGACAGACCATTTTCATGCTATTTTTAAGGTATCACTTATTACATCAAGGGTTTGAAACCAGCTAACATTTCTGTATAGACATTGGACTCCCACGCTTACTGGAGTTTTTTTTTTAATAATTATCCATTTCATTACAATTAAATCAGCCTACGTTACAGGCCTCATTTCTTTGTTGTTAACCATGACACAAGGATTTAATTCCTTTTCATGCATACTCGGGTTGAATCACACGTACTGATCCAACCAATCATACGTTTCCTGCACAGTAATCGGTAAACACAGTAAACTTTCAAATACTTATTTTACACGATCTTAGGTTGTCTATTTTGTTTCAGTTTGGTTATTATATATATATATATACTGTAATATACATGTAATATCTGCATTGTAAAATAAAATAACTTATTAAAACTATATATATATATATATATATATATATATAGTTTTAATAAGTTATTTTATTTTACAATGCAGATATTACATGTATATTACAGTTATGGTTAGCCTACATTTTTCCTTTTTCTGTCATGCTCGTACGACATACCACGAGTTCAAGGACACGGTCCTATTTTAAAGAGTATAATGGAGATATGATGTTATTACGATTACATGGCACTAACTATTCAGGCCATTTCTTATCATGCTCATACGATATACCACGAGTATATAAGAACACGGTCCTACCTTCCACAGAGGGTTTCGGGTTGAATCACACGCATTGGTTCAACCACTCATACGTCACGTTACAACATTTTCTGCATAGATTGTCATTTCACATAATTTCACATGGCATTTACAAACTCAGGCCTTTTCTTGACACACTCAGACGACGTAACACGAGTATTCAAGAACACGGCATATACGTCTCACAAGACTTTCGGTTTTTGAATCACACGTTCTGGTTCATACATTCATACGTCACTTTACAGCAACATTTATGATTCTGCATATTGTCACTTCACATTAAAAAGTCCCTTGCATTCCCAGATCAGTTTAGTGACATGCATATCATCTGATCACCTTCCATATATACACATTACACGGCCAATCCCCTGCTGCCAGGTATCGGACTCAGCGTAACGCTTGTCACCAGGCATGGGCAGTCATGTCACCATCATACTCATAGATTTTACACCTCCCACACATACTGCTAGAAGCCCTAATCCCAGCCTATACAGATTACACAGGTCTCACAGGATCCATTCTCACTCTATCCCTTTTTAGGTTTATCCAGGTTTTCATACCTGTCGAATCTCAAAACTTCATACATACTACCAGGTACGTAAGCCTGCTCACGTTGTAGTTCACATACGTTTCATTCTTCTAGGCCATAGAGTACTGGCAAGTTAGGGGTATAGGCCCAAATAGGTACCTCCCTTCTTGGCATTTCTGCCTATCGTTTAGTGGTCCGCGAGGCCAACACCCCGCCTCAACGTTTCGGAGGCAAACGCCATCGGGCCACACGTGAGTTAGCCGCCTCGCAATATTATAGAGAGGGCCTCACCTGTCACTCCCTCCCCCTGTTTTCTTTTACTATCACCGAGAGGCCTACGATTCCTGCCACTACGACGGGTGGCCTCAATAACCCCTCGCGCCAACTCATAGACAGAGCCTCTCATAGCCACTTGGCAACTAGCAGGGCCTCACCTGTCACAAAACAAGATTAATTTTTTGCCTTTCAGGCCTAGTTAGCCTGCCAGTATCACCCCTGGGGAATCGGTCACTACACCCCTTACCATGGCTGGGTCGGCCGCTGCGACCCCTCCAGCACTGGTTGAGTTGCAATCACTTTCTCCAGCCATCTGTTTCAGGGCACATGCTAAATCTGTGTCCAAATAAAATGTATCCCAAAACTATACTTAACATCAATAAACATTTCTGTACTTACGACATTACTGCCACATCATCCATCTAGACATTTGGTGGAATTCATTATCTCGGGTCTATCAGAAGGATTCACACAGGCCTCATACACATGCCTTCCGGAATCCTGGAATGTCCTAATTTACAATCCGCACAACAAACCCTACAGCGGTGGAGACACTCATAGCCAGGAAGTGGCAGAGGACTTCCTATGGGGGCCCTTCCAGTCCCCTCCGTTCACCACATGGCGGACAAACCCCATCGGTATTGTCACAGGGAAATCTTCTCACAAACAGAGACTTATCATTGATCTATCAACACCTCTGCCACTCCTAGTCTGAACTCCCTCATACCCTCTGAGGAATTTTCACTGCAATATTCCACCATAGATCACGCCATTACAGCTATCATGCAGGCAGGGGCCGGAGCATGGCTCAGTAAGACTGATATCACAATGCTTTCAAGTTACTGCCTATCCACCCTACACTGTGTCACCTGCATGGTATCAAGTGGGCAGGGAACTACTATTTTGCTCACGTTTAACATTTAGGTTCCAAAGTAGTCCGGCCATTTTGGACGTATTCGCCGAAACCCTACGCTGGTTTTATTAAATATAGCCAGATGCCCTACAGTTATACATTATCTGGATGATTTCTTACTGGTCGAGGAGAATATTTCCCCTCCCAGTAGCCTAAAAGAAACCATCAGTCTATTTGAACAGGTGGGTGTCCCAGTCTCCTCCACCAAGACTGAAGGACCAGATACCTTCATCACATTCCTGGGTATCATACTAGACTCAGCCACCATGCAAGCTAGCCTGCCACGCCCAAGGTAGAAAACATTCTGATCAACATAATCTCTACATACAACTCGGTACTTGCAACCGCAAGAATTACAGTCTCTGCTTGGGTCACTGAATTTTGCCATTCGCATCATACCTCAAGGCCGGGCTTTCATCTCACAACTCCTTTACATGTTTCCCACTTTTAGACATGATGGACACAGGTCACCCCTGGATACCCAAGCCACGGCAGGCGTAATTATGTGGAGAAAATTTTTAACCACCTTGAATGGTAAAAGCATGTTCCTTCCAAAATTGTCTGACTCCTCACCTACCATTTGGTCAGACGCGGCGTCTACCACAGGTTTTGCAGCAATTTTTCAGGAACGAATGGCTTTGGGGCAGCTGGCCTTCAGAAGTTCAGGACCTGGAGGGTTTTTCCACTACCTCAGCTCTGTTTGAGATATATCCCATCGTGACGGTTGCCGTGGCATGGGTGCATTTATGGGCAGGTTCGTCTGTACGTTGCTACTCAGACAACCAAGTAACTTGTCACATTATAAACAAGGCCGATCCAAATCACTGACTATTCTGAGATTCTTGAGGAAACTCACTTGGCTGGCTGCATGTCATAATTTTCTCTTGTTTTGTATTCATGTTCCAGGTGTATGTAACACTGCTGCTGACAATTTGTCTCGCTTTAATTTCCAGGCTTTTCGTCAAATACTCCCGTCAGCCGCACTCACAGCCACGAACACCCCACTATTCCACCATCTAGTAATGGACTAGATGCTATTATGCAACATAGCAGAACATTGTCCCAATTAGCACTGTCTACTAATACCCGGGAAACTTACGATAGAGCTTTCATTTGATTTAAAGATTCCTTTCTGAACACATCTTACAACCTTTCATCGTGACATCCTGGTTGGGCTTTGCTTCTTTTTGCCACCTCAAACTCAAACTATCATACAACACAATCAAACCATATCTGACAGGCATCCAACATCACATGCTAACTTTACAACCAGACAAATCAAGTGTCCTCCTACCAATTAAGAACATCCTTAGGGGTATTCAGAGATCCGAACCCCCACGTACGGCCCAGAGGCTACCCATAGATTTCCATATTTTTAAAGACTTATAAAATTCACTAGATTTAAACCCTTTGCCAACAACACAAACCTCATCGTTAAAACCGCCATATACGTAGCCTTGTTTATGGTTTCTTGAGACCAAGAGAATTTACCGCCATCAGCACAACACAGTCCACTCACATCCTACTTCATTCACACTTAACAAAACACATGGACTATTATATCTTGACTCTGCCTCACTCCAAAACCAGTCAACATGCACTTTCAGTAGAGGTTAAGTACTATCCTACTCACAACAGGTGGAGCCCCGTCAAACTACTGGACTCATATACCCAGCATAACAACGAACCACCATCTCAACCACTTTCAGTCTACAAGGTTCGGTACTCACTACCACCACCTTTACTTACACAGCTGGGCCTCAAATCAGCTAACTATTCGGGCCACTCCTTCCGCATAGGAGCGGCCTCCACAGCATCCAGTGCAAACATTCCAGTTCATGTTATCAAGTCACTAGGGCGCTGGAAATCATCGGCTTACTCTAGATACATACCTAACCCGGTACAAGAAGTAAGAAATGCCTTTCAAGACATGTCTGGTTAAAGTATGTATATTGCTGGTATGTAATAAATTTGATTTTCTACTTTTGCCCTCTTTATTTACAGGCCTTCCTCATCGTCGGTTCCGGCACACCACAACCGACTTGCTCTTTTAATACCATCCTACACTTATCAGTGTTTGTATCTTCTGTACTATCATGAGCCCTTAACACAAGTATTAAGGCCTTTTGGCCTGTAATTGTGGGAGGGGCGTATGACACACCTCTTCCCTACTTAAGGGACACCCCTTACCTGGCTCCATATCGTTCGAGGTCAGCGCTGCATCACCCTCCCACCCACTCCTCATTATTAACTCCTTTTCTCTTTACATTTCTTCTTGGTGGGCCCTCTTTATTTACAGGCCTACCTCATCGTCGGTTCCGGCACACCACAACCGACTTGCTCTTTTAATACCATCCTACGCTTATCAGTGTTTGTATCTTCTGTACTATCATGAGCCCTTAACACAATATATATATATATATATATATATATATATATATATATATATATATATACATACGTGTATATATATATACGTATATTAATTCTACACATATATTTATGTAATATTTTTTACATAATTAGGTATCCTAATTAATTACAATTAGCGGGACCTGCCTGACCACCCATGCCGAAAGTATAGGGAATTTAATTTGCTAGCACTATATTTAACTCTATAACTTTCCAAGACACCATAAAACCTGTACATGGGGGGTACTGTTTTACTCAGAGACTTTGCTGAACACACATATTAGTGTTTCAAAACGGTAAAATATATTACAACGATGATATCGCCAGTAAAAGTGAAGTTTTTTGCATTTTTCACTCACAAACAGCACTTACACGGACGATATTATTGCTGTGATACTTTTTACTGTTTTGAAACACAAATATTTGTGTTCAGCGAAGTCTCCCAAGTACAACAGTACCCCTCATGTACAGGTTTTATGGTGTTTTCAAAAGTTACAGCGTCAAATATAAGGCTTGTGTTTCATTTTTTTCACATTAAAATTCGTCAGATTGCTTACGTTGCCTTTGTGACCCTATGGTAGCCCAAGAATGAAAATTACCCCTATGATGGCATACCATTTGCAATAGTAGACAACCCAAGGTATTGCAAATGGGGTATGTCCAGTCTTTTTTAGTAGCCACTTAGTCACAAACACTGGGCAAAATTGGCGTTTTTTGCATTTTTCACACACAAACAAATACTAATGCTAACTTTGGCCAGTGTTTGTGACCAAATGGCTACTAAAATAGACTGGACATACCCCATTTGCAATACCTTGGGTTGTCTACTATTGCAAATGGTATGCCATTATGGGTGTAAATTTATTTCCTGGGCTACTATACAGTCTCAAAGGCAACGTAACCAATCTGGCGAATTTTAATTTCAAATGTAACACGCTATATTTGACCCTGTAACTTCCCAAAACACCATAAAACCTGTACATAGGGGCTACTGTTTTACATGTGAGACTTTGCTGAATACAAATATGTGTATTTTATTGCAGTAAAAGTAAACAGTATTATGACATTGACAGTTAAAATGTCATGTAGAACTAAAAAATAACACAATGTCTTATTTTCTCCCATTTTTTTCATATTTAATTATGTTTCATAACTAAATATTTGATATTAAATGAAAGCCCTGTTTCCCCTGAATAAAATTATATATAATAAGGGGGGGGGGTGCATTTAATATGAAATAAGTGAATTACGGTTGGACAGACATATAGCGCAAATGCCAGGTTCTGTTCACTTTGTGTACATTTGGCTCAGTCCTTAAGGGGTTAATCCCTATGTATATTTAGACAAATGGAGGTAATTTAGTAATGTGTATCCATTTTTTGTATCACTCAGCCTTGTTACAATGCTGCCGCCCATCCCATGACTTCTCATTGAGCTGCCTCGGGAAGTTTGTGATTGGACAGAAAGTCTGGGCGGGGTTTACAGGGTGAGGGCTTGTAAAGGAAGCAGAAAAGAGAACTTTGTTTTGCAAATTGTTCTTATATATATCCCACAATGACTAAACGTATAATCAAATACATGCATGTTTTCATATGGGATATATGTATTAAATTATGAGTTTTATTATTATTTATTTTGTATTTGGGCAGTGGAGTGTCCCTTTAAGTAGCTGTGTAAACCAAATTGTGCAGTAATGGTATATTGGGCAATCATTTCTGGAAAAAATAAAAGCTTTACAATGAGGCTGGTACCTATTAGTTTAATAAAAGCTTACACCAGAATTGGGAATTGTAATTTGGTAAGGATAAGCAACGGTGTGTTTTGCCAAGAACATACTATCTCTTCTTAGTTTGATCTAAAAAGCAAAGTGTAAATGAAAGGAGCGGAGATGCGTTGTTAGAGTGTAGCATTCGATTCTGGCAAAGATCTGTGCTTTGAGAATCCTCTCTAGTGAAATAATCATTTATTTTGATGAGGCTGTCTTCTGCCAGTTGAACTAAATTATGCAGAGCCACATGAAAACAGAAAGTATTGCTGTAAAACCATCTACATCAATAATCTGCCAGGGAAAAAAAATACAAACAAACCAAAAGTGATGGGAAAAAAAATAAAACAGTCATAGCTTTTAAACAATGACATTATGAAATACTGCAATGTTTTACACTACAGGGTAGCCCGGGTGAATGTGGGAGAATATGGGCGGGGTTTAAAAAGACAAAATGGCCGCACACATGCAGGGAAAACAGATTAGTAAATTAACTTTCAGAATTAAATACGCCCCCAAAAAACTGTATTTATAAAACAATTATATTTAGTTTTAGTTTTTGGTAAACCACGACACTGTAACGAAAAGGGCATCTGAGCACTGTTATCAGCTTTCATACGAATTGCTGTATTTTATTTTAAAAGTGCAGATCTTAAGATAAAAATGTCATGTGAACTCAGTCATGATTTACATTTTCCAATGAATCCGTCATTTGAAATACATTTGTTGACATTGATAGAAGGTGAAGTTTTCCGTTCGGTGTATAATCAGATACAAAAGAACGCATTCTTGACCCCTTCCGTTGTCTTGTTCACGTTTAAGTTAGGTGATGGATATATTTGTTTTTAAATAAATGTTATAGATCAGCTTGTCTGATGTGGAATGTGTGTACTCCAGATAAACAGGACTAATCCCTGCAGCTTTCACTCTACACCTTATCATTTTATGCGCTTATAAAAATGACTTTGCATAAGCATATAATGCTTTAAAATATTACTTCTCAATCTCGTAATCTTTAACAATCTCTGCCAGCCATTAAGAGGACCGTCACAAAACAGCTCTTACCATAATCAAAAAAATAAATAGCATGTTCTTGGCTTATACAAATCTTGAAACTTAAAAACGATGTATTATAATAATGCGAGGGGAAGACCATTTATAGGGGAAAAAAAAAAGTGATACGGGCTGTAGACAAAAAGGGATTATTTGTACATTTAATGATGACGGGATTATCTCGCAATGCCAAGCTGCGGAGTAGCGATAGCTTTCAATTGATAAAGAAACGAACTTGCTAGCTTAAACCTCACATGGATTCATTGTCCATTTTAAAAGACAAGAGCAAGAATGAGAATCTCCTGGTTGTTGAATTATCTAATTTGCTATGCTTTCTTAGCCTATTACATCAGAATGCATTTACAAAGTGCTAAGGAATTCTGTCACTAGAAGATGACTAACACTCCAGCAATAAGCTGTTTATTCCAAGTTCTTAGACTTTCTTTTCAGGATATACCTGAATGTCATGAGCAAAAAGCAGGAATACTTTGAGACCATAATGTTGAATCTTCTCTCTCGAGGCTATTGAACATCACGAGAGCTGGAGCACAGTGTAATGTATGGGAAGGAATTACCACAAATTGAATAAGCGACTTATTCGTATAGATAATGTGCAAGCGGATTCAGAACAGAAACTTGAGGTGCGTCACTTCTTAACTATTGGAGATAAAAGATTACTTATTTCAATTAAACTACATAATTTGTAGTCAGAAATTCTGTGTGTCGCCCTTTAACGTTAAAGGACCAGTGAATAGGGTGCCCACGTGTCCAGGATAGCCCGGGACAGTCCCACATTATCAGAGTCTGTCCCGTGTCCCAGGCACCCTCATTCCCAGACAATGTAGTATCCCGGTATGAGCAGAGCTGCACCGCCCTTGCCACTGTCTGACTCCAGGCCCAGACTGGCCATCGGGCAAACCGGCAAACGCCCGGTGAACCGTGATAGCCAAGGGCCGAGGCCAACCAGGCAGATCAAAGCATCTCCCCGGCCGGCAAACGCAGGATGAGTGCTAGCAAGAGTTTTACTCAGTGCACATCCTGCTGCATGTATGCATGCCTGGATGAATCTGTCCAAAGGCCATACCTCTGTGGCGGTTGTGAGCGGGTGGCTTTTCTAAAAGCTCAGATTGGAGATCTGGAGAGGCAAATTGCAACACTGAGAGAGATTGATGATCTTGAGAGGAGCCTGCTGGTCACATAGCAGAGTTTAGTGGGGACAGGTAGTGGAGTGGGAGGGTAATGAAACAGTTGGTGAACAGGCACATAGCTGGGTAACAGTGGGGTGAGGAAGCAGGGGAGAGGGAAGAGGAAAGGTTTAGCTAGTTCTGATCTTGTGCAGACTTACAGATTCGCCCGTTTGAGTGAAGATGTTGGGAGCATCAGCTCAGGAGTAGCTGTACTGCAGGAAGCCGTTCCTTCTAACAGCCGTGGGAACAGCCCCTCTAGTACAGGTAGGGATCAGAATGCAAGGAAGGCTAGACAGGTTGTGGTGGTAGGGGGCTCTATTATTAGGAGAGTAGATAGGGTAATCTGCCACTCTGATCGTCTCAACCAGACAGTTTGCTGTCTCCCGGGTGCTCGGGTCCAGCATGTTGCTTACAGAGTGGATTGATTATTGGGAGGGGCTGGGGATGACCCAGCTGTCATGGTCCATTGGTACCAATGACAAAGTCAGAGGAAAATGGAAGGTCCTAAAGAATGAGTTCAGGGAACTAGGAAGTAAACTTAAGAAGAAGACCTCAAAGGTAATATTTTCAGAAATATTACCTGTGCCGCGTGCTACAGCAGAAAGGAAGCAAGAGATTAGAGAGGTCAAAGTGTGGCTGAAGTCTTGGTGCAGGAAAGAGGGTTTGGGGTTTTTAGAGCACTGGGACGATTTTGCGATTGGGTACAACCTGTATAGTCGTGATGGATTGCACCTAAACGGAAGAGGGTCTACTGTGCTGGGGGATAGGATGGCTAGAAGGTTGGAGGAGATTTTAAACTAGTAGTGGGGGGATGATCATAGCAATCTATAAAATGGAGATAGGATAGAAAATAGATTGACTTTAGCTCAGTATAAGGGGGGTGGAGATGGAGGAGGGGCAAGCTCAGAACAGAGGAGGTATGTAATATTGATAAAAATGTACAAAAAGTACAACTGACTCATGATAATATTAAATGTATGCTTACTAATAAAATGAGCCTAAATAACAAAATAGGGGAACTAGAGGCAATAGCATACACTAAACAATATGATATAATAGGCATAACAGAAGCATGGTGAGAGACACATGAGACACATGACTGGACAGTTAACTTAAATGGGTGCACGTTATTTAGGAAGGATAGGAAAAACAAGAAGGGTGGTGAGGTATGTTTGTATGTCAACCATGAGTTAAAGTCAAATCTTAGGCATGTGGAGTGTGACGAGAAAAATGTGGAAGCTTTATGGGTAGATATCTGCTTGGGGCAAACAAAGAGAAATAAATTATTGGTTGGGAAATGTTATAAACCACCTAATGTAAATATTAATGAGGAAGAACAGCAAATTGAGAAAGATGCAAATCGGGGTAACACATTAATTATTGGAGATTTTAATTACCCGGACATAAATTGTGATAGAGTGACTAGTACTAGTTTTTGAATGTGTTAAATGACACCTTCATATCACAACCAGGGCCAGATTAAGAGCCCACTGGGCCTGGTGCTGACAATTATGATGGGCCTAATTACAAAATCGTATTCACCAAAAACACTAAAACAGTCCTACCTCCTAAGCGTCATGTATCTGATATAGATGGTGCTGGAGGGAAACTCATAGGATGCAGCTATGAGAAAACACATACCCTATTCTAATCTCATGCTTTCATCTTCAAGTAAACTCATACCTCCTAACAGCAGTGTCCAGTAAAGCAGGAAGTCTATGGATAGGGTAAAAGGGTGGGCCACTGACACAAATCTGCTGAAAGGGGTGAACATGCACAAAAAGGGGGCATGTCTGTGTCCCCATGTCTCCCAGTCCCTTAGTGTCTGTGTCCCCATGTCTCCCAGTGTCCCCATGTCACTAGGACTCTAGGGGACATTGAGAGACATTGGGACACTGGGAGACATGGGGACACTGAGATACTAGGGAACACTGAGAGACCTGGGGACAGAGACTCTTGGGGACACTGTGAGACATGGAGAAATGGGACACTGGTTGACTTTGGGACACGAGGGAACATGGAAGACATGGGGCACTGAGACACTGTGATACATAGGGGACACTGTTATATATAGGGGATATATAGGGGACACTGGAGACTTGATACAGACCTGGGTACAGGTCAAAACATTGTGGTGTCCAATAAACCTGCTTAAATCTATCACAGTGAGTGCCTGAGATTTTTTTCTTCTATACTAGGAGACACTGAGACACTTGGGGGCACTGTGAGACATGGGGACACTGAGAGACTAGGGGACACTATGGACACTGAGAGACACCAGGGACACTGGGAGACATGGGGCACTGAGTCACTGTGATACATAGGTGACACTGGAGACTTGATAAAGACCTGGGTACAGGTCGAAAAGTTGTGTTGTCCAATAAACCTGCTTAAATCTATCACAGTTAGTGATGTCCCGAACGGTTCGCTGGCGAATAGTTCCTGGCGAACATAGCTTGTTCGCCACGGACGGCGAACATATGCGATGTTTGGTCCGTCCCCTATTCGTCAACATTGAGTAAACGTTGACCCTGTACCTCACAGTCAGCAGACACATTCCAGCCAATCAGCAGCAGACCCTCCCTCCCAGACCCTCCCACCTCCTACACAGCATACAATTTAGATTAATTCTGAAGCTGCATTCTTTTTTGTGTGTGTTTGTGTTTGTTATACATTATCCCCATAGCCAGTAATTTGTGTTTATTATACATTATCCCCCCATAGCCAGTAACCTGTGTGTATTATACATTATCCCCCCATAGCCAGAACCTGTGTTTATTATACATTATCTTCCCCATAGCCAGTAACCTGGCTGGCTTGTATCCACCCTTGTGAGGCTTGATCCAGCTTGTGCGCCCACTCCACATATGAGTCTTTCTCCGGTTTGCGCAAGCTTTTGAACTTGCGCCGGTATGCCTCCGGAGTAATGGCATATTTCTCTAGTATCGCTCTTCTCACTTTAGCGTAATCCTTGCTGTCCTCTCTGGGTACAGCGCGCTATTCTTCTGCTGCCCGACCGGCCAGCTTGCCTGCCAGTAACGGGACCCATACTGTCTGTTCCAAATCATGTAAATCACACAGTCTCTCAAAGTCATGTAAATACCCATCAATCTCATCCTTCTCCTCACAAAACCTCTTAAAGGCATGATATGGGATTTGGGGTTTTACCTGGTTGCTGAGCGAAGCAGTAATGGATTCTGCTCGGGAGGGAGCATTCCGCGGACTGTGTGCCATCACGTACTCCTGCACATCCGCCATTACCACGGACAGCATGTGCTGTGGTAAAAATTCCAGACTAGTCCTCATTTCCCTCTGGTAGAGGGTCTCTTCCATGGCTGCTTGGGGGGTAGCGCTGCAAGCTCTGCCTCTTTCCATCAGTTTGGCAATCAGCACAGCTTTGGATTTGTTGCTGGCTATCTTACCCCTGGCTTCTAGCAGTTCCTTTAATATATGCCGCTTTAATGTAGAATAATCCGTATCCATTCACTTCGGTATTCGGTTCTTTTGTTGTATTCCCATTGCCATTCCCTTTTCCTGTTCGGCAGTTTAAATTGCACGAATTACGCTTTTCGGCTGTAAGGTTGGATCCCATCGCTTGCCACCAATTGTAGTGGAGCGGCAATATTAAATCCCACGATCTCCGCTGGTATTAAGGGTAAATCCACAGTAAGCGCTGAAAAGTAAGGCAATATCCCAAATTCCCCAGTAACCGGACGAAACACAGTTCTGGGAGTCAACTGAGTCAATTCACATCTTCCAGTATTTATGCAAGTCCCCATGCAAGGGGTTTCCTTACTGACATAGCAGGGGTAATACAGTAGGGGACTACATGGGGGACCTAACATTTGGAGCATTTCTCCCATCAGGCACTGCTGCACGAGAGGGACACTCCCACTGAAATACACCGTTAAGTGGATTATCCCTCCATGCAGCAGAACCGGCAATTCACATGAAAATCTATAACTTCAATAATATTCCCTTTATTTGCACGAATGGACATTTGGTAGATAGCTGGGGTCTAAGTACACCTTTCGTGTGAGTATCGCTCAGATCCCAGCTAAAACAACCGAACGCCGCACTAAATACACTTTATTACTATATAGAAAACAAAAGAAAGTGGAAGCTCAGGGTATACCGTGTTTCCCCGAAAATAGGACCTACCCCGAAAATAAGCCCTAGCCGAATTTTCGGGGTGGGCTGCAATATAAGCCCTACCCCGAAAATAAGACCTAGGCAGGGCCGGCCCTTTAAATGCCTCAGCCGCCTGAGCGCTCTATAAAGAGCGCTCAGACGGCTGCCGCACTGCCTCACCTCCCCTTCCCTGTAGCGTCGCCGAGCTCCTCTCCGGTCCGCGACCTGCCCGGACTGACAGGAAGTGCACACTAAGTGTGCACTTCCAGGTCAGTCCGGCCGGGTCGCAGACCGGAGAGGAGCTCGGCGACGCTACGGGGAGGTGAGGAGAAGATGGAAGGGGGGGGGAGTATTACAGGGAGGGAGGGAGGGGGGAGAGCATTACAGGGAGGGAGGGAGGGGGGATAATATTACAGGGAGGGGGGAGAATATTACAGGGAGGGAGGGGGTGTGTATTACAAGGAGGGGGGAGTATTACAGGGAGGGGGGAGTATTACAGGGAGGGAGGGGGGAAAGCATTACAGGGAGGGAGGGAGGGAGGGGGGAGAGCATTACAGGGAGGGAGGGGGGAGAATATTACAGGGAGGGGGTGGGGAGTATTACAGGGAGGGAGAGGGGAGTATTACAGGGAGGGAGTATTACAGGGAGGGAGGGGGGAGTATTACAAGGAGGGGGCGTATTACAGGGAGGGAGGGGAGAATATTACAGGGAGGGGGAGGTGAGGGTCTCTGGGGGGGTTACACAGCGCGGACACCGGTTAACAGACTGGCTCTAAGCCCTACCCTGAAAATAAGCCCTAGTGTGTTTTTTGTGATTAAAATTAATATAAGACCCGGTCTTATTTTCGGAGAAACACGGTACCAAATCAGGAAGGCAGTGAAGGGGTTAACCCTAAAATGGAACAGAATATGATGAAAAGAGAAAGCGAGACACTGCCAGGAAAAGTGAGAATAGTAGAAAGAAATGAAAACTTAACTTTTAATAGTGAATCGAAAAAGGTGATTAAGAAACAAATTTAATTACTCTCAATGGACCCCAATATATAGATGGGGAAAAAGGGAGAGAAATGAGACTAGAGACATACAGAGTCAATTAATAAGAGAGACAGATCTCAGGAGTAGTAGTAGTGGTTTGTCCAACTCACAATAAGCTATAATGTAAAGCTAAGTTATAACCCATCTGTTATATTGCAACAAAAAGGGAAATGCAATCTAATGTTACAAAATAAATACCGATGGTTACAAGTTTGGACACTTTCCTGAATTGTAACACTGTGCACAGAGGTGTCAGTAAAAGTATGAAGGTTTGGACATGATATTCTATGATATGTCTGCGGATATAGGTATTTCTTAGACACAGAAGAATAGATGTACCAAACCTAAATGAGTCTGTCTCTTATAAATTGAAATAATGAAAATAAATCGATAAATCTGTCAGTTAGCAGCTGTTCGCATACAATACTATGCCTTCCTTATCAGAGGTCTGCACCCAGAGTGATCAGATATATTGATGGAAATCAATACATATGCTAAGGTGTGCCTACAGGGGCATCACGAGAATCAAAAAAATAAGTAAGATAACTCTGGTATTAGTACAGGCTTAGTAGAAAAGCCGCTTTACCGGCGAAACGCGTGTCGGGGTTGGGGGTTTTTGGGAGACCTTTATCCTGATATTTGACCATCTCAGCCTTAGTCTTTGATTTAGAAAGATTTAACTATCTGTTGTCACTCACACAACAGTTTCCTGATTATTTTCGATAGCAGGCTAAGGCACTGTGTGTATTTTTCTATATATTTCTCTATTTATGCCATTAGTTTTCGGCATTTGCGCACGGCGCTTGAGAACTAGAGAACTAGTATACGCTCATTTGAGCCTCTAGATCTCCTATTCACAGCTTACCAGGGCTTTGTATTGTATCTTTTTTCCAGCTAGTCAGCTAGTTAAGTCTTTTGTATTAGAGGCAGGTGCCCTCGAAGGCACAGTTAGATTTACGTTCATATCTCCTACCTTTCGTTTTTCTACTAAGCCTGTACTAATACCAGAGTTATCTTACTTATTTTTTTGATTCTCGTGATGCCCCTGTAGCTAGGCACACCTTAGCATATGTATTGATTTCCATCAATATATCTGATCACTCTGGGTGCAGACCTCTGATAAGGAAGGCATAGTATTGTATGCGAACAGCTGCTAACTGACAGATTTATCGATTTATTTTCATTATTTCAATTTATAAGAGACAGACTCATTTAGGTTTGGTACATCTATTCTTCTGTGTCTAAGAAATACCTATATCCGCAGACATATCATAGAATATCATGTCCAAACCTTCATACTTTTACTGACACCTCTGTGCACAGTGTTACAATTCAGGAAAGTGTCCAAACTTGTAACCATCGGTATTTATTTTGTAACATTAGATTGCATTTCCCTTTTTGTTGCAATATAACAGATGGGTTATAACTTAGCTTTACATTATAGCTTATTGTGAGTTGGACAAACCACTACTACTACTCCTGAGATCTGTCTCTCTTATTAATTGACTCTGTATGTCTCTAGTCTCATTTCTTTCCTTTTTTCCCCATCTATATATTGGGGTCCATTGAGAGTAATTACATTTGTTTCTTAATCACCTTTTTCGATTCACTATTAAAAGTTAAGTTTTCATTTCTTTCTACTATTCTCACTTTTCCTGGCAGTGTCTCGCTTTCTCTTTTCAACACTTTATTACTAAAATCGTCTGAAAGTACCGAACACCGATGGGGAACCACAATAGGAGAAGACCGGAGCTCCCGAACGGCCTGGAAGTACAGCGGTGTTCGTGCCGTCGAGTAGCCGTTTTCAGTTCCAGGCACTCGACGACAAAACACCGCTGGGGAGACAAAGGATCCAAGATGGCCGACCGCCGCGTGGTCAGTAGTCGACCGACGGCCACCCAGGAAAGCACTTAACTACCGATTGCAACAATGTTGCAATCTGTTAATTGGTGCCACACGACCCTCAGTGTGTGGGTTTGGCTTGGGTTCGGTACTTATTTAGTTTCACGAACAGCCGGTAAAGTTGCTGTTCGTGAAACAACCATGTAAATGCTAGCGGCTTTCGGCTGCTAGCATACGAATACTATAGGGATACAAGCAATCATACAGTTCAATACAGAAAGCAAATTACATTTAAACACAATATGGCAGCAGTGCTTAGGACAACCTTTAGAGACACAGTTCTATAGTCTGAAGTGGCTAAGTTTGCCACACCCCCCATAGCCAGTAACCTGTGTTTATTATACATTATCCCTCCCATAGCCACTAACCTGTGTTTATTATACATTATCCCTCCCATAGCTAGTAACCTGTGTTTATTGTACATTATCACCCCCATAGCCAGTAACCTGTGTTTATTATACATTATCCCTCCCATAGCTAGTAACCTGTGTTTATTATACATTATCCCCCCATAGCCAGTAACCTGTGTTTATTATACATTATCCCTCCCATAGCCAGTAACCTGTGTTTATTATACATTATCCCTCCCATAGCCAGTAACCTGTGTTTATTATACATTATCCCTCCCATAGCCAGTAACCTGTGTTTATTATGCATTATCCCTCCCATAGCCAGTAACCTGTGTTTATTATACATTATCCTCCCATAGCCAGTAACCTGTTTTTATTATACATTATCCCCCCCATAGCCAGTAACCTGTGTTTATTATACATTATCCCCCATAGTCATTGATCGTTGGACCTAGGCAGCATGTCTTGGGCCGGCCCAGAGAGTGAGTGAGTGAGTGAATAATATAATATATATGTTCAGAAACATATTAGTAATATATGTAAATCGGGTTCATGCAAAGAGGGTGAAAAGGTATTAAAGAAAAACACACTTATTGCATCAAATTTACCAAGCCAAACTTTTAAAAGCTTTCCTCATTTCTTTCTCGGGATGAGGAATATATCGGTTGTAGACTGAGGATTTCCATCTGCCCAATCTTTTAATAATATGCACTGGAGTGTCAGTGTTGAAGGAGACCGAAGCTGCCCCTATTCTAAATGAAAGACCCGAGACATGGATACAACCCAATCTTAGGAGTAGTGTTCTGATGTATAAGATGAATTTAGCCATAGTCAGAGGGATTCAGTGAGAGTAGTGGTGAAATGTGTGTGGCATGACTGAGTGTGGGTAAGTAAGAGTCAAGTATTTTAACTGGGCACTAGTTCTAGGTGGAATAAAGTGGTATAGCGGATGGATGAGTAGTTTGGTTCGTTTTAGAGGTTTGCAGAGAAAGTACCGTATATACTCGAGTATAAGCCGACCCGAATATAAGCCGAGGCCCCTAATTTTACCCAAAAAAACTGGGAAAACTTATTGACTCGAGTATAAGACTATGGTGGGAAATGCAGCAGCTACTGGTGTAGGAGGGGGCTGTGGGGGGCTGCAGAGAGATGTTACTTACCTTTCCTGCAGCTCCTGTCAGCTCTCTCTCTCCTCCTCCGCAGCTCCTCTCAGCTCTCTCCTCCTCCGCCGGTCCGTTCAGCACCTCGGTCAGCTCCCAGTGTAAATCTCGCGAGAGCCGCGGCTCTCGCGAGATTTACACTGTGAGCTGACAGAAGAGCTGAACGGACCGCCGGAGGAGGAGAGAGCTGACAGGAGCTGCAGGAAAGGTAAGTAACATCTCTCTGCAGCCCCCACAGCCCCTGTCTGTATTATGGCAATGCAAATTGCCATAATACAGACTCTGACTCGAGTATAAGCCGAGTTGGGGTTTTTCAGCACAAAAAATGTGCTGAAAAACTCGGCTTATACTCGAGTATATACGGTATATAGTTATCATGATTTTTAGCGATATCCAATATTTTTAAGGTGGTCTCAAACAAACATAAAATGCTATATAAAATTTGTGGGAATATCGAATAGTCGTGCACAGTAAATCAGAGAGGGCTCAGAATATCGAACCATCGATCGGTAACCTGGATGAAGTAGGGGGTCTATCTGTTTTATTAAATACGTGGTAAAATGCTTTTAATGGGATAGGACGTTAGGAAAGGTGTGTGATTGGGATAAGTGGTTGTGGCTGTATCTACCTTATCCTGGGACCGACCTGGCTCCTAAGCTTGAGCCGCGCGTGGCTGGATCACTCCTGCCTCCACACGAGCCGCATGCGGCTTGATCTCCTCTTCTGACTAAGCCGCATGCACTGACTGCAGTGATCGGTCACGTGGCCCGCCTGGCACTAGGAGCACGGCTCGAGTCACGAGCTCGCTCTTAAAGGGGCAGTGGGAGCCAAAAGTTGATTCAGGCTCCCATTGGCCCACGTCATTCCAGCACCCCCACACACGAATGTTTTGGGGGCGTAGGCATGACGTTGGCCAATCACTGGTGTAACATTAGTGTACAGTAAAAAAAAACTAGAAATTTGACTGTGAAATAATAGCAGTCAGTTTCCTTCGCACATGTGCATTTCAGGGCCTGCCAGGGCACAGTGTCACACCAGTGCAACTCATATTTGGTGTAACAGTAGTGTACATTTAAAAAAAAAATACAGGGGGCTTGTTGTCACCTTTCGGGGACCCTTGGTGTTGTACGTGGCTGGGTGGAGGAAGAGACCTTCAATGACATCAGTGAGGACAAGGAACGGGACATGGCTAGCTTGGTATCCAACCTTGTGCAAATGGGGAGTTTGCTGTTGTGCAAATGGACTGTTTGCGGTTGTTTGCGGTGCGTTAAATGGGGAGTTTGGTCTGTCACTGTGAAGTGGGCGTAACCCTTACACTACCTGATCGATACAACATCATACCTGATGTTGTAAAGCACGTTATTCCAAACAATTTAGAAATGTTAGGTGATTTATGCCCTTTATGGATTAAAACCAGACTCTGCATCAACTATGTAATTTTCCATGGGAGTTTTTCCATGGATCCCCCTCCGGCATGACACAGTCCTGGTGTTAGTCCCCTTGAAACAACTTTTCCATCACTATTGTGGCCAGAAAGAGTCCTTGTGGGTTTTAAAATTCGCCTGCCTATTGAAGTCTATGGCGGTTCGCCCGGTTCGCCCGTTCGCGAACATTTGCAGAAGTTCGCGTTTGCGGACGGAAAATTTTATTTTCGCGACATCTCTAATCACAGTGAGTGCCTGATATTTTTCTTTTATACTAGGGGACATTGAGACACTAGGAGACATGGGTCACTGGGAGACATTGGGACACTGAGACACTGGGAGACTAGGGGACTATGGGAGACTAGAAAACACTGAGACACTAGGGACACTGGCACACTACGGACATTGAGAGACACCAGGGACACTGGGAGACATGGGGATACATAGATACTAGGGACACTGGCTGGGATACATGGGGACACTGGGAGTGCCCCATGTCTCCCAGGTCTCAAAGTCGCCCAGTGTCCCCATGTCTCCCTGTATCCCCATGTCTCTCAGTGTCCCCTAGTGTCTCAGTGTCCCTATGTCGCCAAGTGCCCCTAGTTTTTGTATCCCCATGTCTGTCAGGGTACCTGTGGTCTCTACCTCCGAAAGAGGTAGAGACTTAGCTGTTCCTCCATCCAGACGGTCTGATGGCTCCCTTCCCCGCGGTCTATCCGGTCATGCTAGGCCGGCCGCGAGGGAGTGACTGCCTTTTACAGCATCTAGGCAGGAAGTAGTCATCAGGACACTCCCCCGGAACGACCTGTCAGTCAATTACTGCAGGACCAATCAAGACGCCTCGGAGGCATGGTTACTGCTCTGAACAGGGTATTTAACAGAGCTTCTTTCATTAGCTCATTGCCCTGTCGTGGTTCTAGCTTGTTCTAGTCACTCAGTGCTTGTGTATTCTATTATCCCTTTTGGTTTTGACCCGGCTTGTTTACCTTACTCTGCTTATCTCTGTTACCCTTGATTCGGCTTGTCTCTCGCTTACCTGTCTTCTGTTACCCTCGACCTCGGCTTGTCTTTGACCATTCTATACTGTGCTACTTACGTTAGTCCGGCCATTCTAAGGTCCGGTATACGTATCTGGCTACTGTTTGTACTCTGCGTGTTGGATCCCTGTCCCGATCCTGACATTACGACAGGGCCAATGGATCCTGCGAGTACAAACAGTCAGCTTGCCTCTCCGGATCCTAGGTTTGAAGCCATGGATCACAGAATGGATCAGATGGCGCTTGCGCTACAGGCTCTATTATCTCGTGCCAATAACCCACCAGAGGAGATACGTAATACCCCTGTTTCTCCTGCCGGTTCAGGTCTAGAGGTAGCCACAGTGGGTGCTTCTTCTCACATTACCCCCCCCCAGTACGCTATGGTGGGGCTCCTGAGAAGTGTCGTGGTTTCTTAAACCAAATTAGTATCCATTTTGAATTGCAGCCTCGCTCTTATCCTACAGATAGGGCAAAGGTAGGATTTATTATCACCCTACTTATTGAGAAAGCTCTGAGATGGGCCAACCCATTATGGGAGAACGATAACCCATTAGTTTATAACTATAACGCCTTTGTAGCTGCTTTTAGAAGAACATTTGACCCTCCAGGTAGAAAGGTTAATGCAGCCAGACTACTGTTGCGTCTGAGACAGGAGAACCGAACACTGGTGGATTATGCACTAGAGTTCAGGTCTCTGGCGTCAGAGGTCAAGTGGAATGAGCAGGCGTATATGGATGTATTTTTGAATGGCTTATCTGAAGTAATCCTTGATGAGGTTGCTACCAGAGAACTCCCTGAGAATTTAGAGGATTTAATTTCGTTCATCTCTCGTATAGATGAACGTTTAAGAGAGAGACAGAACACTCGAGAGAAGAACCGGAGACCTTCTATTAGGTTAGCCCCCGCTTTTTCAAGTCCTGACTCCACGGTATATTTGCTTCCTGAACCTATGCAGATAGGGTATACCCGCCTCTCTGAGGAGGAAAGACAGTACAGGAGAAGAGAGGGTTTGTGTATGTATTGTGGAGCTAAGGGTCATTTACTCTCGAACTGTTCTAACCGCCCGGGAAACGCTCGCACCTAAGTCTCTCTAGAGGACAGGCCTTGGGTGTTTCTATTTTGTCCTCTAATCCTAAGTATAAAGATCACAGGCTTCTGCTACCAGTTTCCTTAACTTGCGGGAGGGAAGTAGTAAGGGCTATGGCTTTGATAGATTCCGGTGCTGCTGAGAATTTTATCGACCAAGCCTTTGCCAGTAAAAACAATTTCCCATCCCAGCTAAGGGAGACACCCTTGGCCGTTGAGGCCATAGATGGTAGACCACTACTAGACCCTGTTATCTTTCGTGAGACCATACCCATTGAGTTAAATGTTGGCATCCTACACGTGGAGAAATTATCTCTTCTGCTCATTTCGTCTCCTTCCGTTCCCATAGTTCTGGGGTACCCATGGTTGAAGGAGCATAACCCTATTATTGATTGGGAGTTAGGGGAGATACTCTCGTGGGGCCAGGGCTGCCAGGATCGGTGTTTGTGCAAGGTTTCTCCATTAGCTAATATAAACATAAAGGAGAATCCTACAGAGTCCACAGAAAGACAAATACCAGACCTTTACCTAGACTTAAGGGCAGTGTTTGACAAGAAGAATGCCGATTCTTTGCCGCCACACAGGTCATTTGACTGTAAAATTAAGCTTCTACCCGGGACTATGCCTCCGAGGGGCCATGTATATCCTTTGTCTGTTCAGGAGAACTCGGTTCTAGAGGAGTATATTCAGGAGAATTTAGAAAAGGGATTCATCAGGAGGTCTTCTTCTCCGGCCGGGGCGGGGTTCTTTTTCATTAAAAAGAAAGATGGCACGCTGAGACCTTGTATCGATTACCGAGGCTTAAATAAAATAACTGTCAGAAATGCCTATCCCATCCCACTGATTACCGAGTTATTTGATCGTCTTAAGGGCTCCAAAATCTTCACCAAGTTAGATC
Source organism: Pelobates fuscus (assembly GCF_036172605.1). Taxonomy (NCBI): domain Eukaryota; kingdom Metazoa; phylum Chordata; class Amphibia; order Anura; family Pelobatidae; genus Pelobates; species Pelobates fuscus. The sequence continues at coordinate 21,162,128 of NC_086328.1, forward strand.
TCAGAGGGGCTTACAATTTGGTGAGAATCCAGCAAGGTCACGAGTGGATGACGGCATTCAATACCCGGTATGGCCATTACGAGTACACTGTTATGCCATTTGGACTATGCAATGCTCCTGCAGTATTTCAAGAGTTGATTAATGAGGTACTTAGGGAGTTTCAGCATGATTGTGTTATTGTTTACCTGGACGACATACTAATACACTCTAAGGAGATTGAGACTCACCATAGACAGGTCAGAAAGGTGTTACACAAACTTCTGCAACATGGTCTATACTGCAAATTGGAGAAGTGCAGTTTTGATCAGTCTCAGGTAGACTTTCTTGGGTACGTGATTTCTGGGGAAGGTTTTAAAATGGATCCTGGTAAACTCCAATCTATTTTAGACTGGCCTTTGCCCAAAGGACTCAAGGCTATCCAAAGGTTTATTGGTTTTTCCAACTACTATAGGCGCTTCATTAAGGGTTACTCCTCTATCATTGCGCCTATTACCAATATGACGAAACAAGGGGCTGATACTAAGTTCTGGTCTGAGGAAGCTCTTGGTGCTTTTAAGACTCTCAAGGAACTTTTTGCCTCAGCTCCCATTCTAGTTCATCCTGATACGACTCTGCCTTTCCTGCTCGAGGTCGACGCTTCTGAGACAGGAGTTGGGGCTGTTCTGTCTCAAAGGTTAGGGGTGGATAAACCGTTACACCCTTGTGGTTTCTTCTCTAAAAAAAATTCTGGGCCTGAGAGCAGATATGACATCGGGGAGAGGGAACTGTTAGCGGTCATTAAGGCTTTAAAGGAGTGGAGACATTTACTGGAAGGGACACTACACCCTGTTACTATCCTAACGGATCATAAGAACTTGTCTTATATTGGGGAGGCTAAGCGCTTGTCCGCCAGGCAGGCTCGCTGGGCTTTGTTCCTCACTCACTTTAATTATGTACTTACGTATAGACCTCGTTCTAAGAACTCTAAAGCCGATGCTTTGTCTCGTCAATATGAACCATCCACTATAACTGAACCACTTCTGTCATCCATAGTTCCTAAGGGGAATATCATCGCGAACACGAATCTCAGGTTTCACTCTCCATTGCTTTCTGAGATCATGAAGTTTCAGCATTTGGCACCCAAACAGACTCCTGGGGATCGACACTTCGTTCCTGCCGCTCTCCAACTCGAGGTGCTACGCTGTCTCCATAACAGCAAGGTGGCTGGGCATCCTGGTATCCGCAAGACTTATGCGCTGGTCTCTAAAGATTTTTGGTGGCCTGACTTACGCAAGGATATTAAAGAATTCATCGGGGCATGTGAAGTTTGTACCAAGACCAAGCTACCCCATTCGCTTCCATGCGGATTTCTGCACCCTTTAGAGGTTCCTGAAAAGCCTTGGTCCTGTCTGGCAATGGACTTCATTGTTGATTTGCCTATCTCTAAAAAGCAGACTGTCATCCTCACTGTGGTAGACAGATTTACTAAAATGGCTCACTTCATTCCCTTACCTAAACTCCCATCTTCGCCCGAATTAGCGGAGATATTCGCCAGGGAGATTTTCCGTTTGCATGGGATACCTTCCCAAATTGTCTCTGACAGAGGCTCCCAATTTGTTTCTCGTTTTTGGAGATCATTCTGCTCCCAACTAGGCATCAAATTGAATTTCTCCTCTGCCTATCATCCTCAGTCCAATGGAGCTGCTGAACGCACTAACCAAAAAGTTGAACAATATCTACGTTGTTTCGTTTCAGAACACCAGGACGATTGGGTCGGTTTGATTCCTTGGGCGGAGTTTGCACACAACAATCTCGTTTGCGATTCTACTCATTCAAGCCCCTTCTTCATGAATTATGGTTTTCATCCGTCTATTCTTCCTTCGGATTCTCCTTCCCAGGGGGTGCCGTCGGTTGATGTTCATGTTGCCAATTTGAGGAAGTTGTGGGATCAAACTCGACAAATCCTTGTGCACAACTCTATGTTGGTTAAGAAACACGCTGATAAACGTAGAAGGGCGGCTCCGGTCTTTGTTCCAGGTGATAGGGTATGGCTGAGCACGAGGAACATCCGTTTAAAAGTGCCATCCATGAAGTTCGCTCCTCGTTATATTGGACCCTACAGGGTGCTGACCCGTATCAATCCAGTTGCGTATCGTTTAGCTCTTCCTAATACCTTACGCATCCTGAACTCATTTCACGTTTCATTGCTGAAACCACTCATATGTAACAGATTTTCCTCCACAATAGCCCCTCCTCGCTCCGTTCAGGTGGAGGGTCAGGAGGAGTATGAGGTTAACTCTATTATTGATTCTCGAATCTCCCGGGGGAGAGTACAATATCTGGTTGATTGGAAGGGATATGGTCCTGAGGAGAGGAGTTGGGTACCTCAGGAGGATGTTCATGCTCCCCGTCTCCGCAGGGCGTATCACTCTCGCTTCCCATCTCGTCCCGGTTCATTCCGCCCGGTGGGCGTATCTGAGAGGGGGGTACTGTCAGGGTACCTGTGGTCTCTACCTCCGAAAGAGGTAGAGACTTAGCTGTTCCTCCATCCAGACGGTCTGATGGCTCCCTTCCCCACGGTCTATCCGGTCATGCTAGGCCGGCCGCGAGGGACTGACTGCCTTTTACAGCATCTAGACAGGAAGTAGTCATCAGGACACTCCCCCGGAACGACCTGTCAGTCAATTACTGCAGGACCAATCAAGACGCCTCGGAGGCGTGGTTACTGCTCTGAACAGGGTATTTAACAGAGCTTCTTTCATTAGCTCATTGCCCTGTCGTGGTTCTAGCTTGTTCTAGTCACTCAGTGCTTGTGTATTCTATTATCCCTTTTGGTTTTGACCCGGCTTGTTTACCTTACTCTGCTTATCTCTGTTACCCTTGATTCGGCTTGTCTCTCGCTTACCTGTCTTCTGTTACCCTCGACCTCGGCTTGTCTTTGACCATTCTATACTGTGCTACTTACGTTAGTCCGGCCATTCTAAGGTCCGGTATACGTATCTGGCTACTGTTTGTACTCTGCGTGTTGGATCCCTGTCCTGATCCTGACAGTCTCCCAGTGTCCCTTAGAGTCTGTGTCCACACTAGGACACTTAGAGACATTGGGACACTGGGAGAGACATCGGGACACTGAGATACTGGGAGAGACATGGGTACACTGAGATACATAGGGACACTGAGAGAATAGAGAACTCTAGGAGACTAGGGGACTCTGGGGGACTAGGGACACAAACACTAGGGACATCCAGAGACACTGGGAGACATGGGGACACTTGGAGACTAGGGGCCACTGGAAGACATGGGGCCACTGTGTCCCTAGTGTTTTTAGGGTCCCCATGTTCCCCAGTGTCCCTATGTTCCCAAGTGTCCTAATGTCTCAGCGTCCCCAAGTCTCTCACCGTCCCCATGTCTCACAGGCTTGGAGCTGCTGTCTGGACTCTATGTGCAGAGCTGCTCCCCGCGGATCAGTGAGTAGAGAGAGGTAGGGAGGGAGATGCTGTAACTTCTCATCCCTGCCTATCTCCACACAAACAGCGACCCCTACTGGCCGGGGCTGGTATTGCAGAATAATCTCTGTTTATACTGAGACAGACATTTGTATTGCCGGTATTACTGCAATATCGGCACCAGCAAAGCAGCCTCAACTACCTGAGAAATACTTCTGAGAAATACCTGGCAACCATAAGAAATACATGAGAAATACCTGGCAACCTTAAGAGTAATGTATAAAAAAAAGAAAAAAACATTTTTTTTTTTTTTTTTAAATCAATGGGCCTATTCCATGGGCCTGGTCCTGGGCTTGGAGCAACAGCTCCATCAGCCCCTATGTTAATTTGGCCCTGATCACAACTGGTACAAGCACCAACTGGAAAGGATGCTTGTCTGGATCTTGTTATAACAAACAATGTTGATCTTTTGACCAACATTCAAGTAGGGGAGCATTTGGGAAATAGTGATCACAATATGGTAATTTTTTAAATATACTCGAAAAAGCATGTGGGGTATACTAAAACGCATAATTTTTAAAAAGCTAATTTCAATAAGATTAGGACAGCTCTACAACATATCGACTGGCATAAACTCCTTAGTGTAAAAAATACTGAGGATAAAAGGAAGCTCTTCAAACAAATATTAGACAGGTACATTTCTTAGTATGTACCATTGGGTAATAAATATAAAATAAACAAATTTAAACCAATGTGGCTTAGTAGAGAAGTAAAATAAGAGATTAAAAATAAGAAAAGGGCATTTAAAGCATTTAAATCGAACAAATCAGAGGCATCCTTTATAAGATATAAGGAAGCCAATAATGCTTGCAAAAGGGCAATTAAAGTGCCTAAACTAGAAAATGAGAAATGGATAGCCAAAGAATGCAAAACCAACCCCAAATTTTTTTTCAAGTACATCCATTCTAAAAAAACTAAAAATTAAAGTGTAGGTACACTGGAAATAGAGATGGGTCTGTTAGTTAATGAAGGCAAGGAAAATGCAGACATTTTAAAGAACTATTTTTGTTCAGTATATATTAATGAGAATCCGATGGCAAGAGATATGCAAATGATAGCTGAAAAAAAACTCACAGATAACTTGTGATTGGATAACTCAAGACAAGGTGCTACAGCAGTTAAAGAAAATTAATGTACATAACGCTCCGGGGCCTGATGGTATTCACCCACGAGTACTTAAGGAGCTAAGTAGGGAAATAAGTGAACCTCTGTATTTTATCTTTCAAGATTCTTTGGTTTCAGGTATTGTACCGGAGGGGCTGGCGGGGGAGGCAGATGGGTTGGGGGTGAAAGAGACACACACAATGAGCTGGGAAGCATGGAGTTGCAAGACACACAATGGGGAAAAATGGAGATAAGATACACTAAAGGAGGTAAGACACTTAAAAGAGGGGATAAGAATAACAAAATGGAGGATAAGAGGCACACAGGTGAAGATGTAATTTTTTTTGTGGGGGGGGGATGCGGAAAAATGCATCTTCACCTATGTACCCAAAAAATCCTTGCACCAGCCCTGTACAAACACATACACACATACACACACACCGGCACATACAAACACAGACACACACACTTTGACACACAGATACGCACACCTTGACACACAGATACATACACAGATACACTGTGTGTGTATCTGTGTGTCATGGTGTGTATTTGTGTGTCAAATACACACACACACACTCACACTGGCACATACAAACACAGATAAACACTCACCTTGACACACAGATACACATACATACACACTGCCAAGGTGTGTGTATCTATGTGCCAGTGTGTATCTGTGTGTCAGATACACACACAGATATACAAACACACATCTACACACCAGCACATACAAACACAGATACACAGATACACACACTTCGACACACAGATACATACACACACACAGAGATACGGTGTGCGTATCTGTGTGCCAGTGTGTGTAGCTGTGTGTACATACACACTGACACACAGACACACTGGCACATACAAACAAAGATACACGCAGCTTCACACACAGATAGATACATACATACATACATACACACACACAAACTGTGTCAAGGTGTGTGTGTATCTGTGTGCCACTGTGCCAGTGTTCTGTGTGTCAGATACATACACACACACACACACACAGATACACACTTATACACACACTGGCACATACAAACACAGGTATACACACACAGATACAGACACACACCAGTAAATACAAAAAAAAGGTTTATCCAACAGCGCACATTTTTTGGGAGGAGGGGAGGGGTGCCACAATGTTGATACACAGGAAAAATTAATTGGGAACCCTCTCTCTAGGGAATTAACTCTAGTGAATAAACTCTCTAATAATTTTACTCATTTTTCTTGTTTTTAAAAATATTGTCACCAGAGGTCATGGCTGTTTTTGTATTTAACAATTGTCATATTACCGGAGCAAATCTGAATTTGAATCATAGCTGCAGAATGTTAGTTCTTTATATAAAATGATGACAATTTACCAAATCCTCTATATTTGCATAAAAATATATTTCAGACAACAGAATCCTGTTTTTAAAGCTACGGTAACACTCCAGGTGGTACAGACATGAACAGACACTGCATACGCTGCCAATTTCATTCTCCGCAGTGACAGGATTTGTGAGAATATCCTCCACCCACGTGGGTTTTCTAAAACCAAAAATTAGTTGCAGCTGAGGTTACATTTGCGATCGCTGTCTGTATTTTTTTAGATATTATTTTCACACGTTGAATATTATGTCCTGTATATTATCGAGAAGTGTTTATTTACAAATATATCCTTGTCAGCTCATCGTGTTATTTGTCTGATCTTCAAAGGACTGTAAAGTCGTGGCACGGGTTCTCATACATGTCAAAGCATACCGAATGGTTTGAATTAACACATATTACATCAGATTACATTATTTATAGTGTTTCACAGGTAGAATATTTTAAAATGTATGTATGTGTGTATTTTCCATGTCCTTGGACACGGGAGTGTTTTGAAGCTAAGTGGAATTTTTACAGTAAGTGCTAGTAAGCGCTTCAATAGTATACAGGGAGTGCAGAATTATTAGGCAAGTTGTATTTTTGAGGATTAATTTTATTATTGAACAACAACCATGTTCTCAATGAACCCAAAACACTCATTAATATCAAAGCTGAATATTTTTGGAAGTAGTTTTTAGTTTGTTTTTAGTTTTAGCTATTTTAGGGGGATATCTGTGTGTGCAGGTGACTATTACTGTGCATAATTATTAGGCAACTTAACAAAAAACAAATATATACCCATTTCAATTATTTATTTTTACCAGTGAAACCAATATAACATCTCAACATTCACAAATATACATTTCTGACATTCAAAAACAAAACAAAAACAAATCAGTGACCAATATAGCCACCTTTCTTTGCAAGGACACTCAAAAGCCTGCCATCCATGGATTCTGTCAGTGTTTTGATCTGTTCACCATAAACATTGCGTGCAGAAGCAACCACAGCCTCCCAGACACTGTTCAGAGAGGTGTACTGTTTTCCCTCCTTGTAAATCTCACATTTGATGATGGACCACAGGTTCTCAATGGGGTTCAGATCGGGTGAACAAGGAGGCCATGTCATTAGATTTTCTTCTTTTATACCCTTTCTTGCCAGCCACGCTGTGGAGTACTTGGACGCGTGTGATGGAGCATTGTCCTGCATGAAAATCATGTTTTTCTTGAAGGATGCAGACTTCTTCCTGTACCACTGCTTGAAGAAGGTGTCTTCCAGAAACTGGCAGTAGGATTGGGAGTTGAGCTTGACTCCATCCTCAACCCGAAAAGGCCCCACAAGCTCATCTTTGATGATACCAGCCCAAACCAGTACTCCACCTCCACCTTGCTGGCGTCTGAGTCGGACTGGAGCTCTCTGCCCTTTACCAATCCAGCCACGGGCCCATCCATCTGGCCCATCAAGACTCACTCTCATTTCATCAGTCCATAAAACCTTAGAAAAATCAGTCTTGAGATATTTCTTGGCCCAGTCTTGACGTTTCAGCTTGTGTGTCTTGTTCAGTGGTGGTCGTCTTTCAGCCTTTCTTACCTTGGCCATGTCTCTGAGTATTGCACACCTTGTGCTTTTGGGCACTCCAGTGATGTTGCAGCTCTGAAATATGGCCAAACTGGTGGCAAGTGGCATCTTGGCAGCTGCACGCTTGACTTTTCTCAGTTCATGGGCAGTTATTTTGCGCCTTGGTTTTTCCACACGCTTCTTGCGACCCTGTTGACTATTTTGAATGAAACGCTTGATTGTTCGATGATCACGCTTCAGAAGCTTTGCAATTTTAAGAGTGCTGCATCCCTCTGCAAGATATCTCACTATTTTTGACTTTTCTGAGCCTGTCAAGTCCTTCTTTTGACCCATTTTGCCAAAGGAAAGGAAGTTGCCTAATAATTATGCACACCTGATATAGGGTGTTGATGTCATTAGACCACACCCCTTCTCATTACAGAGATGCACATCACCTAATATGCTTAATGGGTAGTAGGCTTTCGAGCCTATACAGCTTGGAGTAAGACAACATGCATAAAGAGGATGATGTGGTCAAAATACTCATTTGCCTAATAATTCTGCACTCCCTGTATATATATATATATATATATATATACTGAGGAAAAGCGATTTTAAAAATTCCTGCTTTCAGAGACATGACAAACATACACACACACGCACATACGTTTTAAAATATTTAATTTACAGGAATCAAACAACAAAACAATCCCTCATTTTAACGAGTTTTCATGTTATTAATTACTGCTCCTCTTATGTACGATGAAAGTGGTATCACGCACACCCACCTCACCACAGTAAATACTATTGAAGTCCTTACTAGGGTGATGAGTACAGATGAGGTAAGTAAACAATACACTTACCTTCACAGCACGCCCAAGGCAACATTTACCCCTCTTACTGCTCTGGATGTGCTAATGTATGCCAAACAGGGTGGATAGGGAGAAAAATGGGCATTTCATGTAGCAGTAAACATTCACATTTTGGACCCACAAATACAAATACCTTTTCTCTTGGATAAAAAATTAAAGAAGAGTTAGAGTATTATTTATGCAGTGGCAAAACTATCACAGCCGCAGGGGTCACAGTAGCGACCGGGCCCATCATTCCAGGGGGTCCATCCACATCTGCGACCCTGCGACCGTGGGCACCATAACTTCAGGGCAGGTGCTCGGCCACAACCGCCTTGGGGCCGCGGTTGCTGGAAGGAGGCGGGCACTGTGCTGTGCTGTTCCTCTCCTGCCGCTGTGTGTAGCGTGGCCGAGTGGACCACTGTCTGACAGGAAGTGCAGGTACAGAGGGGAGAGACAAATGGAGGGGCTCGGGTGGGGGGGAGGAATGAGACACATAGAGAACCTTGGGGCAGAGAGGGAATGGGCACATGAAGGGACTAAGGGGGAGAGGGAATGAGACATGGAAGTGCAAAGGGGGGGTAAAGGGAATGAAACCCATGGAGGGGTTGGGGAGAGGGAATGAGACATATTGAGGGGTTGGGGGAGAGGGAATGAGACAAATTGAGGTGTTGGGGGGAGAGGGAATCAGACACATGGAGGGTCTGGGGGAGGGAATGACACATGGGGGCAGAGCAATTTTCACACTGGGCCCAGTGGCTTCCAGTTACTCCTCTGTATTTATATATACCTATGCAGTTTTTATGATGCTATGAGACTGCAGCCTACAATCGCTGTTTGCCTGGGGTCTTGTGGGTACTTGTCCTCCCTGCCACCATTGTAGTACTTTTGGAGCAAGGAAAGGAACACATACAATGGAAGGGAGAACCAGAACAGGTGGACCTGTGGCGTAAAACTACTCTGCAGTAATTTGTGCTATTGTGTCTAACACTAACATACATGTTGCACCAAAAACGTGGGTTCCTAGAATGCCGTTTCCATAATATATATTAACGGTCCTGGATTTGGCCAGAGATTCCCTGCGGTTTCTCCTTCTTCATGATGTATAGAGCTTTACTACAGGGTTTAATGCGATTTGAAAGATGTGAAATATATCTCGCTCAGTGCTGCCTCTACAAACACTGTTCAGTTGTGCAGTGAGCTTTGCATGCTAAATGTATTTTACACCGCAGACGTCCACAGCAGGGGATTTACACCCCTACAGGCCATTATACAGAGCTTTCCTTTATTAAAACACCTACACAAGGAGACAAGTCAGGCATCACTTTATTAACCCCTGCCAACATCCTCAGCGCACATGGCAGCTGTTTCCCTTTCATCAACTCTCCAAAGGCAGCAGAACTCACACTTCGCTGCTCTTATTAAACCATAGATATGCCTGGCTGTGACTTTTTTTTATAGATTTCCTTATGTCCCAATGCTTAAGCATTCTATGTAATAGGAAGCTCAGTCCAGCCACTTGGGGGAGCTGGAGAGGTAGCACCGTCACTGTTTTTCAATGTGTTTTGAAGGTAATAAAATGTAAATGTGAAGGCTTCATGATTCATTCTCCCTATGTGTGTGAGCTAGGTTTACAGAGATCCCTGTTTGTACACAGTACAGAGCGTCAAATCCTGGAGAACTGTTTTAGAGAACTGTTTTGTAGAAAACTCACGCAAGGTTGATCACTAAAGTATGAGTTGTGGAGAATTTCTATATTAGGCCACCATACAGAATAGCAGGATGGTTGCCACGGCAGCACTATGGCGTCTGATAGTCCCTGGAATTAACCTGCTCTGAAGTCACTCCAGGCACTAGCAAGTACTATATAGAAAGAGCAGTGGCGGTGCAGTGCTCAATATTGTGGGCCACCCCCGCACCCCTGTTTGATAGAGCTCCTTGTGGGGTCACTTCTCTCCCTTGACCACACTCTAGAATGACTACCCCCAAAGCTGGATTTCCCATTAGCCAGAGTAGGCATCTGCCTAAAAGCACACATCCCAAGTGTTCCTATTTAAGGGAGACAGTCCCTACTTTGGGCCTAAATCCCTCTGTCCCTCTTTTCTATCCTAATGTCCCTCTTTTCTAAGAGCTCCAGATTGTCGGTGTATCAGGATGTATAACAGAGCTCCACAGCAATAATATTCCCAGTAACGTGTCTTTAAACTACAATAAATGTGTTTAGTTATCAGTCTGTGTAAATAAGATACAATTCTTATACTAAATTCCATTTTAGCTGCACAAATTGTTATTAGTAAGTCCCCTAAAATTTCTTAGAACAGCCCCGCCGCTGGCTACAAGCCCACCTGGACCCCTAAAATGAAAGTGTCTCTTTTTGTTCATTTGAAATGTTGGAAAGTATGCTAAAAGGGCACCATTGATGCATATTATGCTTGTTACAGCCAATCTCCGTGCTTTGCCATCTTCCCAAACAGCAAAGATTCAACCAGAGGTCGTAGGCTATCTGATCACTGTGTTACGTCTGAGGGAGCCTGCTTTCTGAATGGCCCTCAACCCTCAGACGCAACACCGTGATCTCCAGCCAGGGCCGGATTAACATAGGGGCTGATGGAGCTGCAGCTCCAGGCCAATGCCTATAAAATAGGCCCATTGATTTAAAAAAAAAAAATGTTTTACTTCTCTTCACATGCTGTTGCTTAAGTATGGAAACTTAAAAGGGATTAAGGGGACAAAACTGTTGTGGACTGGCTGACAATTAGTTAAGGTAAAGCTGACTTTGTGCACCATGCAAATACTCACGCTGCTTCAGTCTCTCTAACACTGTGGCATGTTCCCTTTCTTCTACACTCACTACATACACATTTTCTCTGTCCCAGACTGTATAACAGGAGATTCTGCCTGCCAGTCAGAAGGTTAGGAGAGGAGTGCACCAGCAAGTGCTAGGTGACAGTCATTAGACACATTTTTGCCAAGGTCAGCTTGTTGTCTGCACAGTAATGCCCTTGGTTGGTCATCCTGCATGATTGTCAGGCAGTCTGATGTGCATTCACGCCAGGCTGACCATCTAATTCTTCGTGCAGACCCCCTTTTTGGGTATGTTTATCCCTTTGGGCGGTTCTGGTTATGTGATTATGGATTTACTTAAAAGTTGAAGTGAGAGATTAGCATAGGGCATGTGTTTTCTGATCGCTATATCCTGTGAGTTTCCCTTCAGCACAACCTCCACCAGATACATGACAATTGGGAGGTATGACTGTTTTAGTTTTCTGTCGATAAGATTCTGTAATTAGGCCCATCATAATTGTCAGCACCAGGCCCTATGGGCTCTTAATCTGACCCTGTCTCCAGCAGAGAGGAAATGGGTCAGGGGCCAGTATGGCCACATATTACAAAGTCCTGAAGGTACACACACACTGCTCCCCACACCCACTGCTACCAACTCACACTACTAATACAAACACAAGCACTACTGTCACACTACTGCACAGACTACTAACCACTCCTACACTGTTACAAACACACTATTATATTCTGCACACACTGAGAGATACATACACAGACATACACTCATACATACACATTCACACATTACTACACACACACTCAATCTCCAAATAAACACGCAGACAGTACATATCTCTCTGTGTGTATACAACATTTTTAATGAGATATAATTAAGGGGGGTGGTTTTGATTTTGAGTTTGGAAAAGTGAGTGAAATTGGGGATGCTTAAGAATTCCCAGCCTAAAGGCACTGGAGATTTAAATCAGGCCAGGGCAGCCTTACCCCAATGCCACTCTGGATGGGCACCCTTATCCTTATGCCGCTCTGAGCCTTCTCCCTTTCTCCGATTCCTTGCCTGAGCTATCATTCATGATTTTTCATGAATGGATTTATTCATACTGCAGGCAATCCCTGCCACCAAATCCCACAAGAGAGCCTGTGCTTATAAGCTAGGTCTATATATTTCAGATACATTGGGTTTATACTCACCAATATATTTGCAGATCAGTGTAGCTGTAATAAATATAACCAAGGAGATGGATAGGGACCCAGTTTGCGCAATAAATTTTGCAAATCGCACAGGTGCAACAGCTTATGGTACTCAGAGTTTATCCCAACAGATTTCTTAAAACTACCAATAATGCATTCTCTTATGATTTCTTAATTCACATGCAAAGGGCTTGCTGTACTCACAGATACGGGGTGGGGAGGGGGGTTGCCTTGGTCAGATCACCCTAAATAATGAGTTAATTTGCATGTGATGGAAAGAACATTTAAAAGAGATGCACACCGGTGCTGAAGGAAAACTAATTCGCTATAAACTAATCTTCATAAATCACAACTATCTGACAATGTGTTTTTCATTCACAATTTGGCTTTCAAAAGTCACGCTGGTCAAAGTCAATAGCATTGAATTTATTCTTAACAATGTGGATAAACGTCCAAAAAAAAAAGGGTAACAACGAACAAAGACAAGCGGTAGTATTTACATAAATCATCTAATCTTTGTTGAATTGGGAGTGCAGTCGATGCTCTGTTCTGAAGCCTCGCTTTACTGTAGAGATGCTCTGACAGAGGGTGTTAAAGTAAGCACGCCTTGTACTTGTGAATACCAATGAATTGGTTTCCATGGGAACCGTACCCAAGTGCACCATCTCAGAACTTTTCCTTAACTCATTTTTTTCCCCTCAAAGCCTTGCAGAAAACACAAAAGTTGGATTACAGCAGAGATCAGCTCTGTGTGGCTGGGGTTAAGAGGGGCAGTGCCAATCGGGATGAGGGATAGTTTGGCTCTATATTGTGGGTTCTATTATTTTTTGTTTTTGTTTATATCTGTATCACATGCACGCAGTATTTCCAAACCTTACTGTGAATAGTATCTCAGAATATTCATTGGTATAAATCCTTTTAATCACCATAAGGGTTGTGTTAAATTTTACAGAATACTCGTTACTGGAGGGATGCAATATGTCTTTAGCACTCGAACAGCCATATTAACTGCAACCCTGCAAGATAAATTGTACAAATGGCCTTCTAGTTCCTGGCATCTGGTGTTATACTAATATTGGGTAGGCCGAAAATGCAAATGAATACACCACCACCAACAAAGAAATGTGTATCTGTTGAATGCGACGCACTAGCTAAGACACAGGTAGCAAACCCGCGCATGTGGAATTGGGTTACATTTGAAACATAACTAGATAGTGTTAGCTATTTTATAAATTAATTGCTTTATTTCCATAGAACAAAAGTAAAGTGAGTGCTCCACGCACCATATCTTCTACAGAGCACTGCAGTGGTTATGGTGATATAAGTGTCCTTGTACCCACCCACTGTAAGGAGTTAAATAGATGTTTAAGGGTTAGACTTTTTACCTTGAGTGCGCGGTTTGACTGCTTACAATGGGGCAGGCGCCAGGACACTCCTGGCACCATAACCACAACAGTGAGTCAATTCTTTCATTCCTAGGCACTGTGGCACATTTGCAGATGCCAAAATCGTTACACAAATAAAATGCTGTACTTGTTCTTTTTATATGCTTTTTGCAGACTGTGGCGGTCCTTTGAAACACTGTAATTTGAAACCTTAACCCTTGGAACTCTGTTTTTTTTATCTATTATTCAGCGTATAGGCATATTTTTGATGTGGTGTTTTGTTGCCTGCAGGGAGTGATTCCAGAATATTTGCTAAATCTTGAATTGAAAATTGCTATAATTAAGCAAGCAGGACCGAGCTGTGATTTTACCTAAATTGAATAGTTTTTCTAACTGAGCTATTTTGGCTTACGTTTTGGAACTTGTAATAATCCCGTAGCCTATCAATGTTAGCATAACTGTCTGAAGTTGCAGGGCTTCCCTCCTATTGATACGTGGTTTGTTCTGTTCATCTGGCTTTGATACATATATATTATTCTGAATATTGTTTGGCTCCCTGGGGAACTAAACGTGGTCATTTCCCTTGAATGAAAATGATGTAGAGCCTAGACCATTCACTTTGAGACTAGAAGCTAATTCCCTTCTTGTGAACAGGGTCGGTGCAAGAACCTTTACCTCCCTAGGAAAAAATTCAACTGTCTTTTTTAAACTGCGGTGCTCTGTAGTGGTTATGGTGCTTGGAACACTTAACTTTTTGTTCTATGGAAATAAAGCAATTACTTTATAAAATAGCTAACACTATCTTGTTATGTTTCAAATGTTACCTAATTCAACGTTGTGGTTATGGTGCCAGGAGTGTCCTGGCGCCTGCCCCATTGTAAGCAGTCAAACCGCACACTCAAGGTAAAAAGTCAAACCCTTAAACATCTATTTAACTCCTTACAGTGGGTGGGTACAAGGACACTTATATCACCATAACCTCTACAGTGCTCTGTAGAAGTTATGGTGCGTGGAGCACTCACTTTACTTTTTGTTCAATGGAAATAAAGCAATTACTTTATAAAATAGCTAACACTATCTTGTTATGTTTCAAATGTTACCTAATTCAACGTGCGCGGGTTTGCTATCTATGTCTTAGCTGGTGCGCCTTATTCAACAAATACACATTCCCCTATTGGATTCAAAATGGTGGTTTGTTCATCTGATTTTTGGTCTAGCACCATATTGCCATAAAACCAGATGCCAGGAACTAGAAGGCCATTTGTACGTTTTTTCTTGCAGGGTTGCAGTTAATATTGCATATCTCCAGTAAACTTATTGCATCTCTCCAGTAAAATAGACTAAAGAAGGAAAGAGCCTTTTGAAGGTCAGTATAGTTTTTTTTTATATTACAGTTATTAGATGTATTTCCTCCCTCCCCCATTATTATTAGGATAACAGGGTAGGTAGGTAATCATTTTTTTATTGGGGGGACTGGCCCTAACGTTTTGGGAAGGTTGACAATGATATGTCCACCCACCTATGGAATTAATACCCCCCACCGGAAGTCCATGGGTGTTTATTGTCTCCCCGGTTAATGGGACACTGTAAATAATGTACCTGCTTCATTGCATTGAAGTTGTTATAGTGCCTGGAGTCCCATGGTGCCATCTTTCAATTCAGCATTAAACTTTATTGTAATGTATTAATGCTGTAGTGCTAAAAGAGAGTCCCCAGCAACCAATCCCATCTGTGCTGTTTGGATAACGAGGAAGAATTAGCCTGAGCAACAATGAATGGTTGTGATGGGTTGAGAGTGTTATCTTATTTACACAAACTGAATTCAAGAGTGTAAAATATCATACTGAATATCCAAGTCCCAGGGCTAATAGTAACCATTATAGAGTGATTAGTGTTTTATTCCTCCATATGAGTGAATTGAAAACTAATTCTTCTAAAGCACATGGAGAAAGCTCAGCTTAGAGGATGGTCCCAGGAATGGACAGCGCCGGGTCCCTGGAGGGACCAGCAGCCTTCAGGCAAGTACTGGCCCTGGTGGGTTAGCAGCAGGCCCCTTCACCACAGGGCTGTTGGGGGTGGGAGCAGGCCTTCTAGGATTTCCTTGATGCACTCCGGTTCTCCGAAGGCGTGGCAGGCAATGGGCCCCTCTGGTTTGGGGGGGTGTCACTTACACCGAGCAGAGACAGATGGCAGCCAGTGGCAGGGGGTCCTTGGGGATGTTAACTGGGGGGTAGCACTGCAGATCTCTCACAGAAGGGGGTCTCCTGGTACGGTAGTACCCTCAGGTGCGGGAGGGGCTGCCCAGGTTCAGATGAATGTCCACACCCAGCCCGCGTCTCAGGCTGGCAATCCCCCTCCCTGCTTGATACATGCCAGGGAGGGGGGCTCTCCTTCCCTGGTGGTCCAGTGGCATTGGCAGTTCAGTGGGGGGGAGGGGGGCTGGCAGAGTTTACTTACCTCTCCTGCAGCTCCTGTCAGCTCACTCCTCCTCCGCGCCGGTCCGTGCAGCTCTTCTGTCAGCTCACACTGTAAGTCTCGCGAGAGCCGCACTATGACCCCGCGGCTCTCGCGAGACTTACACTGGGAGCTGACCGAGGTGCTGAAAGGACTGGCGCAGAGGAGAAGGGAGCTGACAGGAGCTGCAGGAGAGGTAAGCGCTCGCTGCTAGCCCCCTGTCTGTATTATGGCAATGTAAATTGCCATAATACAGACAGTGACTCGAGTATAAGCCGAGTTGGGTTTTTTCAACACAAAAAATGTGCTGAAAAACTCGGCTTATACTCAAGTATATACGGTAATTACATACAGACGCGATCGATGGTTATATGATTTCACTCAGTATGTGTCTTGTCACCTTGAGAGATCACTTAGCATATTGTAATAAATGCTTGGAAGGGGGTAACGCGACTCATATCACACAGACAGAATAAGCAAACTACAGCAACTCTCCCTGCTGACATTATATGAGTTCAATACAAAATGTGTGAACAATTTTATTAAAATTCTATTTATTAAGAGTTATTTCTCTATATCATATGTATATGTGTTTATCTCCAGATGATTAGATGGATTTGCAATTAAATATAAAAAAATAATTTTTAAACACTGTAAACATCGTGCAAGCATACAAAAAAAAACATATTTATCTTTTTAGATTATAACATTCCTGTTAAATAAATGCATTGGAGGTCTTTTAATAAATCAAAATTTTAAATGTGTCTTGCAAAAAAAAAAAAAAAAGATAAATGTATAAAATTCACTTTATTATATCTTTTCGGTGGGTACAGGGGGGTCATGAAAATGTTCTGCCGATAGGCATTTGTTGACATTTAAAAGTAAATCAGATAAAAGTCTGCAAACTTACCACAATACGCCTTCATTAACAAACGTGGAAAGCCTATCTAGTGTAAATCACGACATTTCATAATGCAATACAATTCCAACATTATTGTAATTATAGGTTGTATGGAAGTATAACTTGCAGTGATTTGGGAGTGTAGGGCCCCCTACTGGACATGAAACGTAATTAATGGGATCTTCTACTGCAAGCATGTCAAACTTTGTGGCCCGGCGAGCCGCTAGTACATGCTTAGTGTTAAAGCAGAGTAGGCACCTGCTTTTTCGACATTGCAGGTGCCTACTCTGCTAAAATGTACCTGTCCGGGACTCAAAAGTCGCTGGAGGAGCTCAGTCTTCATGCTCCTCACTGCTCCCTCTCCCGTCTGTAGTGATGCCGAGTGCCGGAATATGACGTTATATTCTGGCAACGGCATCACTAAACTGTGTGTGTGAGGGAGCCGTGAGCAGCAGGACAGAGATCTCCAGACAGAAGATCCCCACTGGACCCCAGGCATAAATACAATGATGTGAGTGTGTGCAAGAATGTGTAAATGTGTGTGTGTGTGTGTCTGTCAGTGAGTGTGTGTCTGTCAGTGTGTGTGTGTTTGTCAGTGAGTGTTCGTCTGACGGTGAGTGAGTGAGTGTGTGTCTGTCAGTGAATGAGTGTGTGTGTGTGTGTGTCTGTCAGTGAGTGTGTCTGTGTGTGTGTGTGTGTGTGTCAGTGAGTGTGTATTGTGATGGCCTTGGCTGGACAGTGGAGGACCTGGAGGTGCACATAGTGTGCGTGACGTTGACATGCTCCACCTTCAAAGGGTTTCAAGAAGTAGCATAAGGATCCGCTTTGGCACAGGGTGCGGACGGTGCCATTTGGGGTGCACCAGGGGCCGGACTCCAGAGTCGCATACTGGCAGCGTCAATGTGAGTGGAGTCTGCTTGTTGGCTAGAGGGGGGGACTGGGATTTAGTAGAGGGGGGCTGGTATTTGGTATATGGGGGGGACTGGGATTTAATAGAGGGGGGACTGGGATTTAGTAGAGGGGGATGCTGTTTTTTTTTATACTGCACTTTTCAAAATAAGCCTACATTTCTATGAAAATTTAAGTTTTTTTGTTTTTTTTTGTGGCCCACATAAATTTAAACCTTGTTTATTTGGCCCTAGCTACACTTTGAGTTTGACATGCTTGTTCTACTGGAGTTTAGGCAGTAAAATGTTGCAGTATGATGGGAGGGGCCTCCCCTTACCTTTTAAGAGACTCCTCTGTTTCCTGTCACTCCTTTTGGTTTCTGCTGTCTCCTGAAGTTCCGGTCTGGTGTATTCCAACTCCTTCACTTGCTATAATTTCCTCTGTGCCTATCTACACTCTGTTTCTAAGGTTTCTAGCTTTTCTGTCTCTTCCAGGCCCGGACAGGCCATCGGGCATACCGGGCAAATGCCCAGTGCACCGCGATGGTCATGGGCCGAGGCCATCAGGGAAGATCACAGGATCTCCCCTGTTGGCCCATGCAGGGCCGGCACTATCCGAGGGATTCACCTCCACTACAACCACCAAGGATTCAAGGGATTCCCCACTATGTCCCCCCTCACAGCCAAAGGTAAGAAGGGAGGGGAGATATAAAGTGTAGATTTAAAAAAAAAAATTGGGTCAGCGCAGGCTTTGCTGACTTGCTCTACCAGCGTTGCTGCAGGAGGCTTGGGCTTGATGGGGGAGTCTGAACATCCTGGTGCTCCATCTCGGGGGCAACGATTTGGGGTCTGTTCCCGTGCTAGACCTGGCTCGGGTTGTCTGCTCGGATCTCCGCTGGCTTTCTGCTTGGTTACCTGGCGTGAGGATCCGGTGGTCAAATGTGTTGCCCAGGCTTCAGTGGAGCAGATTTTCTTCTCCAGGCGCCGCTTACAGGGTTTGGAAGAAACTTAATAGGCTGGTAGGTCTGCCTGTTGCTGAGCTGCATGGGTTCCTCATCTGCCGACCGGGTTGAAATTTTTCAGCCTGATGGGGTCCACCTTAGCGCTGCTGGTCTGGACCTTTTTCTGGCAGACTTACATGAGGCTCTGGTGCCCGAGGTCTAACATGGGCTGAAAAAAAAAAAAAGATTTTATAGGCTGTTGGTTGACGGCAAGAGATTGGATCTTTTGTGGCGAGAGGGTGCGGCTTTAGACCGTGGTGCAGAGAGAGAGGGCGAGAGTGACGGCAGCAACCGGCTGTGGTGCCTGTCTGCAGTCTGCGTTAAAGGTGGACGTGACGAATAATCTCTGCTTGGGCGGATGCAACGGGTGCTCAGCTACAGGATTAGGTGAGCCGCATCCTCCAGTGGACTGAAGAGTTTACCCTTAAGCGCCGCCACCCTAGCTAAATTTGGTTACTAGTTATACATGTTACGGCCGTTGAATGTTTTTTTTCTGCCATGATACCATTGTGATGTATCCAATAAATGCGGCCAGCAATGGCTTTACCTCCCAACATAGTGTATGTGTTATTTATTTCAAGGGGAATGATGGGTTAGGGAGGGTGTTATAGGGTTAAGTATTTGTCTAAAACAAAAGGACATAGGAGATTACCCATTATCTCTTGTGTAATTGACTTCCAAGAATCGCTGGGCTTCTGTTGTTTACAATCACTGTTGTCAGATTGTTGCAGGCTACTGCAAAGGTTTTCAAGATTCTTCAAGTTTTGGGACTAAAATCCATCTGGAAGAAACTTATTTTGAGCTGTTCGATGTGTTCAGAAGATCATGGGAGCATTCATGTGAACAGCTCAACTGTAAGGACCAAACTCAGCAGGAGGAACATATTCCATTTCTAAAGACAATATACCTGCAAACATCAAAAGAATTGAAATTATATGAACACATTGGAAAAAAGTGACTTCTGCTCAGAAAAGTAACAGTATCACTTTTCCTCTCTAAAGTCTGTTATATAACCCAGGTTTGATATGAAAAAAGTATTTTTTATTGATTGGCCTAATGAAGCAGAAAGCCAACAGATGGTTGGATGGGTTGCAAGTCTTTTAAAAGCTCCCTGAGATCCAGGTAAAAGAGCTGGGACATCGAGCAAAACCTTCTACTTCATTACAATTGTTATGCGAAGAAGCACAACAGATAACTGGGGAACAAGCAAAGATTAAACATGTCGTTCCTTCATCCTTCTGCACATCAAGCAATCCATGGAAAGCCAAATGGCTCTTCGGCATGCTTTAGTAAACTCTCGCAGCTTCTTACTCCATCTAACTGTAATTGGTGATCATTGCTGCATCTTATGTATGAATTTTAAAGCTCCTGGAGACAATTTCTACCATAATTTCTCAATCATATATTCATGTTTTACCGGTGAAAGAAAGGGTTAATAGAGAGTGGAGTTACCAGAAACTCCAAACATTTAAGAAAATTTAAATAAGAAAATTAGTAAACATAAAGAACAAACTTACTTTTCAGAATATAAGACACATTTTTGTTTTCTTTTAAACCCCAAATTTGGTGTAAAAAAAAACTGCCTGCGTCCTATATTCCGAGCGTCACCTAGTGCAATATCCGGGTGATTGGCAGCAGGTGCGTGTACAGAGCTAAGAGGATAAGAGACAGTCAAGGGAGGTAAGACATTCAACTGGTTGTTTTATTTTTTTTCTTCTGAATTTCCAAATAAAATATATGGGTCTGTCTTGTATTCAGGTGTGTCTTATATTCTTAAAAATACAGTATTTAAGTTTACATATAATGTAGACAAACTTAATGAGCTTTTTCATTCTAAGCTGCCATCAAAGTCTGTTTTTATAATTATAATAATAATAATAATAATAATAGTACTTCATCTAAGCTTAACAAATTAAAACAAGATGTTTATACTGTTTCATTATATACTACCCAACATTGAGGACAGTAAACAGAGTGTCTTATGTACATAACATACATAATTTATGTACATAAAGTTTCCATGACTGTACGTTTCAAAACTGTCTCGAAAGATGTAGACTTAGAAAGCATTAGATAGTGGTCCCAGTTTTCTAATCTCCCCTCCTTCCCCCTCCAATGTCAACAGTATGTGCCTCTCCTTCAATGAAGAAATAAAGGTATTTTTTCTAAATATTGTGTGTTAAGGCTACCTACCCTTTTTTTTTGGTGTTTGCCGACTCAGGTCTGACCAGCACAACTGGCGTTCAATAGTGGCCAGTGCCAACAAGAATTTGCCATATCCACTTCAAAGTCATAAGGTGCCTTAACCTGTAACCATCAAAGTTGTGTCAGGCATAGAATGCAGTCACAGAATGCAGTCAACAAAAGACCAGCGGTGGGCTATAATATAAATTGTTGCAGAAGCTGCATGTTAACCATGATCACCATGGATAAAAAGTGCCCAAGGACACTGCGCCATTAATTGCTAACAAGTTGACAAACAAGTTGAAAACTTATGTTAATATATCTGACTTGGAAAGAAAAATAGACTCCCGATTTATGTTGTCTACTCTATGTTTCTAAATTTACTATTAAGATGATAGTCCCCAGGAGTGTTTTTTTTATGTGGGAATATGCAAAAAAAAATGTAATTCCCAGCCAGCCAAATAAATAAACCACAAGAAAATTCAAACATCTAAAACAAAATGTAAATTGTTCGTTTTAATTAGATTTTTTTTTTTTGTCCGTTAAGTTTCAGATTTTTTATTTTGTAGGAAAAAAAAATAAGTTCAAATGTTAACAAAAATCTGTGAAATTGCTTGAATGAAGCAAGTGATATGTTCAAAGCAAAAAGTGACCCGTCCGTATTTTTTTCCCTGAAGAATTAATTAAATGATATGCAGGATTCGGACCCATGCTGTGGAACTGTAATTCATTCATCTTGATGAGAACATCAAGCTTCAGTTTCCTTCCAAATCTTTTTTTAGACACCAAAAAATCTTAATATCATATTAAATTTCAAACTTTCAATAACTAGTAATTTTGCTTTTTTTTCCCCACACCTGCTATGTGGCAAATGAGTTCACAGCGTCTGAAGACGCATTATTTTCCGAGTGATTTCATTTACCAAAGAGTTCCACTGGCAATGTGATCCTACAAGTACAGACTGCAGCAGGGAAAGTACGCCTGCACATATCGCTGGGCACTCTGCGCCGCGAGCATTTATTAATGAAGTAGAACAAACTTTATTTATTGCATAACCATTATACAGTGACATTAGTGAGTCAGCCAGCAGCGATGGCCAGCAATGCCATCACATGAAGGGAGACAGAAGGATATCTGAATTTGACTGGGATTATTGAATTTGCCTAGTAATATTTATGCACAGTGTATGGCTTGTGCCTAGCGCACAGAGTTTGCATAGTGCAGGGGTAGGCAACCTTTGGCATTCCATGTGTTATTATAATGTAGTATTGTAATATTGTAGTTTTGGAAGTTAACTTTAAAACATAAGACAAATATTCAGAAGTACTTGCCAATAACTTTGTATGTGAACGATGAAATGACTGTCTCTGAAAAAAAGAATTAAAGGAATCCTATAGTGCCAGGAAAACAAACCCATTTTCCAGGCACTTTAGGTTTAATAGGTGCCTCCCCCCTCCCCCCCTTCAACCACTTACCTAAACCTGGCGCCGATGTCGCTCAGCGCTGGGTCAAATTTCGCCTATAGTGTCACTTTAAAAAATAAAAAAATAAAATAAAATAGTAAATCATTAAACTGAATTAACAATGGTAAAAAATACTGAACATGCTCTGTTAATGCCTATGCTTTTGATTACATAGTTATTGTTATTTATTGAGAGTTATCTATATTTTATCTTTATGTCCAGTGTATCAGTAATGCATTGTACTTCTACCGTGTAAGCCCAGAAACTTGCCGGCTAAGCTTATTTTAAACTATCTAGCCTTCTAAAATGACAAAGCCTTATCTAGATTAAAATGTCTGTTTAATCTCAGAAAGCAATGGCAAAGTAGTATGAGTTGATTATTTACAGAAATAGGATGGGGAAGGGGGTTACAGTAAAGTTTCCATTGTGACACTTTCTATCTCCGATGGCTAAAAGCTCATACAATGGAAAAGCGATGACTGCCCCTGGATGTGTTAGCAGATCCAAATCAACATCATAATCACAGTAACTTTGACTTACCCCTGGTCCCTGTCAGACAAGAAGATAGAACTTTCATATCATAAAATGGAAGAAATAGATAAATCTATGGTTTTAGCAATAAAATTGACATCTCTGTATACGTTTGATTAGTTAGTTTGTATGAGGACTACACGTGTAAGAAAGATCAGATTGAATCTAGTATTCCAAAAAAATGTCAATCACACTTTAGAATTTCATCGTAATAATATTTTCTACTTTTTAATAGGACTGATATACAATTTAAATCACACGCTTACATGAAATGTCTCCTCACTTCCAGTGTCTTGCTTAAGACAGAATAAATAGAGAAGGTATCTCTTGAAAGTTTGTCTCTAAAATTTGATATTAGTTCAATTAAATAAGATACATCCGTATATTTTTAAAAAACATTTCTTATTCACGCCACTGAGTTTCCATAGATATTCCAGACAGCTAATATTTTTTTTATATAATTTTTTAATCCAGACAAGGTAGAGACCAATCCTTCCGTTTGTGTAAAGTACATTTTGGGTATGGATTGATTAACTATTGGGCAAAACCCTAGATTTCTGCTTGTAATATTCCAGGAATAATGTTTTCTTAATGCTTTGTAAATTAGTGTCCCCATGGCATTCATTTACATTGTTGCAAAGTAATCCCTAATTAACCTTTGAGGTGTTAAAACTGATCCGTGAAATGAGAAGCACTATTGTCTTCGTGGAATAATCTGTTTCTGGACTTGCATGGGTGAGAAATGCCCTAAATCTGAACTTTGGTGGTTTTTCGCAGTCCCATCATCCCCAATGAAAACTTAATGCAGGCAGCTTTAATAATCAAGGGCACCGGGTCAACATGATGGATAATAAATCACAAAATGGAGGCTGCTATTTAATATCACATTAGATAACGCAAATAATTTTAGAAATAAATATATACTGTATGTATTGGACTATTTGTATATCACCCTACATCATGTCAGGCAGAAGTGCATAACACAGTTGTCTAAACGTCTCTTGTGACTGAAACTGCATTATTTATCTTTACAACACTCGTACTTTTTACGCTTCAAACATTAAAGGAACACTATAGTGTCAGGAACGCAAACATGTATTCATGAACCTATAGTGCTAAAAACCGCCATTTAGGTGGCTTGTTCCCCTGCCCCCTTAAGAGGTATAAAACTAACCTTATTTCCAGACATGCGTGGGTCAACCGTGCAGGCCCCACCCTTGTCACCCTTGCTGACATCATCAGAATTTAGAATTTCAGCCAATCCAATAGTTTTTACCATACGGAAGGGTTGGATTGGCAGAAATTGGCAAGGGCCAACTGCTTGTTTCCCTTGAGACAACAGCAAACCTTTGACCTCAAAAGCAAAAATAGAAAAACCTATAATGGAGCAGACAGTCCAATATAACAGTGGAGAAATCTAATAACACTGTAAAGATTCTAGAGGAAATTGCAACTCACATGTACCTGAGCCCACAGTCTGTCTAAGCATTGGAGTCTTGAATGGGTGACTTCCTATCCTCTACTTATATTGAGCTATCTCATCCCCCTTTTTCTTAAGCACAGAATTAAGGCAGATGATATGTAAAGTAAAACAGAAGACATGTACTGTATACAGCATAAAAAAGTATGATTAATACACCATACAGACCTGCACTCACATGTGCAAGAGCCTTGGAATTCGGCTCACTGAAATGGCTCTGGTGTCTTATAGTTTTCAGAAATGTTTTATTAAAAGGCTATATCTTAGAAAAGTCATATGATAAATGTTAATAACAAAAACATTTTATTCAGTAATAATACATTCTCAGATATATCCTGTAAATAATTGTATTGTGACCCTGATCAGTTTAACTCATTTTATCAATCTCAGAATTCCTAAAAGCTGAGTGAACCCTGCTGGGAATTTAACCTGTCACAATAGGATTTGAACAGTTTCTGCAACGGAGTCATTTTTTCTAAAAGTTATATTTTCACCCACGCATTTATAAATAGAATAAATAAATCGTTCTGCAACCAACAGACAATTCTTTTGTGACTTATTTTCTATCATAAAAAAGCAACATGAATTCTCAGAGCTCTGCAATGGTGAGCTTTTACTATTGTTGTACAACTTGATGTGCCTATAGCTCAGCACTACGTAAAGTACCACCTCTGTTAATCTGTTACTACGCGTTTCACTCTTTTAAAAAGTCCTGTATTCCAGTAGTAAAATGCTGATTCATTAAAAATAAATGTCAACTGCAAGCATACTGGGTATAGGTATGCACTTTGAATTTTGTCTGAAAAACACTGACTTGTCCCTAATGAAGTCCCTTGGTGGGACAAAATGCGCAGGACCAACTTTATCAACTTATGGTGACATGCTACATTTGCGATCACTAACTTCTATGTAAGTTAATAAATCTGCACTTTGCATTTTACTTGGTCGCTATTTTATTGAATTGCACTTTGTCTTTCCTTACTTCGAGATTCATAAAGCTCAGGATCTGGAACAGATCCACATCTATTATACTAAAGGCTCTTTTATCCTTTTTAAATTGCGAGTGACCATATGGCGTATACTTTTAGCTATCACTTGTAACATTTTTTTCCCTGGCAGGACAACCCTTATTTTTGTACATTGATATTCATTGAAGATTCTTTTGAGGAGATCTTCTGGGTTTTCTATACCTGACGGGAAGTCCTTTATTAAATTGTTATATTAATTGCACTTTTGTCACTAAAGCACTTTATCTAATTGTGAGTCACTTTTTGAAACACTTTTGTGACTGCTAGGATAATGCCTGTATAAACGAATAATAAATACAGGGTGGGCCAAAACTCAGGGGTTGAGGAGTTAATATATATATATTTTTTAATAAACCAATTTCAATATTATTACATACAATGAATGCTTAGCGTATGGAGATTTGTTTGACTAGGTACGGAAGTTGACATCTTTTAAAGTTGGGCTCTTTAGATTACATTGTTCATAACATTAGTTAATGTTTGAGGCTCTAGTGCTCAAATTTGAGTACGTATATTCTCCTTGAGCTGCTCAAGGGTACACGTTTTTTTCATGTACACTCGCTCTGTTAGATATACCCACAAGAAGTCATCGGGAGCTGAAAGGTCAGGCGAACATGGCGGCCAATTCATCTGGGCATTTCTTAAAAATTATCCGCTTGCTGTTCAATTGTCTCAGGAGGACCATCGTTAGTCCTTTGTGATATTATCCATGATGGATCTCCTAAGCCTCAGTTATAATATGTACCTGGAACAAAAAAAGATGAACTACTAACAAATAAGTTATCTACCTGTCAAATCCCCATCTGAATTTTGCCCCACCTTGTATATCTTGGTTTTGACACACAGTAATAAGACTATTTTGTTAAGGTAAAGTACCCAACACACAGAGCTTAAACTAATATTACAAAAATAGGTTTAAAAAAATAGCAGTGTATTACTGGTCCTCAGAATGGCCAGACTTAATGTGGAGCCAGTAGAAGGCGAAATGGCAAAAGGGTAGTCAGAAAACTAACCTAGGTCAAAAGCAATATAGAGGTAGACGAAAAACGATGACGTTACGTCAAGGATAATTAAAAAAGGAAATGTCAGCCAACACAAAAAAGTATTTGCTCTCCACGTGCATCAGCAAGCCTGATGCTGGTTCACCGGTTTCCCTTCCTTGCACCACTTTTGATATGTACTGATTATCCAATACCAGGAACATGCCACAAGACTTGCAGTTTTGGAGATGCTCTGACCCAGTCGTCTGGCCATCACTATTTGGCCCTTGTCAAAGTCACTCAGATCTTTTTGCTTGCCCACTTTTGCTGATTCCAACACATGGAATTCAAGGACTGATTGTTCATTTGCTGCCTAAGATGCCTCTGCCACATGTTCCAGGAAGAGCCTGCAGGCCAGTCTCCTGTCCAAAGACTATGGGCCATGTAAAAAGACATGTTAAAAGTTGACTTCCATGGAAAATCTGAACCATTGAACCGATCTGAGTGATTTTTGGATATGCTGGTCATTCAGATCAGGGCTATCTGGGCATGTGACTTTTGAGGGGTTTCCATGGATTTTGTGGGTACTTTTGGGTGTTGTGTTTTTCTGTACCTGGAGATAATTGAGTTTGTAAAGTTCCTGACTCAATTATTTCTCAGGCACAGAGGAGGAGTACGTTGAATGTATTGCTCTTCCCTCCCCCTTTTTCCTGTCCTATTGTTTCCCCAGCAGGGTGTTGTCAAAGGGACACTGCCAGACCAGTTTAAACTAGCTGCTTTGCCCCTCCTCAATCTCCCATCAGCACTTGCTATTGTCTGACCCCACCCTTCTTTGTACTATAGTGCTCTAGGTGCCCTATTGTAGGTAAATAAGGCTGTTGGGGGTTTAAATGTGTGTATAAATTGTGAGTGCTTGCCTGCATTAAACAGTCTACTCCCAGCATTAAGCCTTGGCTCATGTGATGGGGAACAGCTATACTTGCTACACCTGCTATACTCTCTGGAGGAGAAGTCTACCCACTAGGAGCTGGATCCAGGACTTGGGTCCAGGGTGGGTGGACACGGCGAGACCCCAGCCAAGCTGCGGTGGCTAGGGGTTGGAAGTGCTTATGGTGTCCCGGTGCAGTGCTTATGGTACTCGGTGATTACTAGGAAGTGTCAATTGGCGGAGGTACCCAGTCGGGGTACCAGGTGATCCGCCGCACCTAATATTTCCTACCACATGACAGGTGCCATTGTAACGATATACTCAATGTTATTCACTTCAACTGTCAGTGGTTTTAATGTTTGTACAGTATGCCCTAAATGTATGAGTAAAGGGTATGGCGTGCAATGTATGTATACAGTGGCGTACATACCAGGGTCGCAGGGGTCGCGGCTGCGACCGGGCCCGGCCCACCAGGGGGCCCGGCCGCCCCTGCGACCCGGTATGTACCCACAGGGCCAGCCTCTTCTGCTGGGGGGCCCAGGAGCCGGCCACCTCCGGGCCCCCCGAGGCTGGCCCTGCTGTCACCCGGCTGGCGGGCGCGCGAGGGAGCACTGTCCCCTGGGTGCTCCCTCTTCAGCTCCCTCGCGCACCGCACTGAAACCGGCATCAGTACGCTCCGGCATCAGTACGCGGCGCGCGAGGGAGCTGAAGAGGGAGCACCCAGGGAACAGTGCTCCCTCGCGCGCCCGCCAGCCGGGTGACCAGCAACACCACTGGACCCCAGGGAATCCCCCCAGCTCTCACACAGGTAAGGAGGCTGGGGGGATTAAATAAAAAAAAAAAAAAACAGAAAAAACGTGTGTGTGTGTGTTAGTGAGTGTGTTAGTGTTAGTGAGTGTGTTAGTGAGTGTGTTAGTGAGTGTGTGTGTTAGTGTTAGTGAGTGTGTTAGTGAGTGTGTGTGTTAGTGTTAGTGAGTGTGTTAGTGAGAGTGGTAGTGAGTGAGTGTGTTAGTGAGTGTGTTAGTGAGAGTGTTAGTGAGTGTGTTAATGTGAGTGTGTTAGTGTTAGTGAGTGTGTTAGTGTTAGTGAGTGTGTTAGTGAGTGTGTTAGTGTTAGTGAGTGTGTTAGTGTTAGTGAGTGTGTTAGTGAGTGTGTTAGTGTTAGTGTTAGTGAGTGTGTTAGTGAGTGTGTTAGTGTTAGTTTGTGTTAGTGTGTGTGTGTGTGTGTGTTAGTGAGAGAGTGTGTTAGTGAGTGTGTTAGTGAGTGTGTTAGTGAGTGTGTTAGTGTTAGTTTGTGTTAGTGTGTGTGTGTGTGTGTGTTAGTGAGAGAGTGTGTTAGTGAGTGTGTTAGTGAGTGTGTTAATGTGAGTGTTTTAGTGTTAGTGAGTGTGTTAGTGAGTGTGTTAATGTGAGAGTGTTAGTGAGTGAGTGAGTGTGTGTGTTAGTGTTAGTTTGTGTTAGTGTGTGTTAGTGAGAGAGTGTGTTAGTGAGTGTGTTAGTGGTAGTGTGTTAGTGTTAGTGTGAGTGCATTAGTGTGAGTGTGTTAGTGAGTGTGTTAGTGAGTGTGTTAGTGTGAGTGATTGTGTTAGTGATTGTGTTAGTGAGTGTGTTAGTGAGTGTGTTAGTGTTAGTGAGTGTGTTAGTGTGTGTTAGTGAGTGTGTTAGTGTTACTTTGTGTTAGTTTGTGTGTGTGTTAGTGAGTGAGTGTGAGTGAGTGTGTGTTAGTGAGTGTGTGTTAGTGAGTGTGTGTTAGTGAGTGTGTTAGTGTGAGTGATTGTGTTAGTGAGTGTGTCTGTTACTGAGTATGTTTGTGTGCGTCTGTCACTGAGTGTGTGTCTGTCAGTAAATGTGTGCGTCTGTTCATGAGAGTGTGTGTGTGTGTGTGTCTAAAGCACTTACCTTTCTCCAGCGCCGGGCTCCCTTGGCGCTGGGGATCTCTCCGTCCCGATCCGCCTCTCAGCTCCGAATGCACATGCGTGGCAAGAGCCACGCGCGCATTCAAACGGCCCATATAGGAAAGCATTACTGTGATTTTCACAGTGAGAATCGCAGAAAATCCTCTAGCGGCTGTCAATGAGACAGCCACTAGAGATGGATTAACCCTCAGTGAAACATAGCAGTTTCTCTGAAACTGCTGTTTTCAGCTGCAGGGTTAAAACTAGAGAGACCTGGCACCCAGACCACTTCATTGAGCTGATTTGATCTGGGTGTCTGTAGTGGTCCTTTAAGTGTATGTGTTTATGCATGCACTGGCGTACATACCGCGGTCGCACGGGTCGCAGCCCTGCGACCAGGTGCCCGCCCGCCATGTGTTGCGGCCCCAGCCCGCGCAGAGTAAGCAGGGGGGGCGGGGGGGGCCCACAGATCAGTTTTCGCACCGGGGCCCCATGGGTTGTGTGTACGCCACTGTATGTATAGGCAACATACACCTTTGATCTGTTTACAATTACACTGAGCCCACTCTATTATTCTTTTTTTGGTTTCTTTTGTATTGTGTTAGCATCCAACTGGTTTGATTTTTTGATCATTTGAGTGTTAAAATTGTCGGTAACATCTCTATGTCTCTAGGAGGAAGAGACGTTACTGGATTGTTGGTCATTATTTAAAGATTTTCCCAACATTACATATTTTGTATTTGTTATAAAAGGAATGTGAAGAATGCAATTGACCTCTGGTAAACCCCTAGTTTGATTTAAAGTCACGAAGTGGATTTATATTTGTGCTTCGTTGTTCAACGGCTGTATACAGCTTTTCATAAGGAGAAATTGTGCACTTCCTCTGAATTTCTATATCCCGTCTGAATCCGTAGACTTTACCTAGCACTTCACTGACATTTGCAGTAAGAACATACACACACATCATGAAAATCCTGTAATTACAATGCAATGACGAGAACCTCTCTTCCCCCACCCAATACAACACTAACAACAGTAATCACAACAATGCATTGACAGCATCTTTCAGCGGTGAAGTATATTATTTGCAATGACATTTAGATTTCAAGGTATTTTCCCTCCTTTAAAGTTTAGGTTGGGAGCTGGTGTTAAAAAGAGAATGAAATTGTGTGTGATGTTGTTGAGCTGAGTAAGTGCTCTTGTCTCAACGGAACGCATTCAAGTTAGTACGAGAACTCAAACAGATCAGAAAAGCATCCTTTCTCTGTGACTGACATTATCTCCTCCTGCGTACAAACCAATTTCTAGAAGAACTATGCAATTTGAAAGTTGAAGCTATAACATACAACCAGGGAATTATTTCCCTTCTGCAAATTGTAGGCTTGTCATTTAAAAGGGTTTAATATTGCTGCAAAGTCCATACTTTGCAGTCTTTTTATTCATTATAACTGCCTTGTTTGACAATCGGTAACAATGTGTTTGTTTGCGTTAAGTAACTGCTATATGAATCTTTTATTAGAACGGGGTTTTATCTAAAGTGTTTGTGTTGGGTCTTGGGTCGTTGAAAAAAAAAGAAAAAGAAAACGACTTCAATGTCAATGAAAACATGTTTTTAGGCTAAGCACGCAACCGATGCATTCAAAATTAGCTATTAAATAGGCCAATTAGGGGCAGGTACTTACTCATCTTGGTAAAAGTCGCAGTATTTAAAGGAACACTACAGGGTGAGGAACACAAACTTGCATTCCTGACCCTATAGTGTTACAACCACCATCTAGCATCCCCTATCCCCTCCCCACCAGCCCCCTGAATATAATAAAATCTTACTTGCAGTCAAGTCTGCAGCTGCTGCTTTGCTGACATCACCAGAAAGAGGCAGCTCAGGGGCAGAGCCAGCACAAGTCAAATAAAGCCCTGGCCAATCAGCATCTCCTCATAGAGATGCATTCACTCAATGTATCTCTATAAGAAAAGTTCAGTGTCTGCATGCAGACTGTTGGGACACTGAATGGCAGTGCCAAGCACCTCTAGCAGCCATCTGAGAAGTGGCCAGCAGAGCTGTAATGTAAACACTGCATTTTCTCTGAAAAGTCTGAATTTACTGCAAAAAGCCTGAAGGGAATGCTTCTACTCATCAGAACAAACACATTAAGCTGTAGTTGTTCTGGCGACTACAGTGTCCCTTTAAGCTGAATGCAAGGAAAATTATGCAGAGAGTACAAAATCGCACCTGTCAAACAGTTCTGACATGGTAGATCTTATAGAGTTGAGATACTTTACGGACATTTTTTAGGCAGGTGTGTCTTACTTCGAATTATAACACAACATTCTTCCTGAAGGTAGATTTTATTAATGAGCTGCCTGGCTGAGATTTGACTTGGACTTTGAAGACTATAAATGTAATACGTGTTATAGGATTCAGATTAAGTGTAAGGAGACTTAGGTGCATGTACAAAATTACGATGCACAAGAATTTGCGTTCTAAGCAACAGGACACTTTATCAAAAATAGTGTGTTTTCAGTAAATCCTCACATTACTTGTATCTGGTTTTAGAGAGCGTGTAACTGTCAACAGATTGCAATCCATATGTAAACACATGCTTCTAATATTAAAAAGGTTTTATCGCAGCCCAACTGAAACGCTGCAACCGTGACTTCTTACAGCTCTCCTTGTTAATAAGATGATTTGCGCACCATAACCACTACAGCTTGTTGTAGTGGTTTTAGCTTGTAAACATGATGTCAACAAACCTTTCCCAGCACCTAAGACTACTATCAATACTTAATTGTATGTCCAAATAAAGACAAGTGATAGACGGCGGGTTCAAAAATTATTTGACAAAAAGCTTAGGTGCTGTGCACAAATCTTTTTAGGGCTCCTAGGCTATGACTTCCAACCACATTTGGGTGGAATATGAAGCAATGATATTCACCTCATTGATGGCAAAGGGACGTGGCTTTGGGTACTATGGTGAACCCTGTTTTTTGGGGGGGTTTTTTGCACAACTGGAATGTATATAAATACTCCTTCCATCAAGTGCACTACAATTGTCTGGATTGTCTGGGAGCAATTGATATTTAGGCATTCTCCCAGTAGAGTGTTTACCTGGGTAGAGAAGGGTTTCCAGTGACAGTCTTGCTAACAATGGCTTCAATTTAATATTTTTGATTAACCTTTTAAGATGATTTTATATTTTGAAAAATGTTTTAATAATGTAATATTTTATATATATATATATATATATATATATATATATATATATTTTAAATTTTTTTCAATATTTTAATATTTTGAAAAATAATTGTAAAAGTTTATCCAAAAAATATTAACTTATTTCAAAAGCTTATCTAAAAAGAAAATTAAATAATTAAATATTTAAAAAATCAATATGTTGGGTACATATGGTTTACCTGTAGATATTTCTATCACACAATAGGTAGTCTTTTCTTTATTGTATTTTTTTTTTTTTAGTGCAGTCTACATCTCTCACCTTATTTCCCATTTTGTAATGTTCCCCTAAAGTCACGCAGAGGACATGAAACATGCATGCTGTAAACATGGACCAGTTTGGATTATATTACGGCCACACATCAGCCAAGGGTCATTTCAGATTTTATTTTTTTTCTGTAGCCTTGTTCCTAAAATGAGATTCTAATGAAAAAAAACCTTTATTGGCTAATCAATAACACTTTACTTCCTTGTGTGAATAGAGAGCATTTCTAGGTCAGCCCTTTGAAATCTAGCATTGTCTTGCCATAAGCAATATGGATTAACGCTATCCAATAATTTCTTTTTCTAAATCTGTGCTATAGGGAACCCAGAGACTAGTGTGCCCCTAATGCCACTTCAGACAGGAATAGCTCTAATTTAATTTATGCTACAATATATAAAGTTATGTACTGATGATAGATAGTTTCACGGGAGGGAAAGAGAGAGAGAGATTTAAAAAAAATTTTTTGTAATAAATATAATTTCAAACAAAATCTGTATTAATAAAAAAAATAATAATAATTTCAAACAGTCTACAGGCAATAATTGTAACCCTTCTTATGTATAGAAAAAAAAATGTGCAACCACGCAAGCCACTGTCATACTCTTTTTTTATATGTTGATATATGTTGATATACGCTGTTGTGGCTTTTCATGAAAACTTTGTACCTACCCGCACAAAAAAATAAAGAATTAAAAAAAAAAAATTCAAACAGTTAATTTGCTTTTACAAATGTACAGCTACTTAAATATTTATAACTATTACATTTACATAACAACACAAGTTATATAGAATCGGCTCAATGCCCCCGAGACAAATAAATTATACTGAAAAATTAGTCAAATGTACAATAAAAATCGAATTAAAATATAGTCACCGAGATCAGCTGGTTGTGTGTATTTTACACAAATATTGTATAAAATGGTACATTTTAGGGCGAATTATAAAAAAAATGAACAGGAGGTGGAGAAACTCCATGCACTCTTGAAGACCTCCAATTAAATAATTGGCATTTGTCTTGTAATTACTTATTTATTACACAAAGCATAAGACAGACAAAACACCAGACAGAACATACAAAATCGAATAAAAAAAAATAAAGAAATACAAATATGTATATACAAGTAGAGCAACCATTGCTCCACTTTTAGTTAAAACATTACTTAAAACTATTGATTATATGATGATTACATGATGATTGCAATACATTAACAAGGGGTAGAATGTCCCCCAAAGCTTCACTTCTAGTTAAATCTTTCTTGGTTACCTGCAGAGCATTGTCTGAGTGCATGTCTCAATACCTGCTTGATAAAGGCCCCTGTGTAGGCCAAAACATTGTACTTTTTGTTCCAATAAACCAGCCTTCCTGCAGCAATCCTGAGTGCCTGGAGCTAATGTATATTATCAATACCAGTTGGAACTTAAATACATCAGTCAGAATTGGTTTAGGAATAGATCATTATTTTACTATTCATAAACCATAGTTTCTAATTACATTTTAAATCATGAAAGTTTCCCGGAAATGTATGTTCATGTGAAATGCATAATATAGTATTTAAGCTAACGGTGCTGTCATACATAGAAACATAGAAACATAGAATGTGACGGCAGATAAGAACCATTCGGCCCATCTAGTCTGCCCAGTTTTCTAAATACTTTCATTAGTCCCTGGCCTTATCTTATAGTTAGGATAGCCTTATGCCTATCCCACGCATGCTTAAACTCCTTTACTGTGTTAACCTCTACCACTTCAGCTGGAAGGCTATTCCATGCATCCACTACCCTCTCAGTAAAGTAATACTTCCTGATATTATTTTTAAACCTTTGTCCCTCTAATTTAAGACTATGTCCTCTTGTTGTGGTAGTTTTTCTTCTTTTAAATATAGTCTCCTCCTTTACTGTGTTGATTCCCTTTATGTATTTAAATGTTTCTATCATATCCCCCCTGTCTCGTCTTTCCTCCATGCTATACATGTTAAGATCCTTTAACCTTTCCTGGTAAGTTTTATCCTGCAATCCATGAACCAGTTTAGTAGCCCTTCTTTGAACTCTCTCTAAGGTATCAATATCCTTCTGAAGATAGGGTCTCCAGTACTGTGTACAGTACTCCAAGTGAGGTCTCACCAGTGTTCTGTACAATGGCATGAGCACTTCCCTCTTTCTACTGCTAATACCTCTCCCTATACAACCAAGCATTCTGCTAGCATTTCCTGCTGCTCTATTACATTGTCTGCCTACCTTTAAGTCATCAGAAATAATCACCCCTAAATCCCTTTCCTCAGATGTTGAGGTTAGGACTCTATCAAATATTCTGTACTCTGCCCTTGGGTTTTTACGTCCAAGATGCATTATCTTGCACTTATCCACATTAAATGTCAGTTGCCACAACTCTGACCATTTTTCTAGTTTACCTAAATCATTTTCCATTTGGCTTATCCCTCCTGGAACATCAACCCTGTTACATATCTTAGTATCATCCGCAAAAAGACACACCTTACCATCAAGACCTTCTGCAATATCACTAATAAAAATATTAAAGAGAATGGGTCCAAGTACAGATCCCTGAGGTACCCCACTGGTGACAAGCCCAAGCTTCGAATATACTCCATTGACTACAACCCTCTGTTGCCTGTCACTCAGCCACTGCCTTACCCATTCAACAATATTGGAATCCAAACTCAAAGATTGTAGTTTGTTGATAAGCCTTCTATGTGCAACAGTGTCAAAAGCCTTACTGAAATCGAGGTAAGCAATGTCTACTGCACCACCCTGATCTATAATTTTAGTTACCCAATCAAAAAAATCAATAAGATTAGTTTGGCATGATCTCCCTGAAGTAAACCCATGTTGTCTCTGATCTTGAAATCCATGTGTTTTTAGATGTTCAACAATCCTATCCTTTAACATGGTTTCCATCACTTTCCCCACTACTGAAGTTAGGCTTACTGGCCTATAGTTGCCCGACTCCTCCCTATTACCTTTCTTGTGAATGGGCACAACATTCGCTAACTTCCAATCTTCTGGGACTACTCCTGTTATCAATGATTGGTTAAATAAATCTGTTAATGGTTTTGCTAGTACACCACTAAGCTCTTTTAATAGCTTTGGGTGTATTCCATCAGGTCCCATTGACTTATTTGTCTTTACTTTTGACAGATGAAATAGAACCTCTTCCTCTGTAAACTCACGTGTAATAAATGACTCATTTATCCTTTTTCTTAACTGAGGTCCCTTTCCTTCATTTTCATCTGTAAATACCGAACAAAAATATTCATTGAGGCAGTCAGCTAGACCTTTATCCTCATCTACATACCTTCCTTCTTTTGTTTTTAATCTAACTAATCCTTGTTTTACTTTTCTTTTCTCATTTATGTATCTAAAAAAGGTTTTGTCCCCCTTTTTTACTGACTGTGCTATTTTCTCTTCTGTGTGTGATTTGGAAGCTCTTATAACTTGCTTAGCCTCTTTCTGCCTAATCTTATAGGTCATTCTGTCTTCCTCACTCTGGGTTTTTTTATAATTACTAAAGGCTAACTTTTTGTTTTTTACTATTTTGGCTACATCTGTGGAGTACCTGTGGAGTACCATAATGAATGTAACACATGTCACGTGGTTAAAAAAAAAAACACGTAATAAATCTGATAAGCACTTGATAGAATTCTGACAAACTGATAATTTATTTGTGAGAATTTTGGTTCATGTGTTAAATTTTGATCAGAGATTTGAGTACACATACACATATGTTATAACTGTAAATATCGCACAGAAAAATTATGTTAATTTGTATATGTGTAAGATAGACCGTATGTCACGATTCCGGGAACCCAACATGCTAACAGACACACACACACAGAAAAGGTGCCATACCGGACCTTAGACTGGCCGGGCTAAGCACACACAGAATAGTCAGGAGACAAGCCGAGTCAGGGGAACCAGAAAACAGGATAACGATAAACAAGCCGAGGTCAAAGGGTAGGAGAAAGTCACAAAGTCAGATTAACAAGCCAGAGAGTACGTAACCAGAAATCACAAGTTCAGAATCAATACTATACAGCAAAGACCACAACAGGGCAGGGAGGAACAGGAACGGTGAGTATAAATACCCTAGGTTAAATTCTGATTGGATAACTTACAATCAGAATTAACAATCACACGTGGGAGATATCTAAGCCTCCCACTGTGATTGTGGTACTGTTGCTTTAATGCCGGGTCACTCACGTGACCCCGGCGTTTGCATAAATCAACGACCTTCCAGCGTGCAGCGTTATACATGCTGCCGCTGGGAGGCGTGACGGATGCGAGCGGCGAGCGGCGGAGAGGAGACGCCGCTCGCCGACAGGTAGGAGGAGGGGAGACCGCCCGCGGACCCCTGACACCGTAAATAAAACAGATTCACTACGGATCAGCTTGCAGATAAAATATAATAATTGACATAAAAACTTTATAGGATGTGATTCATGGATTTTACCACTGCCTCATGTTCTAGAGAAAGAAGATAATATAAAGTACAGGAAGAGAAAGGCGAAAAAAAAGGTGATTCACATGAATTTTGATTGGCTGAAAAGCCTGTCAGCCAATCATAATACAGCTAAAATTTTCACTTAGAGAAACAAGAATCTCATGAAGAAATTGTCCCGGAGAAGGTCAAATTTTATATAAGTTTATACAACCCTGACTCTATTAATGCTTCTTTTTTAAAAGCTTGTGAATGACAGTCAACGCATGAAGAGTTACTAGGTAATAAATAGTCCATGCTGTGCAAATCTGAGTTAATATGAGGTCTGTGAATGTGCCAATGTATTTATACATCATCCAAAAGTTCATTTAGATAACGCTGATTCCAAAACCCACCACGAAAAGCCAAGTTTCACTGCAGGCCTTTCAGTTCGTAAACAAAACTAAATCAGTTGTCAGATGAAGGCAGCATCACATGTGTGCTCAGGTAATCTCTATCCTAAAAACACATTCATTAAGCTGATTAATGAGTTTCGTATGATTTCTCAAAACAAACTCAATGGATAATACAGCCGTATTGATTACCGTTAGAAGGGAAATTAACAAAGAATTCATTTTCTCAAATGCCACAAGACAAATAAAATGTCAACCTGCTTCAATTACTAAACAATCCAATAGCCATCTAAAATAATAGCCATGATTTTGAAGGGGGGTGCGTAAGACCTGTGTGTAGTCTATGTACATATTAATATAGCTAAATCTGTAAAAAAAAAACATAGAACCCATCCAGGTATTTTAGACAGTCCTTGCTGCAGCGCAAATCTGGCTTCCTCTAGAAAAAAAGATGTACTGTTGCTTCCTAGGCTGTTGGACACCATTTCACAAACCGCTGAGCCTCTCCCCTTGGCTTCCGTATTTTATATACATTTTGGCAATATGCAATGTCAATGAAGGCAAGAAATACAGTATTATATACTTAGTCTTTAGGATTTTACTTGTTCATTGTTTCTGATTGTCTGAAGGGTTGCTCAGACACCAGGAAACATTTAATAATGGCAGCAAATAATACAGTGTTACAAAAGCAGTAACACTAGGAATATAAAAAAATAGATACTCGGTGTCAGGATACTAGTTTGATCCAGCATGTAGAATTATGTCACACCAGGGACTAAAGGTAATGTCTTACCGGGCCTTAGAGTGGCCTAACTTAACGTACCATGGAATAGTCAGAATACTTGCCAAGGTCGGGGATACAGAAGGAGACACAACAATGAGGTAAAGCCAAAAGTCAGGGATACCAGAATACAGGAAAGTCAAACTAAGCAAAGTCAAAAACCAGAAATAAACGCTCAGGAACACACTCTCGGACAACCACTAAGGGAAACCATGACAGGGCAATGAGGAAAAGGCAAAAGGAGTTTAAATAAGCCTCTCTCCGATACGATTGGCCGTACCCGACCTCTGACCCTAGAATGCGCATGCGTGTCCTTTACATGCCGACGTCGTCCATGTGGTGGGCAGACCTGGGGCTACAAATTGGTGTGGATCCGCAGCGGCCGGCATCCACCAACATGCTGCAGGAGTCAGACACATTGACGCATGGCCGCTGAACGGCACTACCGCACTTGTTAGCAAGGCAATTACTGCAGACGTCGCAAGGTGGGATGCATGCCTCTGGGGCACTCAGAATAGAAGAATAGAGGATCTGAGGAACTCAGGATACACAGATAGAACTCTGGGGAACTCAGTATGAAAAGATTGGCCTCTGGGTCACTATGTATACAAGAAAAGGCCTCTAGAATACTCAGGATTCAGGGATATGCCTTAGGAACACTCTGGATACAAGCATAGACCTTAAGGTCACTCAAGATACAAGAATAGACTTCTGAAATAATCTGGTGCAGACTGTGGGAGGCCAGATGACTAAAACCTTTCAGATAAAACCATTCAGAAACAGTTTAATATTTTACCCCTGATGGCACCATGGGACTCCTACAGAGTGCAATGTTGGTTATGGTGGTTTGGGTGGCCCTTTAAAAACTCAATTTGTTTGTAATCCCCAATTTGTTCAGTAATAACGTTTTCTGTTATACTCACCCGTTGAGATAGGGAGAAAGAACACAAGTTTTAAGTGTCTCAAACACATTTAATTTACACTCACACAAATATACAAGTCAGGCAGGGATCATCATTGAAATGTAAGGCACAGGTGCTCGAACATCAAAAAACTAAAACGTACAAGTGATTCACTATGAAGAGTTATGATTTTTAATTACACGTTTGAAATGTTTCCAAATTTAAACAAAAGAGACAAATGAAACCAGGTTGATGAATATTTGCCACTTTGTAAACTTTAATTATAACAAATCAACCTATTCACTGGGAACACAAAGCCATCTTCAGGTTTGGTGATCAAATCTGATGTAGAAAAGTGTCATTTCAGTTTTGTTTCCTAAACATGTGGCTTCTCCATTAGGCAGAAATGAATACGGAGTGCGGTTAAGTGTTGAGGGGAGAGGGCACAGCAAATTA
Source organism: Pelobates fuscus (assembly GCF_036172605.1). Taxonomy (NCBI): domain Eukaryota; kingdom Metazoa; phylum Chordata; class Amphibia; order Anura; family Pelobatidae; genus Pelobates; species Pelobates fuscus. The sequence continues at coordinate 21,202,080 of NC_086328.1, forward strand.
AAAAACTGCAATAGCAGCAAACAAGCAAAGGGTATACAAGGTTGGCGTATGGTATGAAAGCAAAACCATGAGGACACAGCACAGTAACAAATTAAAAAAAGAACAAAATAAATGTTTCTTACATATAGAAATGGAGAGGGCCATTGAAATGAACTAATGTTACGGTCTGCAGAACAGCTTAAGATGATGTGCCTTTTTGGAAGACACATTATTCTGCTGGCATTATCCATTTTGAAGAGCTGTACTATGTCCATAAAGAGATCCGCATGGACAGTAATGCTGGGACATTCCAAATGATACTTAACCAATACATAGGGTTCTAAACTGTGTCAGGACAGCATTGCCCACATCTTCAGCTTCTAATTTTGATGACCATTTGCCTGCTGAGTCTGCATCATACCTGCTCTAAGCTGACCGGAGTGGATCCCAATATGGTCGTCTTCAGCTGTAGCCCACCTGCTTCAAGTTGTGCGATATTCACAAGGTGTCCTTTAACTAGCACAAATGCAACCCTGCACAGAACCACATCATCTTTCATTTTCCTATAATCCTCCTCCGGGCACCTGGACTATATCTCCATTTTTCCAGCTGGCTCTAATTCTAGAGTAGTAATAAGCAGATGATGAATGTGGCCCAGGAAAGATAAAAAGGAATGCTCCTTTATCTTAGTGAGCTTTGCAATTTACATGATCCTTGGCAATGGAGCCTGTACTTACCTAAATGAAGATCAAATGATGGTAGGCATAGCAGAGAGATCTTTAAGGAACACTTAAACTGCAGCCCTCGGGAAGCAAACTCCATGTGAGATTACAGTTTTTCTTTACGTACTATCCTCTTTCTTTTTTCCTTTTCTTCTGATTATTTAAATGTTTGGGTCCTTTCTATGAGGTTAATTAATTAATTTGAGCATTCTCATCCGATCTCTTATTAACAAAATATCTTTACTGACAGCCGCAACCCATTGGATGGTTTTAGTTTATTGCAACATTATCCTTTAACTACAAAGACATGTGAGTAAAATGGTCTACTCAAGGTCTGCATGCTTTGTATAACGGGCTGTTGAGCTACAGCTTCATGATTTGCTATAATGAAATTTTGACATCAAGTGTTCTTAATGAACACACACACGCACACGCATGCACAAACACGCACACACACAAACACACACACAGTGTTTATACAGACTCGTTTTTTTGCATTACAAACCTGTTTAGTCTGCAGTTTTGTTGTAATTGGCCCCCATACACACCCCACCCTTTCCCGAGTGAAGTGATCATTCGTGTTTATCGTATTTGACATGGGAAAATCTGCCAGTGCCACTTCCAGTGACACAGAGTATACCTGAGGGCAAGCAGCTCATCAGAGACCTCTAGCTAGATGAATGAGAGGCTGTATTGGAAGTGACTGCCTCTGCAGACATATCTGTCCTCTAAGCCTCAGCATTGTACGGAGCAACACACTGAACAAAACTATTTGCACCATTTCTTTGTATGTTAACACTTTGAACACCACAACACAGCAATAAAACTATGCAGTCAATAGCATTATAATCAAATATAATCGTTATAATTATGACAATAATGATTAATATCAACTGTAAAGCAGTATATACATTTATAGTTATATGTCCAAAAAATATATATTATAAATTACATATTGATACTTACGTTTTATAACGGACATGTAACAGCCTTGTTCTTTGTATTATTTAGTTAATTCTATGCATTTTAATTGATTAGGAGTTTGACATTCCAGGAATTAGAGCGCATTGATCTCCAGAAATGAATATACTAACAGTTATTCATTAACATGAGAAATTAAATTGAATTTTAAGGTCAAAGTAGCTGTACTGGAAGTGTAGCGGTGTAAAGTAAACGTATGGAATTATTATTAATAAAATTAATAACTAAAAATAATAACTTAAAAAACTAGTGTAAAGTCCACACTCCTTGCTTTCAACAATTCAATAATATTTATTAACAGAGGCTAATCATCTAAAATAGGCTAGTATATGTTGTTACCAAAACTAGTCATTGATTGAATGGAAAGTTAACTAAATTAACATAGTGAAACAGGCACAGACATGTGATTCAGTTACCACTCCATTGATCATCAGCTGAGAGTAAGATAAGAGAGAGTTTGTGGTTTTCAAAGGGCTTTTATCAGGATAGCTCAGGGTAGTCCTTCCTTCTTTTGGACACACCTCCCTCAGTCAATCCATCAGGATCTAACAGAACCAGAGTGACTCCTGGGGGGTAAGGGATTGCACTGGATGGGAATGGAGGAGGAGTTTATCAACAACCCAACTGGTTTTGTCCTGGTGAAAGGCCATGTGCTCACCGGGGATTCCATTATTGCCTAAGGGTATAATGGGGCTTGAATCCCTGTATTAGAACACAATAACACTTCATTGGTATACAGCTTGTCTGTTAATCTATCCCCCCACTTATTACTCAGTATTAGAGACATTTTTCAGTTCGACTATTTTGATCTTAAATTTTAAATTCACTTTGAAATCTCACTGTAGTGATTGCCTCTGTTACAGATTGCGTTCAAAGTAGATTTGTATATATACCAAGTCTAAGATGAATGAGTATTATTAATAGCGAAAGGAGCTCTCAACTGGCAACTAAGTATCACAAGATCTAACAAAAATGACCTGCTCCCTATATTGAATCCCTCAGCCAAAAAAAAGAGCATAACCTTATTTTTGCAAATGCAGACCTATCAATTGAGAGGTTATTTCTAGAGTTGAGCGTACACCTGGATGTTCGGGTTCGCCAGGTTGAGTTCGGGACTCGAACTTGACCCGAACTTGACCCCGAACCCGAACCCCATTGAAGTCAATGTGGACCCAAACTTTTGGGCACTAAAATGGCTCTAAAATGGCCCCCACCTCTGCGCACCCTAAAAATAGTGAGAGGGGAATAGAATAACTAACCTGTAAATAAAAATAAAACTTACCATTTGATTTCTTCTTTTTTCTAAAATCTTCATGTTTCAGCCCCAAAAAAGGCCAAATAAAAAACCATCATACCTGTCGAACTTAAAATAAAATAAAAAATCTGAGCTAAAAAAAGAAACAGACAAAAAAGTAAAAAAAGTAAAAAACTCGACGCTAAAAAAAATAATCCATCTTCACCCATGGAGGGCTCCACGCAGACTGAACTCTACAAGGCGGGGAAGGCTTATAAAACCTTGCCCTGCCCTGCAATTAGGCTAAGAACACTCTGATTGGTTGGTTTAAGCCAATCAGAGTGCTCTTTGTCATTTTACACCGCATGGGAAAGTTCCAAAGAACAGTTCAGGTTTGCTCAACTCTAGCTATTTTTAAACGTGGACATTGTGGAGAATAGGTAAGGGGAATTGCATATTTTAGAACAAAGAAGACAAATTGGGAGGATGGGGCTGGAGAATTTATCTTCCCAATATGGCTATGTGGGTTTAAAAAATATAATATACTTGCTTATTTTCAACATAGAAACATAGAATGTGGCGGCAGATAAGAACCATTCGGCCCATCTAGTCTGCCCAATTTTTGAAATACTTTCATTCCTTTTTTTTTTTTTTTTTATCGAAAATAAGCCTCTAGCTGTTTTCTTTATAAATGTAGTAGTGTGCATAGATCAGAATTGACAGTCTGCATTCTCATGGCAGGAGCCTGTAGAGTACTGTAGTCGTTGCTGCCGCCCAGGAGTAGTGGGAGTTTGAGCACGGGGCCTAATTGTATTTGTTTGAGTCTTCAGGGTGGCACTTGAAACCTACTTCTGGAAATATTTTTATTCAGCTGTTGCCTTCACCTGAGCTGGTCTTGTACGTCAAATTGTGTGTGAATAATTTTTCATTCGAATGCTAATCCATTTCTAATTGCCATACTTTTGATAGCGTAACTAGCAGATAATGAAGAGGGATGAGTAAAGTAATAATCTGATTGAAAGTTAGACTATAACAGTGGCAAAGAATTTCCCATAATGCACAGTCAGACTTTACGGAGAGAAAACATATCAATAAGTAGAAATACTAGAAGGTCACTTTCATTTGAATAGTATGGTTGAAAATGGTAAGGCTCTGACTATTTACTATTGACCTTTTAGCTGATGTCATAACTAAATTACAACTATTTATGCAACTTTAAATTTTATATAGGACAAGGCCAGGTTTTCTTCTTTAAATAGTCTAATTTTTGAACACATGTATTGTAGATGAAAGACACGATTTTGTTATGCAATAACGTCTTACCAGAGGTGGGGGAGAGAACACATTTATGAACGCAAAAAGAATTGGAGCACCAAGAAAAGAGGGACATTGAGATAGAAAAGAGGGGCAGAAGGATTTGTTGAAAAGAGTCAAATGTACCATTATTTATAATGTCATACTGCAAACCTCTCTTATAAATTAATTTGTGGGCCAACAGTGTTTCATGGCTCTGTTCATTTAGTATGAAGTTTGGTCTGGTGTCAAGTCTCAGAAGTATGGTAACTCATCAAGTTCCCCACCACATCCATCACCACCCCTTCCCCTATCCACTACTCATATCATTCTGCTCTTAATCACCCATCGCTCCTTCCTCGTTTGGTGGTAAATTGCCAAAATGTGAAACCTATGGGGGTCCTATCAACATATATCCTTCTAACAATGGTCCTTCAACTCCTCTCACTATTTCCAAGCACAGTGTTTAAAGTAAAGACTGTGCCATAGAGGAAAACAATGGCAGAGCACTCCCTCATTTTTGGCTTTATGTCGAGAAAACAAGTTGTTATCTCCAGAAAACAAGTTACCTTGATAAAAACAAGTTGTTCTCGAGAAAACAACTTGTTATCTCTAGAAAAAAAAACTTGTTTTCTTGATATAATAAGGTAGACAAATATTAAAAATACATGACCTCTGTCGGCTTCTGTACTAATTTGCTTCTCTGCAATGAGCAGGACCATTCCCTCTGAGTAAGACTTGTGACTTCTCTGTACAAAAAAAACAAAAACAATTTTTGTACTTGCTCCGAAGCCAAACATTACCAACCCTCCTATGGCACTCTTCCCAATGATCTCTCCACTTTCTTATCCTCATGTTCTTTCTCTCACTCTCCTCACTCACACTGCCACAACATCTCCACATTTACTTCTTCAGACTTCCCCCTGCAGTCGTTCGTAGTATATCCTCCCTCACTTGCAGTTCTCTCATCTGTCTCCTTCCAAGTTGCTGGTCAATTCATAACTAAGATTACCTCCTGTGGATGGTGGTTATGTAGTGTCCTCTGTGGCTACGAAGATGCACTTGATGCTACCTTCTCAGACTTACTCTCTGTAACCTACAACCTGTGATATAATTGAAAATCCAGTGATGGTGACATTTTTTGTTCTGTTATTAACCTTGAAATATCAGTCTAGTGACCTCAACATTATACTAAAAATGAAAGATAAGCTCAGTTTTAAAGACAATAAAGTGTTCTGACTTTGGTGACGTTAGCAAAATAAAATGACTATCGAAATTAAAATTGTGACTGCTTTGATAACCGATACCGTTTGCAATTTAACCTAAAATAGCTAGATTTAGAGGATTAGTGTCTATGCTTTTGTTCGCACAATACAGAATTCTATCATTTTCCTCCGCATCTCTACTGCCTGGTACTAGACACAAGCTAAACATTTGACTGAGCCCAACGGGATCTGTACACTTGTGGTTACTCGGATACACAATGTCACAGGCAAACGACTGTTCCAAACACCCACACAATTTAAAAGATTAGGACATGTAACTTTATTTGAAAGTAAAATTCCCATGACCAAATCTTCAAGTGTTGTCTGCTGTTTCCTTTCTTTGATTTGGCCGGAGTCCCATAAACGTCATTTAGTACAATAAGGACATTACTATAAATCATTTTATTTTTAATTAAAAGGATTAACTGCAAAGAGTTTCTGCTAATCCCAGGTCTCTTATTTGGGCAAAGGCATGCCTTTTTTATCTCACAAATTAGTCCATTTAGTTGTTAAAACTCTTGTTTTAAATCTGTGCTCACCAAATAACCAGGATGGTATTTATAAAGAAAGAAAACTGCAAAAACACAAAACTGAGCTGTATGTTTAATCTGTATGATGTTTGTACTTTGCCAAGTGAGGCCTTGACATTAGTGATGTCCCGAATGGTTCGCTGGCGAATAGTTCCTGGCGAACATAGCGTGTTCGCGTTTGCCACGGACGGCGAACATATGCGATGTTCGGTCCGCCCCCTATTTGTCATCATTGAGAAAACTTTGACCCTGTACCTCACAGTCAGCAGACACATTCCAGCCAATCAGCAGCAGACCCTCCCTCCCAGATCCTCCCACCTCCTAGACAGCATTCAATTTAGATTAATTCTGAAGCTGCATTCATTTTTTTTTTTTTGGTGTGTGTTTATTATACATTATCCTCCATAGCCTGTAACCTGTGTTTATTATACATTATCCCCCATAGCCAGTAACCTGTGTTTATTATACATTATCCTCCCATAGCCAGTAACCTGTGTTTATTATACATTATCCTCCCATAGCCAGTAACCTGTGTTTATTATACATTATCCCTCCCGCATTTCCGGACTTTTCGGGACTTTTGTTGCAGCCGCTTGGTAGATTACTCCCTAATTCCCACGGTATTAGGGAGTTCTCTACCAAAAGGCTGAAAGACCAATTTAAAAATGTAGAAATTACTTAGTATTAGTAAATTGTGCCCCTACTCGCAATACCACAAGTAGGGGCATGTCTATTAAACAGTGAGCAGCCTGAGGCTGCTCACTGTTAAAAATAAATGAACAAAAATAAAAAACGGTCCCCCCTCCCTGAGCGGGGGGGGCCCTAAAGTAAAAAAAGGGGGGAGGACCTATTGTCCTCCCCACCGGCTCCACCCTAAAGCGGCGGTTGGGGCCCTAAATGAAAATTGGGGGGGACCTAATGTCCTCCCCCCTGGCCCCCACCCCTGAGCGGTGGGTGGGGGCCCTAAATACAAATGGGGTGGTACCTTATGTCCTCCCCCCTGGCCCCCACCCCTGAGCGACGGGAGGGGCCCTAAATACAAATGGGGGTACCTAATGTCGTCCACCCTGGCCCCCACCCCTGAGCGGCGGGTGGGGGCCCTAAATACAAATGGGGGAGGGACCTAATGTCCTTCCCCCTGGCCCCCACCCCGGAGTGGCGGGTAGGGCCCTAAATACAAATGGGGGGACCTATTGTCCTCCCCCATGAGCGGTGGGTGGGGGCCCTAAATGAAAGTTTAACCCCCCTCCCCCCAGGTGACTAGGGGTCCCCAAACCCCTAGTCACCCCCTCCCCCCAAAAAATAAGCTCCTACCTACCCCCCTCACCCTAAAAATAATGAGGGGGGACCATTTAACTAAGTACTTTTAAAAATAAAAATACACTTACCATTCAATGTTTTCTTTCTTCTAAAATCTTCTTTTTTCAGCCCCAAAAAAGGCCAAATAAAAATCCATAATAACCGACGCAATAAAAAAAAAAGGAAAAAAATCCATCTTCGAGGATTGCGAGGGCTCCGCGCAGACTGCGGTATAGCAAGTAGGGGCATAATTTACTAATACTAAGTAATTTTTACTTAGTATTAGTAAATTTGGCTGAAAGACCGATTTAGGGCTTTCAGCCTTTTAGTAGATAGCTCCCTAATACTGTGGGAATTAGGGAGTTATCTACTTATTCATTCCTGTCATTACACTGACTGGCTTAGTAACTTTATATGAATGTGTGTTACTTGATTGTTGTAAATGTTGCAAATGCTTACAGCTGAATCCTGTCTATGTTTGTATACTTTTTATTTGAAATTGTATACAGTGTAACATTATTCTTCTTTCACTGGGTAAGTATATTCGTATTTAGGCAATACTGTGCTTCGGAACTTCGGCTCTTTGACACCTCGGAACTTCGGCAACTTCGGAACTTCGGCACTTCGGAACTTCGGCACTTCAGCAATTCGGCACTTCGGCACTACTACACTTCGGAAATTCGGTAATTTCGGCACTTCGGCACTTCAGCAATTCGGCATTTCGGCACTACTACACTTCGGAAATTCGGTAATTTCGGCACTTCAGGACTTCAGCAATTCGGCACTTCGGCAATTCAGCTATTCGGACATTCGGAAGCACCCGAATTATCTGGAATTCGGCCGAATTTTAATTCGGACCAAAACAAATTGCACATGTCTAGTATCTAGTGATCATGATTTTTAGCGATATCCAATATTTTTAAGGTGGTCCCAGTGCCACCACTGATATCTGGTGTCACAATAGCTTGCAAAAAAAACAAAACTGTAACATAATAGCAGTCAGTTTCCTTCTCACGTGTGCGTTTCAGGGCCTGCCAGGGCATAGTGTCACACCAGTGCAACTCATATCTGGTGTAACAGTAGTGTACGTTAAAAAAAAAAAATACAGGGGGCTTGTTGTCACCTTTCGGGGACCCTTGGTGTTGTACGTGGCTGGGTGGAGGAAGAGACCTTCAATGACATCAGTGAGGACAAGGAACGGGACATGGCTAGCTTGGTATCCAACCTTGTGCAAATGGGGAGTTTGAGGTTGTGCAAATGGACTGTTTGCGGTGCGTTAAACGGGGAGTTTGGTCTGTCACTGTGAAGTGGCATGCCACAGTCCAGGTGTTAGTCCCCTTGAAACAACTTCTCCATCACTATTGTGGCCAGAAAGAGTCCCTGTGGGTTTTAAAATTTGCCTGCCTATTGAAGTCTATGGCGGTTCGCCCGTTCACGAACATTTGCGGAAGTGCGCGTTCGCCTTTCGTGAACGGAAAATTTCATGTTCACGACTTCACTACTTGACATGCTTTCTTTTCTTTCAGCTTTCCTTTGCTTATGCCCTATGTATCTAAATGATTACACTTTCCCTATTGTCACTTGCCTTTATTTAGATTTAACGTTTCTTTCCTGCTCCGGATCTCAATACATGGGCACCGACATTTTGTTTTCATCTGTGCAGTTTGCCTTCTGTGGGATTTTATTGACTGGTGAATTATGGGTAAATTGGCTCGTCAGCTGAAATGGAACCTTCCTTAAAGTGGCACTGTCACCGTCTGGGGACATTGCAAATTCGCATAGTGATATTTCAGTAAAATTCCAAAACAGTCAATATGAGTATTTGAGAAAGATTCTATCTTCATGAAATACTAATATTTAAGGGGTGGGGGGTTACAGTGCCACTTTAAGCTCTGCCCATTGGCAAAGACTGACAGAAATGCAGCTCCTCATATAAAAAGGTAGCCCCTGCTACACCTTTTGTATAACTAAATAATAAGGACAATAAGGGAGAAATAGAGGGACAAAATTTTTTTTATTGATTTTAAAAGCAAAACCTACAAAGCGGCAGAGACCAATTCAGTTCTTTCCTGCTCCTTTTTGTCTCAAACTTCATCATAACCTGCATTGTAAATTAATTGGCGAACTCATTAAAAATACTAGATTATAGACAGAGTACTCTATTCTTTTGTATCATGTTGTATCAACATGTCTATGCATTGTTTCACTATACCCCACTCCTTATAGCATGTAAGCTCATTGAGCAGGGCCCTAAATCCATCTGTTCCTGTGTGTCCACCTCCTCTGCTTACAATTACATGTCTGTTAGTCCACCCATTGTACAGCGCTATGGAATTTTCTGGCGCTATATAAATAAAATAATAATAATAATAATAATAATAATATGTTAGTGGGAACACAAACACATAGAGAGTCCTGTAAGATCGCCACTAAAAGATGTGAAACGCAACGGAAATAACTAAATATCAACAGCGAGGAATTATAAGCTCTTAATAAATCTATTTATGCAATTTCATTTTTTTTTGTAAATTGTTATCTCTGCTAAGTAGGTTGTATTTAAAAACCCAGTAAATGTAATCCCAGACATAACAAAGAAATGTTAGTGCAAAAAGGCCTATGTGCTGCTGTTGTCATACTGTGCTAAATACAAATTAGCATAATTATTAGTTGGGCCAGCATTTCTGCGAGTGAAGGGCTCGCTGTAACTGTCTTTTTCAGGCTGTGTTTGGGTATTAAATTGGATGCTTATTGTTATATATAAGCACACGATAATCTAGTAAAGAAAGCAGGGATTCTCTTGCAGATATTTAACTGCTAATTACCTTATCCTCTTGAGTAAGGACCATTTACAGACAGAGTTTTTCTAGGTCATAGACAAGGGATGCAACGGAGACTGGGGCATAAGCCACTTCCTTTCTTTCAGCCAGATTGTGATGCTGGGTAATTAACACCAAAAGCTGGCACGCACATTTATTTAGTTATGTTATCTTTCTTCCTACTCTAGTGAGGCACAATGACCGAAAATGCATAATTTGTAAAATATTTGTAAAATAACTTTGTAAAATATCGAATGAACTGTATTGGCCAAACAGTGACTGTGCAAAAGCCCTGTTTAGTGAATACATAACTGTTAAATGATGTCAGCAATAAATAAGTTACACACAAGCTGCTACTACACTAGGTAGCAAATAAACTTCTTTATGAAATGGGGAATAATTAAGACAAAATAAACGGCAGGCCTATGAGCTCTGTGCTCTCTTTTCTCAAGCTAGATGGACAGTAATTTATTATACTTTACATCCTGTCTGTTGCCAAAAAAAATGGTATCAGAACAAATCCCCACTTTGTTCTAATTTATATAAAACATTTATATAAAACACTATGGTCACAAAGTCAGTTTTAAATAATGAAATGTCTTGATAATAAACTATTCCAACTATGATAATAGTTGCATTCCAAGGAGAGAGTGCATCGCTATAATAACAGTGTAATGACATTATCAATCATCAATTCTACAAAAAAATAGAGTGAATCCCCATGTGACAGACCACCCGGCCATCTAGGCATTGTACTTGGCTTGTAGCCCTCCATCTCACCCCAAAAAAGCCGTAATCACCTATTTTTCCCCTCCCTATTGCCACCTTTCCAGTGCCCTCCCTAGCGGCCTTCAGGAGCATCATACATCCACATGGAGGCCCCAGAGGCATAGTGCACCTGACTGGGAGCAACATCCAAATGTTCTGGAACGCTGACTCGGATCCCAGATGACCCATGGTCTGCTAACTTTATCTAGAGCACTTTCAGTCCCAAAAATACTTTGCAGGGCACCGGGGATGTCACAATTAATTTGTTGTCCCTGGGGATCTTCTGTTGAGACCTTGGGAATAAAAGTGTGACCTGTGTGACAATAAACCAGTTCTATTTCACTCTACACCAAGTCTCGGCTAGTGATTAGGATGGTGGTTCTGCTATATGGCTATAAATACTAAAGATACTCTGGGAGCTATAACCACTTACGAAAATGGAATCCTTGGAAGTGAGATTCTAATCGTCCACCATATTCCAAAACCATAAATAACAACAACAACAACAACAAAAATTAAGTGCAAATTTAAAACTGGGACAGCTGGATATTGACAATATTGATCCTTCAGTTTCAACATGGAGACTCTCATAGATGCAATAATCATCATTGTATACATACCAGCTTCATACTCTTGAGACATCATAGGCCTAACCCTTTATAAGACCCGTCTTACCTCAGACTCATTGCCATGCCATGGTCCTTACCGTGCAGTTCGTTTGGCTCTGAGTTTGGTGTACCCTGTGTTCCAGTATCATTATCTTAACCCAGCTTATTCATTGACCTACCATGCTCACTACCTGACCTTGGCTTGTCTGACTATCTGCTTCTCGAAATCCTGACCTCGGCTCATTAACTAGTTTCACTTAATTAGATTACACCTCATTGGTGTCTTTCGTTCATGTTAAAGAGTTACCCCAACTAACATGACAACTTCTGCTTTTAAAGTGGGTCATGGAGGTAGAAATATGTATGTGGTAAACGCTACACATACAGAGATATTGTCACTAGTTGCCCTCCCAGTACACATGACTTTAGACAGCCCTGAACTCTATGAAGAGAAGGCCACTGCCCCCAAACCACTTCATTGAGATGATGTGGTCTGGGTGACTTTAGTTTCCATGTCACAAACAGCAGATTCTGAAGGCGTTACAGCCTGCCGACGTTTGTTATCTCTGGGCTGGAAAATTTTGAATTCTTTTTTTTGTACTTTTTTTTTTTTTAAGCACAAATGACTGCATAGGATCAGGAATTCCTTTACGCCCATCAAAAATGGACCTCCCTTTATCATCAGACTTGGGGTGTGTCCCCTTAATGGCACCTATCCCAGTAAACAACTCTATCTACCGCATCTATTTGCTGGTCCTAGTTAACTGGATGATTTGTGAAACTGTTAGAATGACACATATTGTAACCTTGAAAGAAAAATCTCCAAATGCCTATTAACTTACTGAGCGACTTCCTAATGCTTTTCTGTGAGCACACGTTTTCAATGCATGAGAAAATAGAATGTGCCGGCAGTAAATTGTTGATTTCCCCTTGGATACTTAAAATTATAAAATATATTTTAGCACATTTTGCAAGTCATTATCATCGTTAATCTAGTTCTCAGGTGCTGTGTTAAGAAACTTCCTTATTAGAGAAGACTGGAATATTCCAGTCTTTATTAGGCAGCCCGATATCACAAAAGCAATGAAAAATAATAAACAACTACTTTATATAAATCAATTCCACATCAAAAAGAGGGCACACACACTGAAGAAGACTCTGAGGTTGCCAGAGCTAATGAAACCTTGATTAGCACAGTAATCTCTGAAGAGAGAGCTTTCTGAGCACGGCCAATCATGGACTTAACGCTATATATTTTTAAATTGGCCTCGGCAGCACCTACTGATGAATCATGTTACTTAGATAGCATACTGGTGAATAATGACTTGCCTGGTTCTTGATTTATTTCCGAGCAGATAAACAGTAGATTCTAGCACCGCTCGTTGACATGATATATGTACTGGACTAGGACGGTCAAACGGATGTACAGGGAAATAAAGTGACTCCACTTTTGATAATTTAGTATTTGTAGGCCACAGCATCCTTTAGGACACACCAAATGGTCCAGGTCCAACGTGGCTTGAAATTATTTTAATTGAATTGAATAAAGGACTCTACAGGCACACAGACCACTTCAGATGGTTTTGTAAAGACTATTTGAGTGGCGCGGTGAAGCATTTTGCTTTCGGATGTGCACTAGTCTCCCTTTGGGGAAACATTGGATTGACTGAGATCATCATCATTGATGATCTCGGCCAAAGAGGTGGAGCGACATTGCAGAGACCAGTGTGGCGAGGGCTGGAAGGTAAGTAAATATCACCTTTCAAAACACCAAAATAGGTAGTTTAAAACTATAGTGTGAAGAATATATATTTGTATTACTAACACTATAGTGTTCCTTCAAGCTAATTATGCCATTCAAGAATGAGTCACCAAGCTAATACGATGTACAAAATGTGGGTCATCAACAAAAATATTAACAGCCAATGCACTGCTAACTCAACAAGCATGCGTGGTGTATACAGTATAGTGACCTGCTATTCGTCAGCCATTGAATATTTAGATAGTCTGTAAAACAGACACAATAGCAAAGTAGCAAAGTCATTTGTAATTAGCATTGCACAGGGCACACAATTAATCCTGACAAATCCCTTTTCCATCACAATCGCCACAAACAGATCCAAAATAACAAACCGGGTTGCCTACTTTCACACTTTCTCTTAATTAGTAATCAAATCACTAACACTTTAATTGTTTAGTTTTAACACTGTATTTTTTTATTTGTAGTTTTTATCTCTCTTAATTTTGCTTATATATATATATTCACAATGTTCTTACAATAGATTTATTAAATAAACATCGTCTCCCCCGCTGGAATTAGTGTAGGACCTACCGATATTGGGGTACTGGGGCATAGTGGTGTGCTTAAAGGTCCACTATAGGCACCCAGACCACTTCAGCTTAATGAAGTGGTCTGGGTGCCAGGTCCAGCTAGGTTTAACCCTTTTTTCTGTAAAAACTGCTATGTTTGCAATAGGGTTAATCCAGCCTCTAGTGGCTGTCTCATTGACAGCCGCTAGAGGCGCTTCCGCGCTTCTCACTGTGATTTTCACAGTGAGAAGACGCCAGCGTCCATAGGAAAGCATTGAGAATGCTTTCCTATGGACAGGCTGAATGCGCACGCGACTCTTGCCGTGCATGCGCATTCAGCCGATGACGGAAGAAGAGGGAGGAGAGTCCCAGCACCGAGGGAGCCCGGTGCTGGAAAAGAGGTAAGCGATTAACCCCTTCCTCCCCCCTCAGCGCCACGGAGTGGGACCCTGAGGGTGGGGGCATCCTCAGGGCACTATAGTGCCAGGAGAACGAGTATGTTTTCCTGGCACTATAGTGGTCCTTTAACATGATATGGCCGAATGGTGGAACTAAATCCCCATATTTGCTTGCTGAGATAGGTGATTCTAAGTTGCCTCACTCGTAAAATATAAAACTGTATTTTTTGTGATCGCTGTTCCCTAATCTGTACTTTACCTTTAATTGTCTGAATAAAGTACCAGCTCTGTAAAAGATGGAATTAATCTGCATACAAATCAGGAACTTACGTAAACAAGGAAAGTTTTGACAATGCTTTTTGTTTTTGCTATAATTTTGGCGACTCAATCAGACAGACGATGTGATATTTGCATTGCAGATTACCTTCATGTTAAAGTAACAATCTTTAATGGGTGCCATGGCAACTGTCTGTGCAAGTCCTGATGTATTGTGCACTAACTATTTGTATAATTTGAAATGTGTAGCATGCTGAATGCATCCCAAATAGCTTGCTTAAATGTCGTTATCTCCATGCGGACACATCATGTTTCTCAACAATGCTTTCGAAGGCTAGAATGTAGGTTTTGTGAAAGAGACAATTTACCTGCTATAATAAACAGTTGTGTTGTTAATCGCGTGTGCTTTGCAAGTCATAGAGATTAACTCATTACACAAATATCAGACTCTGTTCTGCCTTAAATCCTGATCACCTAGGCCATAATTTTTGCTATTTATCACTATTTATCGCATATGCACGTTAACTGTCTGCGTTTTTCCCCAACCATAGCTTCATCTTTGGATCTTAAAGTCTTTCAATCTCACGGAGGGATTTAACATTCCATAATTTCATCTCATATATGTTCAAACATTAAAAACAGGTCCCTACATAGAGAGAAATAAGTGGTACTATCCTTGACTCCCCAATCTTTCGTTTAATGTCACCAATATGAAAATAGCCCAATAAGATGCTCTGGCTATTGTCTGTCTACCTTAGTAGTTACAGCTAGAACACAATTAAAATCTAGTTTGCAGAGCAAAATGTTGCGCTTTGTTTACAGCATGGCTTAAAGGGTTATGCCAAGTATCATAACCACTACAGCCCACTGAAGTGGTTCTACTGTGCGGAATACCCTGGCATTGTTGCCCGGAAAAAAGGGGGGTCAATGGATTGCCACTTACCTGGGTCCCACTGAGCATAGAGTCTCAAATGAAGGCGGTTGACCACGGTTTGACTAATGACGCTGCCAGGCAACAATTTAAAAAAATACCTCTGTATGTGTAACAATATAAAAAATACCTCTTTATGGGCAAAGTTTCATAATTAAATCCTGCACATTCAGACTTTGGGCACCATGACCGCTTCAATACACTGAAGTGGTTATAGTGCTTGGAATGAACATTTAACCAAACTGTAAATTACTTTGCTGCCATCATGTGGACTGGAGAAGTAAGATATTTACAGTGGTATGACAAATGAAAGAAATCCTGTTGTGAATTATACGAGCTACAACCTTTTACCAGGCTTAGTCACATAGTGGCACGGGATGAAGCGTTTTAATTATTGATCACACTGTAACCTGCCTGCACTAAACCTGCCTGTGCAGTTAAGGCAAAAGAAAAATGATTCTAGATGCTAATTTGTGTCAGTTAAATAATCTGAAGACTGCATAATTTACGGAGCAAGGGGTTGCAGCTTAGAGCGATTTAACTGGCATCTTGTTGCAGGTAACGAATGTAAAAAAATTAAATGGCTTGTATGAAATTTGTGAAGAAATTTATAATTGGCTCCCTCTATTTCACCAAACGTGACCTTAGCTGTTGTTCTTCCTGCAGAAAATAGAAATCCACATGAAAATAGCCTTTTTTGTTTGCCCGTCTTCTTGAGTCTGATATCTCCTAAGAGATGTAGCTTCATTCTCATTTAAAAAAGAAACAAACTGTAGTTTTTTTTCTCAGTATTTCTGGGTGTCTCAGGATGCAGTGAGAATTAGAAATTTAGAAGAGAATAACAGCTAAATTAAAAATAGCGCAGTATTCTTCTAGAGTTCAAGTAATTAATATGGATCCAATGGCAATATATTTTGGCTTTTTTTTTTTGTTTTGTTTTTTAATCAAACAATGTGCCTTTTAAGAACTATCATGTGCATATATTTTTAACACAAGGTGATGGTTTCTCATTCCCTCTCTCAAATAAACATTATTGATGCCCACTCTTCGGGATATGCTTATATGTCACTTTGAGGATTCATTTGATTACATTTGCATAGCGTGCCCTGGGTGTGCCAGAACGATCAGGCTGGTTAAGTAAATTAAAATATAAAACCTAGATTTGTAAACTAAATACCACACAGATAACTTATAAGTTAGCTCCCAGCTTGTGCAGAAATCTCACACATGACAGTTCTGTTGTAAAATCGAGGGCCTTGTTCTATAAAAGAGCATTGTTAGAAATAATGCTACTAAATTACTGTATCACCATGAGATAAAGGGAATGGGTAATGAAGATAACTTCATAATGACATAAGCAATTTGTGAGTCAACCGACGCTTGACAGTTGTAGCCTTGACTACCAGGCTTTGTCTAGTATAAACCACATAGCACAGACATAGTAGTAGAAAAGATCACATATACATTGAACCTTACAACAACAATAGGCAATGACAATGTTTTTAACACAGTGTTAACAATACCCTAAATAACTTCAAGACTGTAATTAGCATAATTAACCATTAACAATTTAACCTTTCCAGCACCAGCGATACCTGTGTTGCAACCAATCCAACTTCTGGAACAGAATCATCTGCCCAGCCCCCAATTTAGTTTAAGAGCACCACTCTTCCGGCTCAAACCCTCTCACCAAGCCTTCATTAGCCGATCCGACTACTGGAGCAGAATCATCTGCCCTGCCCCCAATTTAGGCTAAGAGCCCCTCTTCTGGCTCAAAACCTCTCCCCAAGCCTCCATTAGGCTATCACCACATCCTCATTGTGAGGCCATAGACCATCCCCAGGAGCAAGCTACCACCAAGACTGTGACAATGATCTCCTCGGGCACTGCCATCCATGTGACCAGCCAACTCTGAAAGAGAAAGTAAAAACTGTCAGAAAGTGGAAGTGGCACCCCAACACCCATAAACCTCCAAACTACAGAGGAACAACATACAGGGGGACAGTTGCAAAACAGAGCCCCTCCTTCGGCACTGCCGTTCTTGTGACCCATCAACTCTGAAAGAGAGAGAAAAACCGCCAGAAAGTGAAAGTAGCACCCCAACACCCATAAACGACCAAACGGGGAGGAACAACATACAGGGGGACAGTTGCAAAAGTAAAATGGCTGGAGTGTAACTGCTAAACCAGCCAATACGGCATGTCCCCAAAGACCAATCTATACAGCCTTGCTCAGCGCAACTGTCAAGGCCATTCTCTGCCTATTTGTCTCCTTGGGGGTGCAATTAAAATAATCCATGAAAGGGTGTTTGGGGGCGCAGCTCAATATCAATAGGAACCTACAGGTTTATTCCCTAAATTTCTAAGTATATTCACTAAAATTCTTTAAGACAGCTATGCATTCAGTTAGGCTACTCTGGACTTAGATTTGAAATTCACTTTTAATTCAATTTCATTCTAACCTTGTCATATCCACAAGACTTGCCCTTTGCTGCTTTTCCCTAATACATGGAAAGATTAGCCAGCTTGTACACAGATTTCATGTGAGATCCTGACTTGATTAATTAATCACCCCTCTTTATTTATTTCTTCTCATCCAATTTATATATATACCCCCCTTTCCTCCCCCCGAAAGTGATTTAAAGAGCATTCATTTAGTTATGTTAGAAAATATCTGTATTTAAATACATTCCAAAAAAAATAAAAAATACCTGTTACTGACTTGTGACATTTTGTTTCAGTAGAACATAAAAGTTAATGCCATTTTGATTTAATGCTGTCATTACTCCCGAACAGAAAAATAAACAACAATTTATAATGAACAACTTTAGTAGAGAAATTAAACATTTAAAGGAACACTCCGTATAAATGAAACATATATTCCATGAACGGTATAAAAGAGACATTCTAGATGATGTAGAAACATACATTCAATGCATGTAAAAAAAAGTTAAAAAAAATATTTTTTTTGTTTGTTTTTGAATTTGTTGCATATCCCTAGGCTTTGCAGCTTCTACATTGAGTAGTCACAAAACCAGTAAATGGTCCGTTATTTTCAAATATTGCCACAGTTTTCTATGTTAAGAATATCCCTTCAATCCCTTAGCATAGCCGGATTAAAGGAACACTCCAAGGCACCATAACCACTACAGCACACTATAATTGCTATGTTGCCATTTACTAATATCTTGACTTCTTACCTAGGGTCTGCCTGGCACCGTTCCCTGTCTCCACTACTCCAGTCAACTTTCTGGAAGCTCCTAAGCTGGAGCTTCTGTTACCTTTCCTAAACTAAACCCTGCCCATGCAGAGCCAGCTCATAGGCTGAGAGAGTCTGCTGATCATTGTCATCCAATGAGCGAAGCCCTGCACTGCTGGCCTTAGCTCCGAGTGTCACACGCATTCTCTATGAAGTGGTGGAGGCAGGGAATGCCACCTGGGAGATACCAGATAAGAAGCCAAACAGTTACCAAACACTTTGACTATTTATATTGGAGGGGAGCTAGGGCACTCTGTGCACCATAACCACTACAGTGTGCGGTAATGGTTATGGTGCTTGAAGTGTTCCTTCGACCATAAAATGGCCTAGGGTGGCTGTCTGGGTCACGAGGTCAGATGGCCGGGAGCCATGAAGATACCTGGGCAAGCTTGACCCATCTCACCAACCTTATGCTAAGAGTGAAGAGGGGGCCCAAACCGGTAACCCCCTGGGGCCCTATGTGATATTCATTTTTGAGCGTGCTTGGTTTCAGTTACAAGAATATAAATAAATAAATACAAATATTGAATATAATGGGAAGACCATGAAGAGGCACTCTGAGAAACCCACTAAATACAGCTTGCAGTAGTGGTTATGTTGCCTTTATCACCTGCCACCATCCCACAGTTTAATATCAAACCAATTATAAACCAAGGACTATAAACGCTCTCCTTGTGGTCAATCGCATTACGGCTGTGCGGTTATAACATATGTTTCAGTTACAGTGAGTATCATAGTAGAAAAATGACATCACATGGGATCTCTCTCTCTCTGTCTAGTTATTACAGTCTATCATCTACGGTTTTATTAAATCATTGTAAATAATTCAGAGGTGAAATTGTAGCAATTGTGTTATCATGAAATATTTAAAATTCATATACTGTGCATTATTACTGGGAGAAAAGAATCGCAGAGCTAAACTGTGTGGTTGCAGTTTAGGATGTTAAAGGGTTTCCTGGTAATTTGTGGGATACGAGAGGCACTTACAGAATGTTGTGCTCTAATCTTCCCGCGTGCTCACTGGCTGTTGAAAGGCTGTTCTGACTTTGATGCTTACTTCAAAGTTATTTCGAGACAAGAATCTCTGGCGCTCGAAGTGTAGAGCGATGTACTAGCTTTCCCTGCTAGAGAAGCACTTCACACGGATACAGAGCCAGCTCTCTCTCGCCAACACAAAAATCCACACAGCGCTAGCCTTTTCTCTATCTTACATCTGCGTGCACAAAATGCAAGCTTAGCTCCTGCAGTGAACGTCTGTCTCCCGCAATAAGTAAAGGTTATTTTTCAGTCCAGTGATTCCAATATGATGATAGATAGAAAAAAGAAAAAAAACGTGAAACTTGTATAATCAAATGTATTCTGTGAAACGTTCCTATAATATTTCCATCACATTTGTCGGGAGTGTATGATACAGTGTTCCCCCTGCATGTAAATTGTGTGTGCGGTGATACAAAAAGTAGAGTCTGCAGGGATTCCATCTCGAACCTGCAGAATAAAAATGGCTCAAATAAAGCGTATGTTTGCTTGTTATTTGCTGCTTAGCGCTAAGCATGCTCGTTACGGAAAAGGATGGTGAAATGTTATATTCCCAGCAAACACGCTTGTTTTCACGGGCTATCATAGGATACCTTGGTGTTTTAAATGTTTCTGGACTTTATTTTACAGCTAGCTGAGCAATATAGAAAATGCAGTTTGGAAGCATCTTGGCTATCGAGCTTGGCCAACTTTGTGTGGACATAACATCATGTTTGCTCCATTGTCGAGATACTTTGTATCTGTGGTGATATCACTGTGCTATATCGTAAAGCTGTATATTACTGTATTCCGTAATAGAAGAGTCAAAGATCTGGGTTTCACAGGGTTCCTGAGGAACCACATACTCAGGTTTTCTTCAGCCTCTCAAAATATGCCTGTTGTATTAATTTTCAAATATAAAGTTGGTTAAGTTCAGGCCAAGTTATGAAAGGACGCATCTAAAAAGCTGGTTCAGCAGGTACCTGAAGTTCCAGGATTGGATACGTTTTGTCCTTTTAAACTGGCGAATAGTCAAAATGGTTATCATCAGCACAAACGCAATCTGCTCTTGGGGAAGATTCTCTAAGTGTGAACATATCATTTCATGTTGGGTTGATTATTCCCTCCGAGATTCAGAGACTCTCCCCCTCCCAACACTGCAGACTTATTATGTACTGTATACCAAGGTAAAAGGGGACTACGAATCTCAACATTACTGTTGGGGATGATGGTTGTGATGTAGAGGAACCTTACTGTACAAGCTACATTAAGCCATGAAAGTTCATTTTTAAACATATTTGAAAATCCAGAAAATGTTTTGGGACCACAGCACCTTCTCTCTTTGTCCACTTCCACATTATTAGAAATGCATTTTGCAGAGTTTTATTGGAATACTTGTAGACTGAATCTGGCTGATGACTCCTGTGAGATTGTGTGGTTTTTATCACTACTTGGAGCACATCTTAGTTGATTTATTGGATGTTTGCCTTGTCTGCATTTTTCTCAGACAAAGGGTAGTAGAAAATATCTGTATATTGGGTTTTGTTTTTTAGGTACCTATTACACCTCATTATCTAGCAAGCAATATTTAAATACAACAACCATATTCTAAGTCAGAGGTAGGCAACCTTCGGCATTCCAAATGTCATAGACTACATCTCCCTGATTGTTCTTACAGGGAAAATGCTAGCAAAGCATCAGGGGGGATGTAGTTCACAACATTTGGAGTGTCAAAGGTTGCCTATTTATGTTCTAAGTGATATTCGAACATTCTTTTTTCAAAGAGAAGAGATGTACGTTGAAGGATACGGAATATACAGCTAAACGCAAATTATTTAGATTCGTAAACAGTAATGTGAATTTTTCCATCTCCTGTTAATTTGTGTTAGTGCTACACATCTCTCAATTCAGCGCACATAAGAGGGTCTTCTCCAATCGCCCAGTAATCACATTAGCCAATATTTTACAAGCTTGCATTTCTTTTGCAGGAAAACCCTTTTAGTTAACGATGGGTTAAGAAGACTCAATTGTGCCTATAAATGCGTAGGTATCATAATTCTATAAAATATGGTCAGCTCTGGAATCTGGACCAATGGAAAGTCTTTTAAAAATAAAAAGGAATCACTTTGCTAAATTAAAAGTGAACCCTCGATAAAGAGTGTAGTTTAATTTCCTGAATTTGCCTGAAAGGACTCATATTTTATTGCAGAAGTCTGTCTGGGATTAAAGGTGTGCATTCCATTAGGAAAGATAAATCATATCAGCAGGCGCTCCAAATAACTTCAGCCCAGATATACTCTCTCATCTTACCGCAACAATCAACCAGCAGCTTCTACGGTATATATTTAATCACGCAACAGAGTGGATAAAAACAGCCCAGAAAATTAGGCCAGTTTAAAGAAATATATTTTAAACAATTTCATAATGTACTACTTGTAGACGTTAACATGCCAGTCAAGACATGATGAACCTTTAAATATATTATGTCATCTAAGGGGATAAAACAGCATTCAAAATAAGAATCGAAATTTCCATCCTTCTCCACAGGTGGGTGTGCCATTTTTGCAATGCTCTTAGTTTCCCTGCCCAATAAAGGTTGTTTGTTGAACATTTTGGCTGCCCCAAATTATAGCTTTGGGTTTGCAATTATAATACTATTATAACATAAGTAATGCTAGTTTACAGAGATATACAGTTGCAAGAAAAAGTATGTGAACCCTTTGGAATGATATGGATTTCTGCACAAATTGGTCATAAAATGTGATCTGATCATCATCTAAGTCACAACAATAGACAATCACAGTCTGCTTAAACTAATAACACACAAAGAATTAAATGTTGCCATGTTTTTATTGAACACACCATGTAAACATTCACAGTGCAGGTGGAAAAAGTATGTGAACCCTTGGATTTAATAACTGGTTGAATCTCCTTTGGCAGCAATAACTTCAACCAAATGTTTCCTGTAGCTGCAGATCAGACGTGCACAACGGTCAGGAATAATTCTTGACCATTCCTCTTTACAGAACTGTTTCAGTTCAGCAATATTCTTGGGATGTCTGGTGTGAATCGCTTTCTTGAGGTCATGCCACAGCATCTCACTCGGGTCAGGACTCTGACTGGGCCACTTCAGAAGGCGTATTTTCTTCTGTTTAAGCCATTCTGTTATTGATTTACTTATATGCTTTGGGTCATTGTCCTGTCGCAAAATCTTCTGTTGAGCTTCAGCTTGGGAATTCACTTTTCCTTTGATGATAGCAATCCGTCCAGGCCCTGACGCAGCAAAGCAGCCCCAGACCATGATGCCCCCACCATCATACTTCACAGTTGGGATGAGGTTTTGATGTTGGTGTGCTGTGCCTCTTTTTCTCCACACATAGTGTTGTGTGTTTCTTCCAAACAACTCAACTTTGGTTTCATCTGTCCACAGAATATTTTGCCAGTACTGCTGTGGAACATCCAGGTGCTCTTGTGCAAACTGTAAACGTGCAGCAATATTTTGTTTGGACAGCAGTGGCTTCCTCTGTGGTATCCTCCCATGAAATCCATTCTTGTTTAGTGTTTTACGTATTGTACATTCGCTAACAGGGATGTTAGCATTTGCCAGTGACTTTTGTAAGTCTTTAGCTGACACTCTAGGATTCTTCTTCACCTCATTGAGCAGTCTGCGCTGTGCTCTTGCAGTCATCTTTACAGGACGGCCACTCCTAGGGAGAGTAGCAGCAGTGCTGAACTTTCTCCATTTATAGACAATTTGTCTTACCGTGGACTGATGAACAGCAAGGCTTTTGGAGATACTTTTATAACCCTTTCCAGCTTTATGCAAGTCAACAATTCTTAATCGTAGGTCTTCTGAGAGCTCTTTTGTGCGAGGGATCATTCACATCAGGCAATGCTTCTTGTGAAAAGCAAACCCAGAACTGGTGTGTGTTTTTTATAGGGCAGCTGTAACCAACACCTCCAATCTCATCTCATTGATTGGACTCCAGTTGGCTGACATCTCACTCCAATTTGCTCTTGGAGATGTCATTAGTCTAGGGGTTTGCATACTTTTTCCACCTGCACTGTGAATGTTTACATGGTGTGTTCAATAAAAACATGGCAACATTTCATTCTTTGTGTGTTGTCTATTGTTGTGACTTAGATGATGATCATATCACTTAGATGATGATCAGATCACATTTTATGACCAATTTTTGACCAACGTTTTCTTGCAACTGTAGGTGCACTATGAACCTATTAATAAAAACATGCTGCGTCCAGACATGACCAACAATGGTAAAAAAAACACATTACTCCAGTAGTGGTGGACCCTGGAGAACTGCATCTTATGCAAGCATTTTGAGAAAATGACATCAAACAACCGAAAAACCTAAAACAAGATTCCTTAGAGATTACCAGGAAGTCGAATATTAGATAGCTTGTTTTGGAATCCCAGCACATAAATATCTTCAGTGTGTCCAGGGACATCCTGGTTAAATTATAAACTGTAACAGATATGCAAATATTTGCCATCTAGCCTACTTCATTGAATTCCACAATCTGAGATTTACCCATGGCTTTCCAAGATCTGCAATACTATGGAGTCAATTAAATCTTTTGGCCACCTGTCTTTTACTTGACATTACATTCTATGTCACTGGGATCCCTTGTGCTCATTGAAGAAACACTCCAAGAACCATAGCCTATACAGCTCATTGTAGTAATTATGGTGCCAGGATAGACATGGGTCTCCCAATTATAAGGAATCAAACCATTTTTGATCAGATTGACATCTTACCTGTGGTCCCAGGCACCACTCCCAGGCTCCTCTACTAACGCTAGAGAGCCAGACGCTCCTATGCAAGAATATCCTTTACCTCATTGGCTGGTTGCTCTCAGCCAATGAGCTAAGAACTGAATAACCCGGCAGGTTAGAGGTCTAACCATTGACAAATGTTTTGATGCCTTACAATGGGGGAAGGAGGAGGGGGTGCATCTTTTTAAAATGTTTTTTTTTCTGTTAGTCCCTTTTTATACATTCTGTCCTTATTGCTTTCCAATTCCAATTCAAACTCACTGCTTCCAGGACTACAGGGACTATTTGTAAACCGTATTTTGTCAGACCAGGTTTAAATGTGGCACAATCACCATGGAAACCAATGGACTATTCCTGCTGATTGCTCCACTTTTAAAACTTTTCTTCAGAAAATCTCAGTCAAAACATACAGTTCACTAACACTGACCCAAAGTCAGTATCACACTGCAACGAGGTGCATTGGCACCGAACTGTGAGATGTCAACACGCAAGCTTGTAAATCAAATTTTGACAGGCACACTCACATAACTGCAACAGTTCAATAAAACTAAATTTATTGTAATAAAAGTCCATGGATCACTTTAACGTGCAG
Source organism: Pelobates fuscus (assembly GCF_036172605.1). Lineage (NCBI taxonomy): Eukaryota > Metazoa > Chordata > Amphibia > Anura > Pelobatidae > Pelobates > Pelobates fuscus. Next base: position 21,227,152 of record NC_086328.1, read on the forward strand.
CCCACCCCTCTGGCTAAAATTTGCCATCTGATGCCTCATGCTATTTTAGTGATTTAAACTAGAGGGAAAGATGGCTGCTTGGAGCAGATCTGTATTTAAGAATTGTAATGTTGTGAGCTTAAGGAGCAAGTCCTGTGCTAACAGCTGTTATAGCCCGGAGGTTACACACACAACGTGACAAAATCTTCAACCTATGCAGATTATTTAACAAGCACACTACCTCATGTTCACTGTGTACAGATAGTTGAGTATATTGTACATCTCTAGGAAACATCCAAAAAATCTAATTTCTTCACTAATACAATAACCATCACTCCAAAAATCTAAAACCCTCCTATAAGCCCCTTCGATACAATGGGGAAGCAGGCCAAAGTCACATAAACAGAGTTTTCCACAAAGGTGCTGATGAAAAGTAAATTTAAAATTGAAGGCTACAGTAGGCGAAATGAAAGCACAGCTGACTATTTTGGGGCTATTTTGACCTTCTCACTTTCGTAAATAACCGTAAACGTAAATCCCTAACTCGTTTCATTAAGTCAAAGTCACAAAAAGTAAATCTGTGACCCCTGTCATTGGTTTGTCATAAACCTTACCCCTTGCATCAAAAATATCACAGAATCAAGTGATGTCCCTTTATCTCTAACAGACAGACTTAGAGGGGTAAAATACACAAACATCGAATTTAGTGCCAGCTGATTGGATAGAGAAAATAGCGACTTAAAGGAACTCTCCAGTGCCAGGAAAACATATCTGTTTTCCTGGCATTGCAGGACCCTCTAGTGTCCCTCTCTCCCACCCCCCATCCCCTTCAGTGACTTACTGGAGTCCAGTGCTGATGTCCCTCGGCGCTGGGTCAGGCTCTGCCTACGCTTCTCCCCCGCCAACATCAGCCGGTGGGGGAGACCTATTGCGCATGCACGGCCGGCAGCAGTGGGGGTGGCGTGGGAGACATAATGCGCATGCATGGCAATAATGCGGTTCTCACCTGTTAGACAGACAGCCAGACGTGGTCGCTCCTGGATTTCCCAACAGGGGACTTGAACCGGGAAACTTATCAGTCCTAGTCCTGCTGTCTGCCTCTGAGCCACAGCAGCTTTACACAGAGACTACTGATTCCGGTCCTGTTCATCCTGGCATGGTTACTACACACTGTGTCTCACCTGACTCTGATCGGTCATCAGCAGGGTATTTAAACCCAGCCTCGCCCTGTGCTCAGGGTCAAGTCTTTGATCTTGTGTTCCTGTTTTGTACCAGTGTTCCTGTTTATCTACTTCGTATTATTGACCCCGGCTTCTGACTCGTTTATTCTGTCCTCTGGCATCCTTTGACCTCGGCTATCCCTCGACTATCCTGCTGCTTCAGTCCTTGCCTGTCCTGCGTGTTTGGTACTGCATCCTGCACAGACCCACAGGCCAGGTGAATTCTTACCTGACCACCTCGGCCTGTGGCTATCTGCAAGGGTGAGCAACATATTTGCGCTACAGACTCCCAGGACTGATATATATATATTTTTTTTTTATTTTGTTTTAAGATCACCCTTCTAAACATATTCTATAAAAATGCATCGCTGCACTTTTAAAAGATAATTTTACAAGAGATATATATTTGCAAATGTCAGTGCATTCTTTACAGTGGATTAACAAAAACACTATTTATCCCCGACGTGCCGTCGCAAAGGGTGTCCCTGACTTTTAACAGAAATGACAGCATCGGCATAGTCTAAAGGTAAAATGTTTTGAAAGAGGTTATGTAAAGTGTATTAAGTTTGGTTAATGGGGTTTTAAATAGAGCATCCTTCCTTGACTTTTAAAACCATGAAAAATTGGGCAAACAGCATTTTATTATCTTGTCAGATTGATTTTAAATGTAAAATCTAACGTGTGCTTAGCATTTTGATATAACATTTAAAGACAAAGTCTTGTCTTACAATGAAAAGTTACATTAAGGTGGATTTAATGGATGATATCACTAGTATTGGGAGAAATGCGGTTTTAGAGATTGTGTGAGGATTGGTGGCGTGATGTCAATTAACCCTCTATTAAGTCTCCAATTTTGACTCCCAGGAAAAAAATGCTAATTCTGCATTTGAAAAACAGCGAAAGAGAATTACAGTGCCCCCTACAGTCCTGCTTTCGGCTGGACAATCCTGTTTTTGGGGTCCTGTCCTGATTTATTTCCCTCGTGTCCCGCATTTGGGTAAACCAGGTAACTGTTCTTGGGCAGCACAGCATCATTAGACGCGCTCAGGCTGCGCAGCACTCTCCGTGCGATCCTGCAAGCAGGGGAATGGCCAGGAGGCTGTCAGTCACATGGCGGACATGTCCACATCCGACCTGCCCACGCATTGTGGATGCTACCAGTGACGTCCACCGATTGTGGGTGTTGCCTGTAACCTAGGTTGTATTACTGGCCATGCCCCCTAGAGGTCCGCTCACACATTCAATTATATACCTCCCAATGTTGAGAGTTATGGAATTATTTTAACTTTGAAATATCAAACCATGCAATGTGACATTTTAAAACACAGTATCAATAATATGCATAGATCTCCTAACCAATGTTCATGTCCTCTGTCACCTCTGCACATGGGATTATTACTTTGCCATTTTAACCACCAACACTACCCAACAGCTGGTCTTTAGCAGCTCACTGGAACATCTGTTGCCATATCTTCAGGGCAGGTGAAAAAGACAGAGACTGAGCTTCACTCCTAAATTAACATGTCCTCCTTTTGTCTCTGTAACTAAAGCTTTCAGTGCTGGTAGTGACCTCCCAAGAGACAGAACTTTCTTAGCAGTGGTGGAAGTACAGAGGTTGTGAGTGTGTCTGGGCCCTCTGTGTTGAACCTGCCAAGGTGTCAGGGTTTCTTTGCTGTTTTAAACAGCAACCCTTTCTGTTTCAGTGATTGAGTTTTCAGCTGCAATTACTATGAGCTGCTTCTGCTTGTTGCCACGGTTACTCACCTGTGAGTAGTAATCAACCCTGCTGCTAATCAGTTCTGCCTATTTAAGCAGCTAAGCCCAGAACCTCCTTGCCCTTGCGTGGTTTCCTGTTTCCCAGAAGTCTCCTTGTTCCTGTGTTTCCTGTTTGATCCTGGTTCCTGACTCCAGCCTTGTTCCTGACTCCGCTGCTCTCCGTGCTCCTGATCCTGGCTTGTCTGACTACCCGCTCTGGTGACTGACCCCTGCTTGATTCCTGGACTTTGCTTTTGTTTATTATTTGTTATTTATTAATAAAGGTGTGTTTGCATCTACTTCTGTCTCTGTCTGGTTCCTGGTCCCTGACACAAGGGGGATGAACTGACACCAGTGTGCTGGCAGTAAAGCCAGCATGTTAGCACCAGCAGGGGGTATGGCCATAATTAGGGAAGTGACCCAAAGCAGGGTCAATTACTCCACATTCACATGCAGCCAAACCCATATACAATCACACTCAACGAGCCAAACACACATGCACATTATCTCACTATCATATTAAGCCAACTCTACACGTACATATCACACTCACCAACCAGCACAATCAAATTCAGCGAAGCACCAGACAGAATTACACTCCATAAACGTTCGCACAACCACACTCAGCCACCACATCCATCCCACTCGGGTGTATTGCTTTGTCAGTCTGTGTATCTGTGTGTGTACGTGTTTGTATCTGTGTGTCTGCGGCTCTGCATGTGAGGCAGTGTTTGCATCTGTGTGCCTGTGTATCTCGTGTGTGTATCTGTATGTCTGTGTATCTGTGTGTCTGTGCCTTTGCATGTGAGGTATTGCTTGCATCTGTGTGTCTGTGTATCTGCCTGGGGCAGGGGAGAATCTGGGGAGCCTTGGGCAAAGGAAGCACAGGGAGAGCCTGGGGCAGAGGAAGAGCAGGGGAACCTGGGGCAGAAAAACATATATATTTGCAAAAACAGCAACTATATTAATTACAAACATTTTGCTAATATGAGGGGTACAATTTATGGAAATGTGCTGCTAAGTGGTACATGCGTGAAGGAAATGTGTGGAACCCACTGATATATGTGTATGTGTATATAAGTATGTGCATGGGTACGGTAATGGGCTACTGAGTTATATAATGGTTGTAACTTCAGCACTTAGAATTACAGCAACCCACCACATTCTATAACATAGCTGCCATTTGTGCCAGCCAGAGCAAGTAGTTCTAAACATATAAAACCTGAATCATTATCAGGGGACACAAGTTGAACTTGTATCAGTGCTGCTAAATGCTAGGAACGCTCCTTACTTGGCGACAAGTCAAAGTTAAAGGGCTACTATAACCAAAAAACAGTGTTTGAGAACACACAGTTTGAGTAACACACAATCAGAGTAACTCTTCCTATACGGGTTGTCGCCCCTCCCCTTCTTCCCCCCCCCCCCCCCCCCCCCACTTCAAAAATAACTAACTCTTGCCTCTATTCCAGTGCTAGGGCCAAGTTTTTTTCCCCAATCTTCCTTCACTGACATCACTCCGATTTATAAAAGGGGGAGTGATTATGTAAAAGGCATACCCTCCCTCCACGCCACCAATGGCTGTCTGACACCTGCATGTTGTGCCCAGAGACATCAGATACATCAGACGCCAGTTTTGTACAGAACTTACATTAGCCACACAGAATTCTTGTTCCGGGCTAGTTAATGAAGCCCCACTGGCTCTGCAGTAGGTGGAGTTACACTTGTGGCAGTAGAGGGGTAAATATCTGTATTTTCAGCATTTTAGAGCAATGCAGGCACCATAACCACTTCAAATCACTTAAAAAAACTCCTATGTCCCTCTTTCTTTATGACAATCTTAGGGCTCTGTAATGCTTTTCACTACCTTAACAAGTCAAGCAGTGGCCCAACTGGCCTACTTCTAATGTTCTAGTGAATGCTCTATGGTTTTCAGCCGTGACATGAACCAGTGCTTGAAAATGTTTGATTTCCATAGTAATAACCATATCAGAGTTGCATAATATTTTGGGAAATTATTTTAGCGCTAAAATTGTGTTTTTTTTTGCAACAAGCATAACTCTATATTGGACAAAAGGCAGGAGCTCTGCTTTAACACAAGATTGGAACCAGTGGTGTATTTACCGCAAGGCTGACAAGACATTTGCCTTGGGGGACACTTTCAGGGGTGTGGCAAAAAAAGCCGCCCCCCAAATGCCCTGGCAGATGCCTTGCCAGCCTCTTGTCCTGGGGGGCTCAGGAGCTGGCCGGGTGGCCACCTCTGAGCCCCCCGTGGCTGCCATGGGCTGATGTGGGAGGCGGGCGTCGAGAGAGCACTCTGAGCTCTTCCCTGCTCTGGCATCACTCCGGCTCTGGCATCACTAAGAGGCGCGAAAAGGAGCTAAACAGGAGGAGCACTGCTCCCTCGTCGCCTCCACTATGAGCCTGCCTGCCCGCGTGCCTTCTAGCCCAGCCAGCAGCAGCTCCACTGGACCCCAGGGAAGAAGCCACCAAAATGTAAGCAAATAATAAATACAAAATTGTGAGTGTGTTAGTGTGTGTTTGTTTGTGTGTCTGTTAGTGAGAGTGTTAATGTGTGTTTGTTAGTTTGTGTCTGATATTGAGAGAGTGTGTGTCTGTTAGTAAGAGTGTGTGTGTCTGTCAAAGAGTGTGTGTCAGTGAGAGTGTGTGTGTTAGTGTGTGTGTGTGTGTGTGTGTGTGTGTCTGTTGGTGAGTGTTAGTATGTCTGTTGGTGAGTGTTAGTATGTCTGTTGGTGAGTGTTAGTATGTCTGTTAGTGAGAGTGTGTGTGTCTGTTAGTGAGAGTGTGTGTTTCTGTTAGTGGGAGTGTGTGTGTCTGTCAAAGAGTGTGTGTCAGTGAGAGTGTGTTAGTGAATGTGTATGTCTGTCAGTGTGTGTATGTGTGCCAGTCACTGAATGTGTATTTGTCAGTCAATGTCTATGTCTGTTAGCGAATGTGTGTCTCTGACACTGAGTGTAAATGTGTCTATCAGTGAGTGTGTATGTGTGTTTGTCAGTGTGCGTCTGTCAGTGAGTGCGTGTGCATATGTCAGTGTGTGTGTATGTGTCTTGTCAGTGAGTGTGTATGTGTATCTGTCAGTGAATGCATGTGTCAGTTAGTAAGTCTGTCGGTGAATGTGAGTGTGCGTATCTGTTTGTAAGTGAGTTTGTATGTTTCAGTGAAAGTGTGTGTTGGTTAAACAGTGTGTGTGACAATGACTGTCAGTGAGTGTATATCAGTGTATGCATCAGTGAAGGTGTGTGTCTGTTAGGCAAAGAGCGTGTTGGTTTTTAACAGGAAGTAAAATGTAGAAGGGGGAGTGGGGGAGTGCCTGAGTTCTATCATACCTAGGGCAGCAATAAACCAGAACAAACCACTGCTTGCAACAAAAACAGGTTCAGGCCGAGGGTATAGTATGGGCCCACGCTTTGTATCATAACCTGTATTTGTGGTAAGAACCATAAAAGCTGTATGTAGATAATTGTGGTGCAAGTCTGTTGTGGTGTGCCGAAACCGGCGTATGGGTAGGCGGCGTAGGCCTGTAAATAAAAGAGAGCAAAAGATCTGCCTATCACTGCAAAGCATTCTGGGAGCAGAGCAGAATCAATGTGTCCCTTTTTTATTGTTTTTTTTGTTTGTTTTTTGTTTTTTTAATCCATCCTTGACATATTGATACTTATTATATACTTGCTCTTAGGAGTACTTTAGTTCTGTGTGTCGTATATATATATATAAAATAGGTCCTCTCAAATTGAGCTGCAGGCAGTGAAAAGGCACAGCTGTATGGTCACTATAAATAGACTTTTCGCTATGCTCTTCTTTGTGCCCTGGTCCAGGCCTGTGTACCAAATCCTATTCACTTACAATTACTGTCATGCTGCCCATCTGTTAATTCTAGGAATTTTTATATTGTTCAAATACTGAACTGCTTTTACTTAAATCTTTTTCTGTTTTCCTGCAGTACAAAGATGGTTTCAATGTAAGGTACATTTCTCCCACACCGTCAAAAATCTAGTGTATCCGGCTTGCTAATATAACTGCAAAACAAACGCCCTATTCTTCTACGGAAATTGTTGGACTTTCTATTGAAAGCTTGTGTTTATTTTTGTACGTATAAACATCTCGATTTCAAGAGTCATTGAAACGGTGCTCTTTGTATAAAGAGTCGGTTCTTACCATCTTATAAGGTTATATTTAAAGATAGCATGTTTTGGAGATGCATTTTGGTACGTTTGTAAGTAAAAGGAGGAAAAAAACAAATGTCTACATACGTTCTAAAGAGTTATCCCACAGCGCCGTCTAGTGGATCCTGTATCACTATACAAACAGGAACAAGGATGTTGCAATATCACATTATTCTCGATGTTATTGCAGAGGCAACACGAATTGTAATTAAAACGTTTATAAAAAGTGAATTATGTTTTCTCGATCTGTCAATTACTCCAGGCTTTGAATAGCGCGTTTACCAGATCTCAGTTCAGACTTTTGACTTTTTATTGAGACTACATGGCGCTATACGGGGGGCCGTAATTGATATTATTGCTTCATTTAAGGTAATTTCCCAATTAATGAATGCCGAGTGTGTCCTAGCTTGCTACAATGTGGAATTTGCGTTAGCCACACTCCTGTTAAAGTGGATCTGTTATGTAGTTTGCCTTGGGTAGAGAGATATTTTGATAGATGTGTGATATTTTGTATTTTACATATTCTATATTATATCTGATGTGTACATATATAATGCATGTCTAAAGGCACAATGCTTCCCCATGCTGGTCTGGAGTTTCCTAGCATATACATAGCAGTATAATTTAACGCATCCATTGTAGCAATTTTTTTTTATCATTTTTGTTTTTTGTTTTTGAGCAATTTTGCATTTATATCTTTTTAACGGTTTTAAAGAAAACGCCCTTTATAGGGAACATGTTGATTGTGCAAGGAACATGTATAGATGTATGGAAAAATGGCCTTCAAATTCAACCATCTAAGAAGGATTGGATATTATATTATGATTCTGACGCCAGTGGAAGTTAGATGGTTAAACACAATAATTTAGTCTTCCCTAGACTCCTAATAACACATAACCTTATTCATGATTGCTTGCATCTATTTCAAATTAAGATCTCCAACCTGACCTCATAAGCAAATGAACTGCCGCACTGGAGGGTAGGTCATTTGCATTCAAGGTCACGGACAAGCAAGAGGTGGCAGACTTTTAATCCCCATTTCACACACGCTGGGAATTCTACTAAAGCTACAAATAGATTGCTTTTATGCTCTATAAAACGTGTGCCCAAAAACGCCTGGCTCACAGGCTCATGTTAACATCTAGTACATGCAGTAGTAATTCCAAAACCCCTTCTCATGTTTACGTAAAGTGCTGCCCTCACTGTGAGAGATTCCGGAGTATAAAGTCGAAATAATTCTAGATGACAGAATATTTGATGAAATATTGATAAACTTCGTACATTACCAAGTCAAACACCAGCCTTAGAGCTTCAGAAACTCCACACACCCAAAGGAAAATTCCAATATGTATGCTAAAATCACTACAAGCTTACGTATATTATGGAAAGCAGGCGCTGCAGGAGGAGTCAGTTTCTAAAAAAAAAAAATATAGTCTAGTGATCCATTTTGAAATTTAACCCCTTAAGGACCAAACTTCTGGAATAAAAAGGAATCATGACATGTCACACATGTCATGTGTCCTTAAGGGGTTAAAGCTATATTCTAATTCACTGCTTGCATTAATCAGCCAAACAAAAACATTGTCAACAACTAGAAGATAACGGCAGCAACTTCTACATAAAAATATCAAGTTCTTTAAATATAAATGTGTATTTTTTTTTTGAAAGAACTAAACTTGAAGCATCACTATATGTTTAACCCCTTAAGAACCAAACTTCTGGAATAAAAGGGAATCATGACATGTCACACACGTCATGTGTCCTTAAGGGGTTAAGGTGTGTCTGTAAGATCTCTGGCCCAGTTGCAATATGCTATTTATTATTTATTTATTCATTATTGGTATTTATAAAGCGCCAACAAATTCCGCAGCGCTGTACAACCTGTTCCTTCCACTACTCTAGCCCACTCTGTTTTACCCTGACTTACTCATTCACTGATTTAATACTGTATTTGGTGAGGAAAAAGAACACATAAATTCTTAGTTAAAGAACCCTCCTGACCCCTAAAGCTTGCTGAAATGCTTTGTGTGTGAAGAGTGTCTCCTCTTGCAAAAATGGCAGATTTCAATAGATATGTACACTTTTATAAATTAACCTGGTAACACCCCCCTGGCTGTCAATCAGACAACAGGCCCTGTTACTTCCTGGTTTGGTTAGGTCCGTGGAGGCAACTCAAGAGGCAGCAATTACCCAGAGCACCTGCCTTTCAAAGACTTCTTATTGAGCTGGGAAGTATGCGATTGGACGGTCACATGCGATTGGGCGGAGTTAGAAGGGGAAGGCTTGCAAAGGCTGCAGGCAAGAGATGTGCAGCTTTCGCTAGCTGTTTTTAGATAAACCCTCAATGAAAAAAAAAAGCATACTTTTATACATGCATGTTTTCATTGTGGATATAGCTCGTAAACAGTTATTTTTATTTGTTTGTAGTCCCTCTGTTTTGATTTTGAAGCAGTTATAGAATGCTGTGTTACATCTGTGCCACTGGCACTATTTTCAGAATAGTATAAAATAGTTTCAGTCTGCTCAGCTTCTAATCAGATTTTTAGATTAATTCGAGAATGTAGAGATCCTGAGTCCATTGATAGCGGGAGATTCATGTTAACAACTATTTTTGCTTGAAATTCATGCGGTGAATCCTCGGAGATCACTATATCCTCAAAGCATTGCTCATAAGTAAGCACCCAGCGTGGTACGAAACACGTCAAGCTTAATGTTATCATTTGCTGTCAGTGAGTTGGCTCTATGTGTTTTTGCTGCCTTTTGGGGATACTGCGATTTTTTTTTCATTTTTTTTTCTTACTCTAAAGTAAATGTTAACTTTTAATTCAAGATCTGTGGTTCATGTATTTAATCCATGTAAATCACTTTATGTTTTTTTTGATCAATTAACTTCTATCCTTAATGAAAATCTTAAATGCCTGATGGAAACATTGTTACTTTTCTCCAATTACATTCAATCAAAAAACCTCTTGCTTGCAATTTGTGGGGCCCTAGATGAGCATATTTTGTGGGACTCCCCTTGTCCACACAAATACATCCATAATTAGTAGTACATACATAACTAGACACTAACACATGTTTTATTATATACCCTGGTATCCAGAATTATCCATACATAACTTACTACACAAACAAACCAAATTGGCAACACACTAGAACATATATGTAGACATCCATTGACATATCCTACTACTCGTGCAGAAACATCTATAGACATCTGTAGACACAGTAACAGACACACATACACAATGATACACATTCTCAGGAACACCCACTTACATATATTTACAGTACACTAAAATACATCCATAAACACAAACAATAACAAACATTCACAAACCCACAAACACATATCCAAAGACATGTGCACACAGTAATATCATGCACAGAAACACTTGCACATTAAGTTGCAGTTTTAAGCTTTTTTTCCCTCTGCTTACCTTAAAGAGGTAGAGGGGCTCAGTCCTCTCCCTGTAGTTTGGAGGAACAGAACATGACTGCTGACCCATAATTGTCACCTTACCAACTGTTGACCACCCAAATAACACTCCAGAGACATAACTTTGTGTGTATAGGGCAACAGCCACAGCTTTATTAATTATTTAACATGTCAGCGTTTAACAACCTGTCAGCTGTTGAAGTGTTCACTCAACAGACAGTTCCTTTAAACGTATCTCCTAATCCTGCAAGATGTGACAACTGAAAGAAGAAAAAGCACCAAACCACAAATCAAATGACCTCAGGTGGATGGGAAAGTCCGCTAGGACCACTGAACTGCTCCTGCTAACTGGTAAGGCCCCCTCTCCATAACTTAAGTAGCCTTTTTGATTCACAACAATGTATTTCCCATAGTCTAGTCCATCAGTCATGCTTACCCCTTCCCAGGGTCTAGGAGAATCCTAGAGAGCTTTACGCCAGGCAGCCCAGAGTTCCATCCTGCTTCCCCTAGACTTGTCTAGTTTTGGCAATCATGAGAGCCTGATCCCACGTAGTTCAGCCTTTCGTGATGATTCCAATCAGTACTAAATATCAAACTGGCAGCAGGTGCAAGAATATTACTTCACAAATGGAAAAAATGTAGACTACAATAATAAAGCTTTGACTACAGCTCGGTTGGAGAATTTTCCTAATAAACTATTTTGGCTTATTTGTTTTTTTTTTCTTTTATTCAGACTAAATTCACTACAATTCAACACTATAAAGGAATAACCCTGTTTATGTTAACAAGCACAGGATATATTACAAAAAAAGGTATATGGCGCAGGCAGATAGCCAGTTCTGCTGTCTCTGGTTTGTACACCCTCGCAAGAATGAGAGCCGCAGCACTGAAAGATAAATTTCAGAAAGCAAGACAAAACATTATAAAATAGATGTCCAGTTTTATAAATATTTACCGAACGCAGGAACTCAAATACCAATAGAACACCTGCGGGGTACATCAAAGCATAAGGCACAGACAAGATGCGATTTTTGCAAATTACAAATGGCAACTATGGGAGAAAATGTTAAACAAATAAATGAAAGACTGTTGAATAAAAAAAAATGAATAGATTGTACAAATATGAATATGAATGTTAAGAATTGACAAAAAAAAGGGCTGAAAAATAAGAAACACAATTCTTAGGACCGAATGATCTGAAGCTTAAATGCAAGATGAGAATTCAGGTATAAGTGTAAATTTAAAAAGAGAACATAGGAAATTAATAACTTAATTATGAGAAGCTGAGAGATATAGAGATAAGTTAACTGGCACAAAAACGAGATCAAGGCATATACGACAATAAATCAGTAATAAATGGAGATATATCAGTTTCAGAGACGAGCATCAAAATTAAAGTGGTAGCAAAAAAAGTAAAACAGAACAAATTGTGACGGAAATAGTGATGGGAAGATGTTGCAACGCCGAAAAATAGGTATAGATCGAAAAACGATGGCTAGAATGCAAAGAAAAGTGTAATGGATGAAAAAAAGACAAAATTAATAAATCACACCAAATCCATGCCACAAAATTAGAAGCAAAAGTAAAGGTGACAATTTGATAAATCTCCCCCATTGTTGTTTTATTTTTTTCCCCCTATCTCTCTGCTGTCGGACAGCTAGTAAAGGCAGAGCTTATATCAATGATTGACAGAGAGCTAAGGTGGACGCACTGCGCTCCAGGTAGACTTGGGAATTAATTTCTTTACGAACTGCAATTCGTGTGATTTTGCACTGATTGGGTGATCATACAAATTCCTGAACTTCGAGCCAAAATGCAGCAGAATCACGAATAGCTCAATGGATGAGCAGGTTCATTTTCATTCGTGATTTGGAATTCCACCCGTAAAGCCAACAAAAGAGAAGATTGATGTAAAAAAGGTATGACTCCAAAAAAACGAATGTAAAAATATCACGCAGTATATACATTTGCAAACGTTGAATAGATTACACTTTAAATCAGGTTTCATTTTTGGATGACAACTGTATGCTACAAGAATCACCTAATTAATTAACACTGTCACCACATGAAGACATTTACACAAACATACAAACGCAAAATTATATGTATGTAAATCTTACTGAAGCGTGCAGTTTTGATGAAGCGTTTCTTTCATTGCCTCGTGCTGTTCCTATAATGAATATACATTCTTTAAATTAAAGCTAACTTGGGTCCTTACAATAATCCCATTCTTTTTAAATATACATTCATGGCTTAATATGATCTTTACGGAAAATTCTTCTATTACGGCAAAACAGCCAGAACCAAAGCGTGGAAAACAGAATTTCAAAATTTACTTTTCTATCAAATAAATTAGCACAAATTAGTCACTGAATGGAAATATTTTTAAACACTCTGCATTCATGCGTACCAGTAAAAAAAGTGGCTTCCTTTGAATCTTGCCCAGAGCTAAATCAGAAAATGTGCAGGTCTCTTCTTAATGTTGTTGTATAAATCCATGTGTACTTGTTGTACATAATTACAATATACCCCTGGGAAAGCATGTAAATTATGTACCTGTGTGTGCTTGTTTCTGCTAATGATCTCGAAGGCACTGAATATGTGGGCACAGCTTGTTTCTGTTGGGTCAAATTTATGGGCATTGCAAGCAAACCAACGACATGAATTGTCATTAGTAACAAACAGAGTGATAACCTCCTCACCTTCTCAGGTTCTTAACAAGGTCTTGGAAACACTCCGTTCAAATATCGTATACATTTTTATATATATTATTATTTTTATTTTTTTATATATATATCTCAGGGTCACAAATGTACCTCGGTTTGGACACGAAATATTGGCTCGAAGCTAAGTAAACGATTTTGCTAGTCACTGCGGCATTTTAAAACCCATGAACAGAAGTGATTATAACTTCCAAGAATGTAGCTATGTAACCTCTCAAGTGTAAAGTTCCAAGATGCATTGGTGTCATAAGACTAAGAAAGTCCAGTGGCTCGTTAACAAGGAAAGGACGTACAAAGACTGTCAATTTGACACTGCACCTGCACAAGTCGGAAAAAAACAAACGGTGTAAAGAGAACCTGTAATTTCTACCTGTTACGCTGATTGCTGTCACTGTCAATCATTTGCCATTTTGCCTATGCAACAAGTGCATTATGTGTGGTGTTGTGATTGGACGGCAAAATATTTTTTTCCATCTAGTTGCCATAGCAACCCTTTTTTAGGTTAAGTCAAAAGCAGATGCTCCAAAATACTCACAGATTGCCTGTTTATTGTATATGGAGCCCTGTTGTGTTCAGTTTCAGGAATGGAATAGAGGCTACAAAACTGTGGCTATTAGGACCAGGGTTAAAGTTCTAAATCTCCCCGAAGGAGAGGTCACAAATTTCCTGCTCAGATAAATAGATTTTCTGGTTATCTCTTACAGGGATATTTGTTAAAGTGTGCGTTGTGTGCTGTGAATTTGTCTAATTTTTAGTCCAAAATCCAATTTGTCTACTATGGCGTAAAATCAGAAATACTCTTTGAATAATTAGGTTTGATTCAGAATGGGTTCTGTAAATAGGTTCGGCTTCGGACATAACAGGCAGACAGAGAGGTTCTCCCCAGTATAACTAACTGTAAATTACCTTTTTCTCAAGACTTTTCCAATTGTGGAGTTTAACCCACAAATTAGCACCATGGCATTTTTATTTTGCGAATAGCATTGATTATCACCAAATTTACAATGCAGTCAAACTTTAGGTAAATTAAAGTCTCTAGTTTTCAGATGAGATAAAGTTGGTGGGCAACCGGTTAAAGGAACACTGCAAGCACCATAAGCACTACAGCGCAGTGCCTCAGTGCCCCCAGCGATGCATGGCTTAACTCATTGGCTGAGAGCATCTAAAATTCTTTCACCTTTTTTGTTTTGTTTAAGTTGAATTCAATGTTATTCCATCTGTGCTATCATTTTTGTTTTTGTACTTGGGCCAATCTTCTGTAAAAAAAAGAAGTGTGAAATGTAAAGTTGTCAGCAATAAAGCACATGATTTAAATACGCGGTGACCCCCAGATCTTTTCATCTGTAGAAAACTTTTAAGAGGTTCTTTAATTCTCTCAAATTATTCTTTTTATAGAGAATTGAGATAGACTGTCAGCCAGCTGTTCGCAGCCATCTGCCGAATCTGAATCATCTTAAATAAGCCACAGATATGTGGACGTTTCCAGCTATAAAGCTCAATGCGTAGTGGTCATTGCTTTAGCAGAATACTGATTATTTTGCAGAGCTTTTTATTTTGAATGATAACTTTTCCATACATTCTTGCTGGGGCCAAGTAGATAACATCCTATGATATCAGCAGACATTTAGAGGAACACCAAGCAAGATAACCACCTATCTGGGCACAGCTGCCCACCTCCTCTCAGTGTCAGACATATTATGCCAGAAAATACACTTTCACAAAATATTATTTGTAATATTTCGTCCCACAATTATCCCTGCATCAGCCTTCAGGAGAGCTAACGGAAGGTCCTGCTTAGGTACTGGTCAGTTAGTGGAAGACAAAGTGGTGAGCTTACACTTTAATGGCCATTGGAGTAGTACAAAAATATCCTGTTATTTAAACATGTGTATAGATTTGGGACAGTGCCAAGATATCTGCTTCTGGTTTCACTGCTGATGTAGAACTTAGCTCAGATTTGAGAGCTTAAAAGTTGAGAGATTAAGACTAAGAAGAGGACAGAAGCAGAGCCCTGCAGACCCCAGAGAACCTAACCTATTAAGGGTGGCACAACGTTAAAGCCATTGTGCATATTCGGGCTTTAAAGCCCCATGTCGGCACGAAACATCATAGAGTTCCAGCTCGAGCAGGGCATTTTCCTGTATGGTGGTCAATATTAGGGAAGAATTAACTATAAGATGACCCTGTGGCTTGCCAGGGGCCAAAGGCTAGATGTTGGCCTCACAACCATTGCTAGCTTGGTCTTATTCACTAACCTTATGTGAAGAATGAAGGGAGAGGAGGGGGAGATGGTAACCTTGGGTCCTGTGAGATCTTAATTCTTGTTTGCTCAATATTGCAAATAGTATGAATGCTAAAATGTTAATCTGAGCAACCATATCCTAATTGGACATCAAGGTGTTTAAAAAGGAAATTGGTAATATATGTCCCAAAGTGTTTACTTTTATTAATTCAGAGCTATTTAGGAACCTTAACATCAAAATCCTAAATTTGAAAAGTGCAATTTAGTGGCTCACTAATTTGGTCCTGTGACTTTGCAAAAAAAAACTTGGCAAAGGGAATGTAGCCAAGCACAATTTGTGGTTGTTTTTTTTTTTTTACAGCACACATTACGTTTACGAAATAATTCATAAAAATAAATAACACAAACAAAGTAAAAATATGGACAAAAGTAAATATAAGACTCAAACTATCCCATGTGAGATTACCTGAGGCTGAATATCACATAAAGACCTATCACACAAGAGTCATTTGAACTGAGAAGCTCAAAATGAGATGAAGAACTATAAAATTAATCTATTAAAATTCAATGTTTTAAAATTGAATTTTGCAAGTCTGTAATTTGTTCCTACAACTCCTAAATCCTAGTAAAATTTATAAATAAGAGTCATTGCTGTACCATGGTTTATGTTATTCAGGTAGCACACACCAGGTTTACACAATAGTATTACAACTTTTAGCAGAGATTGGTGGAAGAATGGGCAGATAAAAAGTAAAAAAATAGACCTACACAAATACCCTATAATATCTGCATTATTATAATAAGATCTACTTTTGTGGGGCATGTTTGTTGCTTTGTTTGATTGTTATATATTTTTCCAGCTCAGCAGTTGTTCCCTAAATTGTCCAATTCAGTTTTAAATTAACTAGAATTGAGTTAATCTGAGTTAATGAACAGTTCCTTACGAGGCAAATATTCTACATTGTGAAAACTTTGAAGGAAAACTCTATGCATTTGTAAACGCTACAATAAATCAGTTGTTACGGTGCAAGAAATCTTTGGATTGAGTCTAACGAGGCAACTAGAGCTCGACACCTGTAGCGTGCTGAGATAATGTGGACGTTTTCTAAATACGGACGGAAACAGTAAGCTAGCTTTGCATTCCATATGTAATGTTTATACCAAAGTAGAATTACCCCCTCTACAACATCAAATCAAGACCCTAAGGAGGCAGGCCAAGGGCTATCTGGAAAAAAAGGACATATGTGAGTGTGGGGGAGTGTAGGTTGGGGAGTAAAGGGGAGATTTTGGACTGAGGACGAGGAATTAGGAATAACAGGGTGGGATGAATATATAGGGAGACATTTTCCCTCAGGAAGTCAGCCATCTTAAATACGTGGCTTGGGAACAGCTTCCTGCCCTCCCTCCCTTCACGGGTTGTTTTCTTTCTGTCTCTGTGTTCCAATTCTTTTTTCCTGTCACAGCAGTCGGAAAAAGGTCCTTGCCAATCGGGTTTGAAAAAATATGATTGAGGCTGATCTGTCCCCTAACCTCTGGTATGAGGTATGGGTTAATGGACATGCCCACTGAGCTAAAGGCCAGCTAGTGGTTAGTATTTATGTTAACGTAAAGCCAGGTTTGAGGCCTGTTGGATGGGGAGGGATGAGGGAGGAGGACAGGCGTCCTGGATAATGATTATTTGAGGAACCAGGTTAAATTTGGGTAGTGGGTTCTCATCTACTAATATATCTAATTTATACACTTAAATAATTGTCATATTCTTTGGTAAGATTTTGTAAAAGTGCGTGTACATTTTTATAAGTAAATAGCCAGAAGTAATTATTTGTTTAGCTGTTTCTGACTGTGTAGAGCAGTGTTTCATGTGGAGTTATTCAGAAGAAAAATATTTTTTTCCTTCTGCAATGTCAGAAGGTTTACTGCTGCAGTGAACATTAAATTACACTTATCACACTTTATTTCTGCTGTAGAAATAGCAGGTCATTCCATTCACACTAGTTATATAATTATAAAAAGAGGAATATTGCAAATGCTTTACAATCTGACACTTAACATGCTATACCGGTGATAAAGCCATGCGCATAAACTTTGCTATGTGTAAGTGAGCAACACTGTCCCGTGCAATCAATTTCAAGCATAATAACAATACCACATACTACCCCTAGAAGTTTAGATGTGGCTATATTGTCTGCCCTATGTTTAGTGGACAAACTTTGAAATGCAAAATGGTGGAAGGGAAGCAGTGCCTTGTAGGGGTCCTCAAGTTCGAATCAGAATAGGCCAATAAACAAAAATAAAAAGACAGGAACTTTAATGCCTGATTTATTGTTTATTTTTCATTAAATTAGCGATTACCAGCGCAATGGCGGCAATGGCTATCTCCAGGATAGAATGAGAAAATATAGAGCAAAAGATTTGCGTGGATTGGATATACCCTAAGGGCACAGTACAGATACGGATGCTATGTTCCACCAGCAGGAATGTATAGTAAAGTCCAGTAAATTAGGCAGCTAAATGGTTAAAGGAGGGGACACAAATCATGTGTTAGATGAGGGTCGGTTCCTGAAATGCATGCACACTAATGGCTGTTGTTTTCATGAAATCTTCCCTCTATCCCACCTCCTATGTTTTTCCACCATCGTATCCTAAACTTTGTAAGCTCCCCGCTTCAATGTTTTAAAGACAGATGTCATGGGGCTAGCCAAGTACTAAGCTCACTGAGCACAATAAATATTCTAGTTGAGGTACGAGGCCGGTGGAGACGTCCTGTGTTGTAATGCCTTGATGTTTCTTTTAGTAATGTATCTGTGCTCTGTCTCTCCACATCCTTTCTCTTGGACTGTAATAGTTCTCGGCTTGCTGACGGTACCCATCAGTGTTAAATACCTTCAAAAACCTCTGAATGTTTTTTTTTCTTTTGTACTGATGTAATTACTGTTTCTATTTCATGTTCATCTATAAAATATATAAATTATATAAAAAAAAGAAAACAACAAAAATCATGTCGTACATTTCTCACTGGAACGTTTCAAGACATCCGAAACCAACTATCAATTCTAACGACACCTAAGGATTTTAATACAATGAAGGAAAAATGTACCCATTTCAATTTAGTCTTTTTACACAGCACAAGGACCTCATCCTTGGCCTGGTCACATATAACTCCATAAAATAGCTAATAATGTAAGTGATCTAGCTTAGTAACTGACAACTGGCTTTGAGCCAGGATGCACATACAAACACAGAAAGGAACGAATGTTACATTTGATGCACTCTAAAAATGTCTGTTTTTAAATTACAAGTGTCATTATGTTACCGCAGCACCATTATAATACCATATAAAGAGAAGCATCATTACATTGCTTTACCAGGCAACGTAACAATGTAACCCATACTGTAATGCTGATAGAGTATAGCAGGATTGTGAGAACTACTAGACTACTGGAGGCTACTGCCGTCAGAATGCTGTGGACCCTAACCACATAATGGTCACACAGGAGGTACATTCCACAGGATCATTAAGACAGGTTTCCCAACTGCCCACTCATCCTACTTCTCCAATCTCCATTAGATGTCTTTACCTGTCGCAGCTCAGTTCACCAAGACATCTGCTCCCTTATAGTACCTGTAACATCGATGATAGAGAGTGCGTGCATTGATCAAATGTACCTTCATCACAGTAACACAGTCTGCTTGTAGCTATCATTGTATATCTGCATCTTCTGTTACCTTGATGTGATGCATTTGTACAGTCCATGACCATCACAAAGAGTACATGTACCTACCTTCACCTTCCAATACCAATACTGCCAAACCTTAAAGGGACACTCCAGACTCCTATAGCACTTTAGATTGCTGAATTGTTTTATATGTGAAGAGCAGGTTTTCGTTTTTTTTTTTTTCCATAAAGTGCAGATTTCAATAGATATCGGCACGTTTATCAATAACCTTGTTGCACCCCCCCTGGCTGTCAATCAGAGAACCAGTCATGTTACTTCCTGTTTTTTTAGTTTAGGTAAACTGAAGAAGAAGCAATTGCCCAGAGCACTTGCCTTGCAAAGACTTCTCATTGAGCTGCATTGGGAAATCTGTGATTGGACAGCCACAGAAAGTCTGGGTTGGGTTAAAAGGGAAAGACTCTTACAGATTGCAAGCTGTTTTTATATATATACCTGCAATGAAAAAAATACATAATTAAATGCTTGCATGCTTTCATTTGGGAGTGTATTTACCAAACTGTTTTTTTGTTTGTTTGTTTTTTCGGTATGTGGGCATTAGAGTGTCTCTTTAAGATGATAAAACTCAGTTAGTTAATGCAACAACTGCAAAACCTAATGAAACCTCAAGGTCACAGTTTATTATTTTCCAAATAGAACCATTCATTATTCCAATGTCAATAAAATGAACACCATTGCATTGGGAACTCAGCACATCTGAGCATTATAAATCTGGTCAGGTATGAAAGCAAAATTAATCTTGATGTCTAGTATATTAGTATAATAATAGTGAGTGTCCCCTCTGATTCTAGTTTACTATTACATTGCAATGTGCCGGTACAACACCAAACAAAAAATATTCATATCCTTAAGACATTACGTATCCAAGAGTCAATAACCTTTTTATTTAATGATTTGCCTGAAGAGTGCCCGGAGCAGTTAATCACAAGTCTATACCGACTAACAGACCGGTGGTTAGGGATGTAGCTAAGCACAGGTAGGCTGCCAAAATACTAGCTGTACTTGCTGACCATCTACCCTCAGGTGATCATATTGATCAGAATCAATTATTTCTATTAACGAGTCTTTATTCTGTTGAAAAATGCTGCACAATAATGCTAATGTGGAAGCCAACTACTGAGATTGAAGCAACCAGGATCCATGGTTTTTTTTTTTAATTATGAATTTATAAGAATGCCACATGTATTCAGCCCTTATATGTATTAATCAATAAATAACAGGACATCCAGATTTTAACTTAAACTTAGTAATAATCATGCACTCCAGCGTTCAATTTCCCAAAACAATATATTTGTATCAATTAAAGTCAGGACACTGATATGGTGGTCTCTAACAGGACACTAATATGGTGGTCTCTAACACTATAACACTACACTAATATGGTGGTCTCCATCAGGACATGTATATGGTGGTCTCTAACAGGACACTAATATGGTGGTCCATTTAGCTTCTCAGAGTCACAATGGTTATCAGGCCACCATGTCTATTACAAGGCTGGTTACATTCTTGCAATGTATGCTACCGGGATAGGAAGCTGGTTATCAAGACCTGAATGCAATCTAAACAACGAGAAACATTTATAAAATTTTGCAAATTCCTTTCAGCTTCCATTATTACATACCTCCCAAGTGTCCCTATTTAGGAGGAGCAGTCCCTATTTTGGTCCCAAATTCATCTGCCCCTCTTTTCAATCCTAATGTCCCTCTTTTCTAGGAGCTCCATATTGTCGGTGTGTCTGAGTGTATAACAGAGTTTGGTAAAATTGTGTATCCATGGCGATTGCTCCACTTTTAGAAATTTGCCCCACATTTCCATTTCCCATAAATCTCCTCTCGTAAATCCTCTGCTAGGAGTCACAGTAAAACACAGGGCTTATTCTCAGCTATAGAATTACGATTTCTTTCAGCACTTTGAATCCCATAATATCCATTCTCCTGCAGCCTACTAACACGAAGATTGGTGTGTAAAGCCCCTTCGATGCCCCACAACACGCTCTCCCACACAATGACTCCCTTGCCACTCGCACTAATAATGTTTCGGAGAGAAAGCTTGAGAACAAATGATGGGATATTCCACAATCATTTCCATCACACAATTGGGACCCCTGCAATGCCCTCTATGTATAAATAATACCCTGTTCCAGCCACAAACCTTTATCAGATCCGTAGGGAGACATCTGAAAAGTTTGTAATTATCCACATGCCAGTGACTGAGTATTTTGACAATGAGAGGATATCAGAGGCAAACAACACATGGAACATATGAGTATATAAAGCTGGGATAAAGATATTTCTTTGGGTTTGTTTTATTTTTCCGGTTTGTATAGGGGCACTGCTTCCGACTATTTTTATGCATTGTATAGTCGATTATGCATAAAGATACACAAAAACTCCATAATTAATAAAAGATCATTTCAAATGTCTGTAAAATCCCCAAATATTACAAAATCAATTGTCTGCTCTGCCAAGTCTTGAAACTTGGCCAATCAGAAGCCTCGAGTCTAAAATATTGGATATGTTAACTCAACACTGCAAGGGTTAAAGTGTAATTAAACGGGTTAATTTGCAGATTCTTCTGTTCTCTGTGCACTGCCTCAGAGAAGGCGTCTCTGGGATTTTTAGTTCCGCTACAAATTATAACTACAACTCCTAGAAGTCTTTGCTATTTGCTCTGATAACATGTGCAGTTGTGTTACTGGAAGGCTCAGAGGTGAGGTAGAGCAGGGGAATGAAAAATGCTATAAAATATGTATTTTGTTATTTAATTTTCATAAAACTATGCAAAACTGTGCATAAAAATAAAGCTAATTATTAAGGTCAAAATCGAGAAAATGCAAAAAAGCTGTATTGATGCCCGGAGTTTCCCTTTAATGGCGTTTTAGAGATACGTCCCAGTGTGCTGTATAAATGAATGTTTACATTCCGGAATGGACCAGCATTTAATAAACATTCTGCCAGCCAGCTATTTACATACAATTATGTACATATTAATAATTAAACATTTACTAGCTGCAGCTGAAATTCCATTTATTAATCCCCAATGTTCATTCTGATAAATATAATGCAGGTCGATTGGCAAGATATGAAGATGGAGGGAGGGAGAGAGGGAGGGAGGAAAGAGTTTTTAATAGAATTGTCAAACGTGAAACTTCAACTGAATCACAGTGGTGAAAAGGGAGATTTGTTAGTTTAAACCAAAAGGTATTTTAAAAGGATTTAAAGCAACATTCTACCATAACTACTGCAGCCCACTGTAGTGAAAATGGCGCCAAGAGTGCCCTGGCGTCCTCCCAGAGTAGTTTGTCAAACTGTTTTAGAATGGTTGACAACTTTTTTGCAATGAGTACGGTCTTGTATCAGGCCTGCTTAGCGAAGTGAAGACTTCCAGCTTCTCCTGTAGGTTAAGACATTGTGCAGCGCAGGTTCCTATCGGACATTTGGGTAGATTACTTGGGGAGGGCACCAGGTCATTACTGTCACTATAACCACTTCAGCATGATGCAGTGGTTATGGTGCTTGATTTTTTTCTTTTTTTTTTAAATGCATATTTCTCATTGGATGTTAATCATTATGACTCATAGAAGAGACACACCGATTAAAAATATATATATTTTTTAAAAAGACAAAACGGATTTAAATCTGCAAAGGATAATTGATATAAATAGATTTTGGGCCCATACTGATCATTTAATCTCCGCTGTGTGATTACCAAACGTCTTAATTTACATTATTTACAGGCACGAGGATAAATCTTTTTTCTTCATGCCTAATAATGTTAAAGCAATCCAAGTATAAAAAGAGAGTTGCACTTAAAGGGTCTTTGTGTTTAATTCAATCCAAACAGCACAATTGCCATCAGAATTCTTTCACCATCACACAGCAATACAAATGAAAAGGAAGGGTTATTACACCTCACTGAATAAACCACTTCTCATTCCTTTCTACAAAAGAGAAAGCAGTTCCTTCTTTTTAACAGCACTTTAAAAAAAAGTCTAAATCTTATCGACAAAAATAATTTGTTAGAGCGGAATTCTGGTGAGTTTTGTAGGTAGCTGTAACAAGCCTTTCCTCTGCCTTGTACAGTATAGCAACACAGAGCAAATCAGCTCAACTGTTCTGCTCGCAAGTTCTGATTGGCCGCACGTAAAAAAAAAATCATACCATCAAATTGTAAGACTGATACATTTACTACGAAAGGCTAGTTGAACATTTTAGGAAGGAAAGGTCACAATGGCTACAGTTTCGTAATCATCCATCAGTGCCCAGAGGATAATATTAAAAAGCTTAATATCTTAAATCTTTACTCAATAGTCCTGAGTAAAGTCTGATAAAGCAAGCTGGAAAACAGATGTTCATGCATCGTGCTACGGTTGTTATATTGGCTATTTACCTTGCAGATTTACAATACAAGCAAATGAAAATTAGTGATTTAATGTCTATTGGCTAAAACATGCAAATGAGCGCCGACGAGCTCTCGGGCAATCCTCAGAGTGATTTGTTTCATTTGCAACATTTGTCTACAACTAATTCAATTAATCAATGTTACCGACTGTTAGTACTAAAAGCAATCGAGTCAGCTTAACTGAAAACTTGTGTCCCAAACTCCAACATTCTAATTACATTACAAATCCACAGGAAATACTGCACATCAAATTTCATGTGTCTGTTGTGTAAGAATCTCAGGTTGTAGAAATTTAAAGCAAACTTGTACACACAAGTACGTACACAAATGAATACTCTGTTCCAGTCGAAATTGGTAGCAAAAAAATGGTCATTTACATTTACTCAAAAAGTACTCATTTTTCTTTTTTACCCTAAATGGTAGTAAATTAGGGATAACCACACACGAGAAGGATTTGGGAATTGTTATAGACAACAAATTAGTCAGCAATATGCAATGTCACTCTGCAGTTGCTAAGGCCAGTAAGGTTTTGTCATGTATAAATAGGGGCATAAATTCTCGGGATGAAAATATAATTGGCCTCTTTATAAATCGCTGGTAAGACCACACCTTGAATATGCTGTGCAATTTTGGGCACCTGTTCTAAAGAAGGATATCATGGCACTAGAAAAAGTGCAGAGACAAGCTTCAACATTGATAAAAGGAATGGAGCATTTTAGTTACAAAGAAAGGTTAAAAAATGTAAATCTGTTTAGTTTGGAAAAACGGCGCCTCAGAGGGGATATGATAACATTATACAAATATATTCGGGGCCAGTACAAACCATTATCTGGAAATCTATTCATAAACAGGGCTATACATAGGACACGAGGTCACACATTTAGGCTGGAAGTAAGGCAAAGAAAAGTTTTTTTACAGTAAGAGCAATAAGGATATGGAATTCTCTGCCTGAAAATGTGGTTTTATCAGAGTCCATACAGATGTTTAAACTACAATTGGATAAATACTTGCAAAAACATAACATACAGGGATATAATTTCTAATTAGTGGGGTAATAGCTGCTTGATCCAAGGAGACATCTGACTGCTATTTTGGGGTCAAGACGGATTTTTTTTTTTAGTTTGTTGCAAAATTGGAAGCGCTTCAGACTAGGGTTTTTTGCCTTCTTTTGGATCAACAGCAAAAGCATATGTGAGGAAGGCTGAACTTGATGGACGCAAGTCTACTTTCAGCTATGTAACTATGTAACTATATGTAACTATGTAACTTTCCACGGTGTTTGTCGCAATGAACGCAAAAGTGTGAATGCTCACAGATGTCTTTAAGCTACAACACTTAGTGTATTGCACAGCATTTGAGGCAAGTGTCTGAACTTGCTGAAATAGGCGTATGTTATTTTGTATTTCTGTTCCACTGTCATACATGTAATGGCTTATGCAATGCATGATGAGACACCTTCTTATTGGGATATGCTTTTTTTTTTTTCTAGAGAGGAAATTCTGAAAATATTTTAAAGACGGCAAGGTATAGGCTACTTTTAAAGGCCTATATTATTGCTCTAAATTAAGACGTATTCACTTAAAACTGAATTGTGTGAATATTAGCAGGAATTCGTTTTATTAATATTAAATTATGTTTCGTTTTGACTTTTTTTTGTATTTTATATTTTTGTTATTATGTAACTTTTGATTTCAAAGGATTTCTGCTTGTTTTCACTTTGTTTCTTTACACTCACTTTTAAGTTTTACTACTCATGCATTGGTTAGTAAATTGGAAAATAATTGGTAATTTT
This sequence comes from Pelobates fuscus, assembly GCF_036172605.1. Taxonomy (NCBI): domain Eukaryota; kingdom Metazoa; phylum Chordata; class Amphibia; order Anura; family Pelobatidae; genus Pelobates; species Pelobates fuscus. The sequence goes on from NC_086328.1 coordinate 21,252,618, forward strand.
CTAGTAAAATTGTGTTTTACAATTCCTTTACCCCTGACATGAGATCAGCAGAAAATCGTTGAAGCCAGGGGAATCTGTCAACATTGGGACATCTATCTCTCACGTTGTCCATGTACCACCATGTGTCTCAGAACACAGCTGTACAATTGCTTAACTTAAATGTGCCTTATTAAACTTTAAAAAAAAAAATATCTCACTTTTGAGAAGCAAAAGTGAGACAAGCACTCAAAAAAAAAAGTGAATTGCGGTTAATTAAAAACTGAATGTTCAGGATAAAATAGCTGATGTGGAAAAATTATTTTACATTTACATTTTTCGCTTACTACAAATATACTTCAGATAATATAACATATTGGTTCACAGAGCACAGCGTGCATATGGCTGTACATACACATTTTGTTCTTCACGTTATATTTCAGAGTTGCAGTCGGGTCTAGAGAGATGGACAGAAGGAGGTTTTCCACTTAATAAAATACATGTAAGCTGGAAGAGTGATTGGAAAGTGATTGGAAATGGCTTGTGATTAGGCTTGGGTAAAAGCCACTTTAAAAGAATTGTGCACTAAAGGCTGAAAAAGAAGATAAATACACGGAAGTATAATCTAGGTTAGATTTTAGAAACAGGAACAAAGACTTTGCCATTTGCGGTATTACTTGAGAGAAATTCTCCATTTTGAGAAGAACGTCAAGAGGTTATACATAGAGTACTATGTGAATAGTAGATCTAAACATTGATTGACAATAATTATTTAGAACATTGTGCAATCTGACGTGGCTATAATCTGAGCCACAGCTATAAAAGCAGACAGCTAAATGAACTTTATTTTGTAACAGAGCTGAGGTCACTGGTAAAATGGTTTACAGAGAAAAGGATATCTGAACATAAAGACCAGAGGTCAGCTGGTATTAATGGTGGGTCCGAAAGTGCTGTTTTGAAAGAAAATTGTGGCTTCAGTTTATAAACATAAAATCCTATTTTCTACTATATAAAACTCAAACTAGACATAAATTAAATGGCCTAAACTAAAATTTGTATAACAATCCACGTGTAAGAAATATAACTATGCCACAAAACACCACTACATTGAGCATAGGTCACGGACTATTAGTTTAACATAATATGTCAAATGTAAGACATTATGTAGCACAAGAAAATACATTTTGGTTCTTGCCAAATTGCTGCATGATAAGTGGGCACCCTAGTCATGTGTCAACAGTCCTCTGGCCAAATGACATCAGTCAAGCAAAGTTTTAAAGAAGTACGTTGGACCAATTGTTTAGCCAATCGCTGCTTCAGAAGATTATTTAATCCTTTCCAACATATTGTACAGCAATATGAAGTTTGCTTGCAAACATGCCCATAATGTAAACTATCATTATTTATCCTCTTGGGCATTTATTGTTTAGAATTTTTGACAGACTGCTAAAATCATAGCACATTTAGTGAAAGTATTTGTGAAAAAGATCTGTTCTATAGAGAAAGAAAAGAGACGAGAATAGGAAACACATGACAAAGGAAAGTTCAATTATTCTACAATGGATGTGACAACTGTTATTTCTTTATTATTTTTTTTGGTGGAGGAAATACATGGAGTAGACAGGTCCAGCACAGGTAAAAAAATCACTAAACGGAGGATAAGGAGATATAACATCTGGTTCATTTTCTAATATAGCTAGCAAGATGTAAGTGAATTTACTAATTCAGTTATGATACAATCTATTAATATTATTATACTCTTTCATAAGTTTAAATAAATAAATGACTTGAGGAAACAGTGGGAGTAATGTCCTTGGATGTAAATGTATAAAATTCCCCCAAATAAACAAGATAAAAACTAATAGCGTAGTATGTTCACATAAATTGAAAGTAATGATTGAAGAAAAGCACTTACAATTTCAGGAGCTAAAGGCTAGATCTACCATATGCACTTAAGTTGTGTAATCCACTCTTAATAATATAGATGTGCTCCTTACTATGTAAAATACTCCATGGGAGGTGCAATAACCAGATAAATGAGCAAATATGTTGTGCTTTGTACTTTAGTAATTAGTGGAAATATTTATATATATATAGATGGTCACTCACATGTAAATGAGCCCCAAAATGACTTTTTATGGTAAAAGTAGAGTCTTATATCGCCACTCTAGAATATATTGTTTTGTGATCTCCTCACCATAGATATGGAAAATAAAACAGGTATATATAATGTACACTGTGGTGATAAATACACGTGAATCAATAGAAACCTATTTACAGGATAGAGAGCAAACTTGGTTGCTCAGTCCACAGGACATCGGTGGTATCATTTCCCCAACAAGGAAATAATATCCTGAAAAAAAAGCCAATGAGAAAAAAGTTAACAATAATAGATATATATTGTAAACTCTTGTAGACAGAATAGAATAATTAAAAAGCATTGAAAACCAGTAAAATACACATCAACACATTTTGACAAAATACAGGACTTTTTCAACGTTTTTTTAAAGCGTATATAGTATATAAATATATGGTATATAATTCATTGTAATTTTTTATTTTACTGTTATAATATTTACATATCATGATACAAAAACAACAAACCCTGCTCAATCCTAGGAAACTCATTTGCCTTTGAAATCAATACATTTTAAGACAAAAATAACTTTTAAATGGGTCGGTCTGTAGAGCAAGGAATGTTTTTTGTCAAACCACTCAATAAAGGGTTTGATGCAAACTGTCAACAAACTTTTTCACCATTACTTTGACAATGAGGTGCAGTAGCTCTGGTGCTTAGTGTACCCTTTCAATACTAATATAGGCGCCAATTTTTATTTTTATTTTTTTTAAGATTAATTGAAATTATTTAATATTTTTGAATACATATTTAAAATAATTTTTAAGCATTTTAAAATGTTAAAAAATATATATTAATATATAAAAATATCAGAATAATAAAATATTTAAAAATAATTCAAAATATGAAATCATTGGGGGGGAGCCAGCTACCGCACTGACAAGACGCAAAACGAGAGTGCTCCTGACAAAACCAGCAAAATACAGCCTAAAACCTTCTTTTTAAGCCCAAAACTGTGCACTGAACGAAAGGGCTGCACCTACCTAAGATGGGCCGAAAATCGAAAAAATATAAAGCGGACAAAATCCCGACAACCGCCGACATCGGAGAGCTTCTGAGGAGGCCTCAGGGAACTATGAAGCCTGTCATGGCGCCCTTCTCCGACGGGCTATCCTATTCCTCCAGTGAAACATCCCTCCCTGACTTGGAGGAGTTGTCCACCATTGCCAGGAAACAGAAAGCGGACATGCCGACTAAAGGGTCTGGAGGCTCTCCGGTGACAGAGGGCACACTGAAGGCACTCCTGGACGACCTCAGACGCAATCTTGCTGCTGACATTAACTCCTTCAAAGAGGAGGTTAGCGGAGTGTCGAGACGCCTTCAAGAAACCGAGATATCCACGGCCGCACATGCATCCCGCTTAAATAAAGTGGAACAAGAGATCCGTGAGCTGAGACGTGAGCAGGCCCAGACCCAGAACCGCATGGCGATGATGGAGGATCAGAGGAGATGGAAGAATGTTAAAATAAGGAGCATACCAGCCCAGATAAGCTCTGCTGAAATCCCACACCTCATAAGAAGGCTACTTACACACCTCTTCTCGGCCAAGCAAGCAAAAATGATGGCCCTGGATGGGTGCTTCAGGCTACCGGCACCTGCATCGCGCTCCACTGAAGTGTATAGAGACGTTATTGTACGGTTCCAGAATGAGCCGGATAGGCAAGCAAAGCACCGTACGACTTTGAAGGCCACAAGCTCACGTTTTACCCAGACCTTTCCAGAGCAACACTGGGGTGGCGAAGATCCCTAAAACCACTAACAACAGAACTGATACGACACAATATCCCCTACAAATGGGGCTCCCCAAACTACCTGCTGATACCCCGGGAATCAGGGAACTTAAAAGTCCAAGAGGCCGCGGAAATAAATGACATCCTGCAATACCTGGGACTGCCCATGATACAGGCAGGTTCGACACCGGAGACCCAAGCGCCTCAACCCCACACTTGGGACCCAGCCAGGATCCGCTCCTTTGTACCAGCTGCCAAAAGAACCGCTTCGGCACCGGCAGCTACCACCTGAAGGACTGGCCAGATCGCACTACCTCTCCACTCCAGGACAGTCTAACGCTATGTTTTTTTCCCGCAATGTTTTAGTTTTGTTGCCTACATAATGTTTTAAGTTAATAATACCTAAGTCCTGACATTACCTCAGGTACCCGCTGACATATAACCCCCTTATTAGCTGGCTTAAGGGCTGCACCTATTCCCCCCCCCCCCCCCCACTCACTCACCCACAGGTTGTGCATTAGGTCCATTGTGTTAACTAGAGGGTGATAGCCTCCTCCATGCATAGTTTCACGCCAGCCAGGAGGCAAAAGGTCCGATTCGCCTCCAATTGCCCCTAACTGTAACTACATACTCCCCCCTGAGAGGTGAGAGACCGCCCAGCCACTACCACAAGCTATACAGCTAAGTTATGTAGTTCCCAAAGCTCACTAGCCTGTAAGCTTGCTGTTTTTTTGTTTTTGTTTTTATTTTTAATATAAAATGTGCTGTGTCTCACTGCCCAACCTTTGTTTATAACTTGTTGAATCCGAAGTACTGCAACTGCCGTTGGGGCAAGGAAAGTGCTACTGTTATACTCTGCATAACAAAAATAAAGAATAAAAAAAAAGATATATAAAATCATTTTACCAGTTTATGAAAAAATATTATATCATTTGAAAATCTTACCTAAAAATATTGAATCGGAGACATATTCTGCTAATTTGATGTCACGAGTTTTATTTCAAAGGCCCAGCTTTGTTTTCCTTATAGAAAAAAAGTTAATTAAAGCACACTGTACACAGGTCCCCATGTTTCTGGCAAAGGTGGCTGTCTCCTCACTGTCTCCTTGTCTTTTTATTGCCGGTCTACGGTCACAAGATAATATCTTGCACGTTACCTCAATGTAGCGAGTACTCCGCTGAAAAAATACCCATTCCCAGTCTGCAATGTGACATTAATTATCAACGACACATTTGAATATGCTGTGTTCAGAGCACTGTGAACGAAGAATATCTAATGTCTCCAGTGATGAACTGTCAGGATCACAAATATGTTTGTGTCTGCAGCAAACAGATGGATATTGTGCCAACACAACAATTTTTCTGTAAGAGTCAAATTGTATTTTACTGCATATTCTAGGTAGAAAAAATGGATTACAACAATTTTTAACATTTTTTTTTTACTTTGCTTATCCCCAGCATGGGAGTTAAAATAAATATATAAAAAAAAAATACTAAAGTGATGTGTACAATCTCTATTTCGCACACCTGTGTTTAGGGAATTTGATAGCATTTTATTACTTCTCCCATTTAATGAAAGGTCTGTGGTCTAAGGACTTGGTTATTTCTCTGAAAAAGAAATATAGAAATCTAGTTTAGCCACGCCAGCCTTTAAAAAAAAACAAAAAAAAACTTCCTTGATAAAAAGCCTAGGTTTTATGAACTTGTCATAAAATTCACATTTACTGTGATGCTAAACAAAGACTGTCACTTGAGCACCCTTAGAGAGACGTACCTGTCACAGATTGGCAAAGTGTCCTATTAATCTGATTTCACACAGCAAATATTCTCCTTCAGAATTGCTTTTACCTAAAACTAGTTGTTCAAAAGTGAAGTGAATTCCGAGGACTTTTTGACATCTGCAATATAGTCATTTTTGTGCAGTCCAACTCTGTCCAAATTTAAAAAAAAACAAAAACAAACAGATCCAAATTTTTTTTACAATATTATGTAATATATTCCATTAAAAGTGGCTTCTTTTTGAAGTGGTGGTTATCACTTTCAGATGTTCTCAAAGACATTTAATTTTTATTGCATCTACTTTTCTCCTTCCGGTGTGCTGGTGTCGATTTGCAAAAGCAATGATGTTCACCAGACAAGCTTTGTGATAAACTGATTTATGGTCATGACCTACAGTGAGTCAAACCATCTGCTTTTTAGGTTCACTATCCTTCACTACTTCCTGTCTATGACCCAATTACTCCACAGATATCTGTATATGTCTAACACACACCTATTCTACATCTTTTACCTTTTAAATAAAAAAATAAATTAAAAAAAAATATATATATAACATAACATGAAAGCAAAGAGGAGTGCAGCATAAAAATTAACAATAACAACATGCAACATAAAACACAAAATGCTGTGTAAAATCAGTGTGTGATAAAGTTGTTGAACTTTGTATTACGCTTGCACACTCTTCCTGATTGAGTATCAAGCAGTTGAGGTGACCGTGAGTCGGAAACCTCTTGACACCATGCTTACAAAGCTTCAGTCAGTAATTTATGGGCTTCAAACCATACATCTTTTAATAGTGTCAAACATACTGCACCGAGTTTGCTCTCTTTTTCCTTTTTTTTTTATTTTCTATAAAAGCTGCTGGAGGAATACACTGTGCTCCTGCAGAAGAAAATTGTAACGGATCGCCTGGCACCCCAACTGGGTACCTCCGTTAAAGGATGCTCCTAGCGCTTCCTGAGGACTTCAAGCACTGCAGCAGACACCACAACCACCGAATCTGAGAAGCATAGGAATCATCTCAAGCCTCTGAATGCTGTAGACAGTTGAATAGGAACCATACAAATAGGTTTGCACTCCTAGCAGTCAAACTGGAACAGCATGCAATAAATCCTCCCCCAATAATGAGACGACACTTCACTTTGAGGGTTAAACAGGAACTCAAGATTTATTCACACACTGTCTTATAAAGGATTCTCCCATGCATGGAGGGATTTACAATACACCAATCACACAATGGTTACATCCCACAGATTCCCTCCCCTTATCCTGAGAGGAAACTCAATTATACATACAGTTAAAACATACTTTCTACCCAACTTTCATAACTCTAAAACCATGCATCACATTTACATAAAAATACATATCCACAATCAATCCATTCAGGGGAACAACATATTAAAAATGGCATGAATCGGACCAGGGGTTCAAAAGTTAGTAAAGTATCTTTTAAAAACCCCTGCCAGCATGGCTTTCCGGCTCAGACCGGTTTTACAGAGCCCTCTCTCCTGGACACAAGGGAGAAGTAATCCAATTACCTCCCAGGACAGGGACAAGACTCCATTATGCACATGGTGACACAAAGACAGTAAAACACTTTAAAATACATAAAGTCACCTTTTACACATAACACACAGACATTTCACATATCCCCAGATAGCTGGGATCTGAGCGCACAAAACTACTGAATAGCGCGCAGATCCTATTCACACAGTTCAATTGCCATGGAGCTAAAGTCTTTCCCATAGTCTTTCATTATATGAATAGGCTCCATGGCATAGCTATCTGGGGTATCACCGCTCACACAGGGCAAGTACCGAATGACCCCACTGTATTTAAAGGGCCAGAATGAGTGACATGCACACTGTTAGGGCCGAATACTGTTTTTAAAGGGCCCAATCTCCCAGGGCCATAGTCCAAAGGCAAGAGGCGGGCAAGCAGCCCCCTCCAAGGACACGTGGCGAAGTCGGTTTCGCCACATTTCTCCCCTTTACCATCTAGACTAACAGGGTATCTGACCTCCTGCCGGTCAGTGCCCTGGTTAGTCCAGCAACCCACCCACGAAGCACAAACAGCAGTACAGCCCACCCACAATAAATAGTTACTGCACCTGGATGAAGGAGAAACTTGTTCGGGTCCAGGTGCCTCATCACGGCTGTGTGGGGGACTGGTAGGCTGCCTTGGTGGGTTGCTGAGTGCACAGAGACTAGGGGTACTCTGCCCTGGTGCCAGCGCTACCCCGGAAGTAGCCTGGTTGGAGCCTGGTTGTGGGAGGGGGAGACCGACTGACTCCCCTCTGGATACACAGCTCTGTGGCTGGGGGACAGGACTGACCGTCCCTACCCCTTGTGCTGCAAGTGCAGAGACTACGGTCCCATCTGCACAGTTGTGGGGTTTAACATCTCCCCTTGGTGGGTTAGGTTGCCGCTGGGGAGAGGGGGTAACAAACTCCTCTCCCTTACACACTTCCAGCCGCTGGGGAGTAGGGCTGACCATCTGTACTCCCTGTAGCTTGGGCGCAGAGACCACGATCCCATCTGCGCTGGTGAGGGGCTTAGTGTCTCCCCTTGGTGGGTTATGCTTCTGCTGGGGAGAGGGGGTAACCAGCTCCTCTCCCTGAACTGTAGACTGCCGCTGGGAAGAGTGGGTAACAAGCTCCTCTCTCTGAACCGCAGACTGCCGCTGGGGAGAGGGGGTAACAAGCTCCTCTCCCTGAACTGTAGACTGCTGCTGGGGAGAGGGGGTAACAAGTTCCTCTCCCTGAACTGTAGACTGCCGCCTGGGAGGAAGGATGACACCTTCAGCTTTCTGTACCACACACTGCCGCTGGGGAGGAAGGATGGCACCTTCAGCTCCCTGTAACGCACACTGCCGCTGGGGATCTGGGCCGACTGCCCAGCATCCCTGTAGGGCCGGTAGAGAGACCGCAGTCCCATCTCCACCTGCCATCTGTGGGTCTTCCCAGAACCAATCCGTGAGGCCCCTCAACATTTGTGAGTAAGGGCCACCTGCTTTCCCACCTGGCAACTCTGGCTGCTGCTGGGGATCTGGGCCGGCTGCCCAGCATCCCGGTGGGCCCGGTGGAGAGACCTTGGTCCCATCTCTACCTGCCTGTTGTGGTTCCTCACAGGACCAGTCTATGAGGACCACCACTTCGGGTTCCTCCTGCCGCCTCAGGGAAAGACGGCTAACCTCCTCAGATGCAGCCTCTACTCGGCTGCTGTAACGCTCCTGCTGCTGAGCATACTTCCTCTCTTTCGCCAGCCAGAATTCTTGGCACAGCCTTGTGTTTCGCTCGGCCATGACCTGGTTCCAGATCACCCGGCGTGTCTCCATGGGTATATCATCCCCATACTCGGCCACTCGCTGCCTCACCTCGGCCAGCCAATCATCTCCAGAGCCAGAACCTTCCATACTTGTCTGCTCCCAGGGGCGCTGCATGAGTGGTAACGTTGCCCTCAATTTGTAAATCCAAACAGTGTCTCTGAGCTGCTTTACCTCGCACTAGGACGCCATGCCACCAATGTTACGGATCGCCTGGCACCCCAACTGGGTACCTTCATTAAAGGATGCTCCTAGCGCTTCCTGAGGACTTCAAGCACTGCAGCAGACACCACAACCACCGAATCTGAGAAGCATAGGAATCATCTCAAGCCTCTGAATGCTGTAGACAGTTGAACAGGAACCATACAAATAGGTTTGCACTCCTAGCAGTCAAACTGGAACAGCATGCAATAAATCCTCCCCCAATAATGAGACGACACTTCACTTTGAGGGTTAAACAGGAACTCAAGATTTATTCACACACTGTCTTATGAAGGATTCTCCCATGCAAGGGAGGGATTTACAATACACCAATCACTCAATGGTTACATCCCACAGATTCCCTCCTCTTATCCTGAGAGGAAACTCCATTATACATACAGTTAAAACATACTTTCTACCCAACTTTCATAACTCTAAAACCATACATCACATTTACATAAAAATACATATCCACAATCAATCCATTCAGGGGAACAACATATTAAAAAATGGCATGAATCGGACCAGGGGTTCAAAAGTTAGTAAAGTATCTTCTAAAACCCCCTGCCAGCATGGCTTTCCGGCTCAGACCGGTTTTACAGAGCCCTCTCTCCTGGAGACAAGGCAGAAGTAATCCAATTACCTCCCAGGACAGGGACAAGACTCCATTATGCACATGGTGACACAAAGACAGTAAAACACTTTAAAATACATAAAGTCACCTTTTACACATAACACACAGACATTTCACATATCCCCAGATAGCTGGGATCTGAGCGCACAAAACTACCGAATAGCGTGCAGATCCTATTCACACAGTTCAATTGCCATGGAGCTAAAGTCTTTCCCATAGTCTTTCATTATATGAATAGGCTCCATAGCATAGCTATCTGGGGTATCACCGCTCACACAGGGCAAGTACCGTATGACCCCACTGTATTTAAAGGGCCAGAATGAGTGACATGCACTCTGTTAGGGACGAATACTGGTTTTAAAGTGCCCAATCTCCCAGGGCCATAGTCCAAAGGCGGGCAAGCAGCCCCCTCCAAGGACACGTGGCGAGGTCGGTTTCGCCACAAAAATATTGCTGTCTATGTTAATAAAAGGCACTTCCAAATGTGAGTGTTGATTACTCACTTTCACTGTATTTTAATACAATTGTTTATTCATACAATATTGCACTATTATTGTTTTTGTTTGTTTTTTTACATCACTTTATGCTGCTGTTTTGTATTTATAGTCACCAGAAGAACTAAAGTTTAAAGGGAGCCTATAGTGCCAGAAAAAAATAAGTGTCTACAGTGCTCCCTTCCCTCGCTAAAACCCCTTCAGCCACTTACCTGAATCCAGCGCTGATTAACCTCGCACTGGGTCAGTCTCCGCCCACGTTCCTCCCCCGCTGAAGTCAACCGACGTCAGCTGGCAATAGTCGCACTTGCGTTAGGATTTCCCCATAGGAAAGCATTGATTCAATGTTTTCCTATGGGGAAAATGCTGACGTTGGATGTCCTCATGCAGAGCGTGAGGACGTCCAGCATCAGATACTGGACCAAAGGTCCTTTTGGATCCCGGAAGCCCAGGGCAGATTTAGAGCTGCAATGTAAACATTGCAGTTCTCTGGAACTGCAATGTTTTACATTGGAGCATTAAGTGTCCCTTTAAGGGAGATCATGCCAAACTAATCTTATTGATTTTTTTGATTGGGTAACTAAAATTATAGATCAGGGTGGTGCAGTAGACATTGCTTACCTAGATTTCAGTAAGGCTTTTGACACTGTTGCACATAGAAGGCTTATCAATAAACTGCAATCTTTGAGTTTGGATTCCAATATTGTTGAATGGGTAAGGCAGTGGCTGAGTGACAGGCAACAGAGGGTTGTAGTCAATGGAGTATATTCGAAGCTTGGGCTTGTCACCAGTGGGGTACCTCAGGGATCTGTACTTGGACCCATTCTCTTTAATATTTTTATTAGTGATATTGCAGAAGGTCTTGATGGTAAGGTGTGTCTTTTTGCGGATGATACTAAGATATGTAACAGGGTTGATGTTCCAGGAGGGATAAGCCAAATGGCAAATGATTTAGGTAAACTAGAAAAATGGTCAGAGTTGTGGCAACTGACATTTAATGTGGATAAGTGCAAGATAATGAATCTTGGACGTAAAAACCCAAGGGCAGAGTACAGAATATGTGATAGAGTCCTAACCTCAACATCTGAGGAAAGGGATTTAGGGGTGATTATTTCTGATGACTTAAAGGTAGGCAGACGATGTAATAGAGCAGCAGGAAATGCTAGCAGAATGCTTGGTTGTATAGGGAGAGGTATTAGCAGTAGAAAGAGGGAAGTGCTCATGCCATTGTACAGAACACTGGTGAGACCTCACTTGGAGTACTGTACACAGTACTGGAGACCCTATCTTCAGAAGGATATTGATACTTTAGAGAGAGTTCAAAGAAGGGCTACTAAACTGGTTCATGGATTGCAGGATAAAACTTACCAGGAAAGGTTAAAGGATCTTAACATGTATAGCTTGGTGGAAAGACGAGACAGGGGGGATATGATAGAAACATTTAAATACATAAAGGGAATCAACACAGTAAAGGAGGAGACTATATTTAAAAGAAGAAAAACTACCACAACAAGAGGAAATAGTCTTAAATTAGAGGGACAAAGGTTTAAAAATAATACCAGGAAGTATTACTTTACTGAGAGGGTAGTGGATGCATGGAATAGCCTTCCAGTTAAAGTGGTAGAGGTTAACACAGTGAGAGAGTTTAAGCATGCGTGGGATAGGCATGAGGCTATCCTAACTATAAGATAAGGCCAGGGACTAATGAAAGTATTTAGAAAACTGGGCAGACTAGATGGGCCGAATGGTTCTTATCTGCCGTCACATTCTATGTTTCTATGTTTAATGTAGTTGTTCTGGTGAGTACAATCATTCCCTTCAGGCCTTTCCATGCAAACACTGCTTTTTCAGAGAAGAAACGGACACAACACAGGTATGGGAATGGGTTAGCAGAAGATTTAACCCATTAAAAAAAAATCATACATTGTAAAAATAAAGGGAGTTATTTACTAAACCGTGAATTCTGGTAAATTAAAAACAGAATTTATAAATGTAGGCCAAACTAGCCAAGTTGGAAAATAGATAAGTAGGAGTCGTTCCCCTATTCATCTACTTCGGTCTGTTTTGCAATTTGACCACAATTCACTGTTTACTTAAACAGACCCTATAGTCACCAGAACAACTACAGCTTAAGACAGTGATTACGTTGCCCAATAGGGACACCTCCAGTGGCCTCTCCTCGGATGGCCACTGGAGGTGCTTTCTGGAGCAGTGCTGCAGACAGTGGTTTACATTGCCCCCTTTGGGACACCCCCTGTGGCCCCTCCTCAGATGGCTACTGGAGGTTTTCTGTGACAGTGCTGCACAGTGTGACTGCCGTTCAGGGTCTCCACGCTCTGCATGGAGACTCTGAATTTTCCTCATAGAGATGCATTGATTCAATGCATATCTATGAGGAGGTGCTCATTAGCCATAGCGGCGTTTGGCCCCGCGCCCATCTTGCCTCCTTGCCTATTTCAGCAAATACAATGCTTTCCGTATGGGGAAACTCATGTTTTTATTCCTGACCCTACAGTGTTCCTTTAATTTGTGTATTTTTTTCAAAGTTCCCGAGGATAAAAATACTATAATGCAGTTTTAGCAAGAAGTAGATTCTGAAAAACTCTGTGAGTTGAAGTAAAATAAAATGTCACTAGGACTTGAAAGGGAATTACGCACTGTAGTTGGATATAAACTCACGAAAACAATTAGGAGTTTTCACACCTGCTGCATCTGATGCGTTATAACCAAAAGGATAACAATTGAACAGTGACTAGGCATGATTACGGACTGATTGCTTGTCCAAAGTGCTGCCATTTTCTCTTTGGCGATTATTGATAACAAACTAGGAGACAGAGCAACTGCAACTGCGACTCACATTTATTTAGTATGTTAGTATTTTTCTAAGCTTCAAAGCAGTTATAGTTCTACAATAGAAAAGGTCTACCTTTTATCCACCTCTGCAGCAGATGGTTGGTGTGTTTTTCTCATTTTTACAGTTGTTAAGGATAAACTAGTGGGTTTTTTTATTATTATTATTTAAAATAAAAGAATGTTTCGTGCTACAGCCACTGTGTGTTGTTTTGAAGCATACAAAGCATTTTCAGTGCTTACAAATACAATAAGCTGTAGCTGTTCTTGTGACTAAAGTGTTCCTTTAAATATATAATATATAAGTATGGATTGTTTTACTTCAAGAAACAGAAAAAAAAAACAGGTTGCACCTAATGATAGATAATTAAAGTAAATAACCAAATGTTATAAGAGAAAATTAAAATATTTATATACAATCCAGACCATCATTTTCTTTTCTGGTGGGAAGTCTGACTTCTTTTAGATGCCAGACAATCCATGGGTACATGTAAAATACAAAAGGAAAGTCCAATAGTGCAGTATGTCTTGATAGGTAGAAAATACACAACACAGAAATTTATAATTGCCCACTCACATGTGGTGGAGCTTAAGCTTAGCTCCTGTGTTGAATAGCGTGCAGTGGTATAAACCTCCACTTATGGATACGTGGATGTCTGCTATGACTTAAGTATAGGATTTAAAAGAGAATTTTGATTGTGCATAAATAGGAAAAGCTTCCTTCATGGATTCAAAATCAGATTTCTCTTTGGGTCAACAATATACTTTGCATAAATAAAAATACATTCTTATTGATGCAAATTCTACCAATACATCATGAAGTCACGCAAAAGGTTTACGTAAGGCTTTATTCCCCTTTCGAGTCCCTAACAACTCTGCTGTCAATGTTTTCACATGAAATCAGTCAGTGTTTCTTTTCGTCCCAAGACTTATATCTTGTAAAATAGCGTGTTTAACAGTTCCCCAACGTGAATAGTGAGTAAAAATCTTATTCAAAATATCAACACGACAAAGATAGATGTTAACCCTTTGAATACCACTGAATTTATATCAACAAACGAATGCATTAATGCACTTTGGGACACAAATGTACGTAAATGTTCATCTTGACTACCCCCGTTAATAACTGTATGAATCTTTGCTGATTTTTTGTAAAACAAAACATTGTACAAATTTTGGGCAGATGCTCCCCTCCTAAAAGCAGAAGAAAGCTGTGGCAGGTAATCTGAGCAATGCATTTTTACATTTCTACAAATGAATTTGCTAGAGGGATGAAACGCACCTATCATCTGAATGAAGGGGCATAAATAGGAATATTTTCACACAGCTGTAAGGGTATCCCGCTGGGTTTTCTGATCAAAACAGTCTGAATGTCTAATGTACTCAGGAGGAAAAAAAATGAAAACACAAACAGATGGCTTGGGTAACTCAACCAGCTCACTCTGTCTCCTTAGTGGAGATTGAAACTGTCTCTGCAGGTTGGGGAGTCGTGTTTGAGAAGTCGTCTCCAGCAGGAAGCTCCAGATGACACTAATTTGTTTTTGTAGCCAAAAGTCGTTATGGCTCTTTACTTGGCTTGTAGGTGAAATTAGACTGTAGGGGCTCTAGAACATCTTGGGTAAACAACAGCGGTCATAGGGCAATGGTACGCTGAGGGGAGGCAGTAATATTCTGAGAATGAGCAAACAACACAAATGGGCATTATATGGCTACATTTATAAATAAAATAAAATAAAGAAAGTTAGTGAGTTGTATTAGAATGATATAATTAATGGTTCTAAGTGAATTTGTACTTTTGCACAGGTGCTATAAATATTTCCGAGTCAATTTACTCACTAAGACAGGGCTTGACAAATTTGCTTCAAATCTAGGAGACACCTAAACAAATTAGGAGCCAGGTTTTTTTTTTAAACTAACAAAGCTTTATTTTCAACAACAAAAATACAATTCTAAAACGGAAACTATAGTCATTAAACATGTACAATTCGTTTCGGTCCGAATGTCCGATTAGCTGAATTGCCAAAGCGCCGAATTCCTGAAGTCCCGAAATTGCCCAATTTCCGAAATTGCCCAATTTCCGAAATGTCGATGTTCCGAAGTGCCGAAGTTCAGAAGTTGCCGAAGTTCCGAAGTGTTGAAGTGTCGAAGTGTCGAAGTTACACTGTATACAATTTTAAATAAAAAGTACACATAGCCAGGATTTAGCTGTAAGCATTTGCAACACTTACAACAATCAAGTAACATACATTCATATAAAACGTAAGTTACTTAGCCTGTCAATGTAATGACAGGAATGAATAAGTAGATAACTCCCTAATTCCCACAGTATTAAGGAGGTATCTACTAAAAGGCTGAAATACCTAAATTGGTCTTTCAGCCAAATTTACTAATACTAAGTAAAGATAACTTAGTATTAGTAAATTATGCCCCTACTTGCGGTATATTAAACCGTGAGCAGCCACAGGTCCCCCCCTTATTTATATTTAGGGCCCCCACCCGCCGCTCAGGGGTGCGGGCCGGGGGGAGGACAATAGGTTCCCCCCCTAATTCTAACTTAGGGCCTCATCCGCCGCTCATGGGTGGGGGCTGGGGGGAGGACAATAGGTCCCCCCATTAGTTTATTTTAGGCCCCTCCCCTTATTTTACTTTAGGGCCCCCACCCTTCATTTAGGGGTGGGGCCGGAGGGGGGAATTTTTTTTTAGCTTGTTTTTTTTTTTTACAGTGAGCAGCCACAGGTTGCTCACTGTTTAATAGACATGCCCCTACTCGCGGTATAGTTTACTAATTTTTACTTAGTATTAGTAAATTTGGCTGAAAAAACAATTTAGATCTTTCAGCTTTTTGGTAGATAGCTCCCTAATACCGGCTGCAAGAAATGCTGAAGTTCCGAAGTTGCCGAAGTTCCGAAGTGTCGAAGTGCCGAAATTCCAAAGTTCCTGAAGTTCCAAAGTGTCTAAGTGCCGAAGTTCTGAAGTGTCAAAGTTCCAAAGTGCCGAACCGAATCGAATGGCCGAAGTCCCAAATGGCAAAAGTCCTGAATTGCCAAAGTCCCGAATTGCCGAAGTCCCGAATTTCGGAATGCCGAACCGAAATTTTTCCCCATGCACATCCCTGTCACCAGAACCACTACAGCTTAAAGTAGTGTCTGTAGCCTGTCCCTGCAGGCATTGCAGGCTTTACATTGCTACCTAGTAACACCTCTAGTGTCTGTCAAACAGACGGCCACTAAAGGTGCTTCCTAGTCTAGTGCTAAACAAACACCTTTTCCTTACAATCAGAGTAGGCCAGTCACCTAAACAAAAATCTCACTGACAAGCACACACACTGACTGATTCGAAAACACACTGACAGACACACACTCACTGACAGACACACACTCACTGACATGCACACACACTGACTGATTCGACACACCCACTGACAGACACACACTCACTGACAGACATACACTCACTGACATGCACACACACTGACTGATTCAACACATACACTGACAGACACATACTCACTGACAGACACTCACTGGCACAGAGCTGGAATGGATCTATTCACTGGTATCCAGTGGAGCTCCTATGATCCTGTAATCATCAAGCTCTTTTTGCACTGCTCCCTCACGCGCCTTTTAGTGATGCCGAGGCCGGAGTAACGTCAGTGACGAGGGAGCTGAGCAAGAAGGGCATGAAGTTTACAGCTCCCTCACCAGACGCTTGCATTCCATGCAGTCGTCCAGCTTCTGGAGGGGGGGTTAGTGCTGAACAGGCTGGCAAACACCAACGCGCCAGGACAAAAGTCCTAGTCACCATGGCGACCTGGCACCTGGGATTTTGGCCCTGCAGTAGAAATCAAATACACCACATATTGAAGACTTTATTGCAGCTGGTATACTTAGAGGTAAATATTTTTTTTATTTTTATTTTTATTTATTTTTTGCAGTGCATAAGACTGGTACAGATAGGTTTGAGGTGCCCCAACAGCAATCCTTAGGCTTTCCATCACGCTTTACACGCGGGGTAAATGAGTAACAAGCACAATTTTATAGTATAAACAGGCGTATGTAGATATGGCATTAGAGCGTTAACATTAACATTAAGCTGGAGGTAAACAGGCTATTTAAACTGATATCAGATACAGTTTTAATACCATGCATAGGCCTATGCTAAGCAAGTTTATCCTGGCTAGATAGCGAAGGGAGGCAAGTGTATGGTGCCTCCAGTATCCTGCAAGGAGCAGTGCAGTACAGAATAAGGGAGTGCAGGATATCTGACCTAGTGTGCTGGCAAAGCAAGGTAATATACATATCCTGTTATGATTCTAGACAGGTTGCAAAGATTTGTCTTCCCCCCCCCCGGCGCCATCTGTAATAAAGCTTGGTGAGAAAGTTCTGTCTAATGACGGCAGTCGTGGGCTGCGGGAAACAAACTTAGAGGTTAATATAATGCTTTCTGAAATCAAATTGTTGACAAAAATGCCTTTAGGGTTTTTGCAACAAAGTACAAATTATGTAAAGGGACCCGGCAATCACTGTACTCACTAAGGCTCATTGTAGTGATAATGGTGTTTTGAGTCCCTTGCTATCTGTAAACCATTTGGGGGCAGTAAGACCTTGGCACTCAAAGTCCACCTCTCTGTAGCCTCTTGCATAATGCAGAGATTAATCCACAGATTCCTAGCACCATAACGTTTACAAAGTACATTGTGTTTATGTTTAAACTGTGGCTTTAAATTAAGGAAACCTCGATAAACATCAAAACAATGTCAAACGACACCCTTTGATCCCCTAAATGTCATGGTAGATGGTTCCTTTCCAAAATCCTCATGACTTTATATTAACGAACCATCTTGTAAACTCTATTCTGACAAGAATGCTCCATTTAGAAACAACCCCTGTTGAAATTCAGCAGTGACCGAACATATTGGGCAGTAAATGTTTAATGCATTGACTGTGGGATTTGATGTATTTGCTCTGAAAAATGAGCACTGTCTATAACTCAATATTCCTTTTTGTTCTATAAAATCCTACAACCCGCACAATCTGACCAGCACACTCACTCCAGCTCCCCACACCTAGTATTGCCACTTGGTCGGTATTTTAACAGTCAGTATTGGAGGCTGTTTGGCCGATGCCAGTATTGCAAAAATACCAGCAATTCAATACCTCCCACCAGCCCCCCGAGATTAAACTGCAATACCGGCGCTGGCCAGTAGAGTGTGCTGTGTGTGGAGTGAGGCAGGGATAGGAAGTTACATCATCTCTCTGCCTCTCTCTCTTCTGAGTCTGTGTGGGAGAAGCTACACAGCACAGAGTACAGCAACTCCAGCCAGCAGGTCATGTAAGTGGGGATGGGGGGCAGGCGGACAAGTGGGAGGACAGACTGTACGGAGACACAGTGTGAATCATACAATAAGGTTCAGCCACTCAAGGTGAAACCAAAGTCAGCTGGTTTATTGGAGCAGAAATAAGCAACGTTTCCACCCAGCAGGGTCTTCTTCAAGCTCTGCTGGGTCGAAACGTTGCTTTTGTCTGGGCCGTCGTTTATTACTCAGAACTGGGGACCAGGAGAGTGCAGTGTCCTTCACCTTAATGCTACAGATAATGAGGTTAATAGGAGGAACTAGTTGATTTAGTAGATCTACCTTTGCACACAATACTGTAATATTTGTTTTTCTGCAAATTCACTATCTGTAGACTTTGCAAGACATCCCCTCTTTCCCAGACACTTTCAGTCTTTGCTGTGGAATACTCCAGTCAGAGGCTTGTCACTGAGAACCATGCTGGAGCCACGAATGTAGTCGCACATGAACGCTAACAGGAGGGAAAGAAAGTTTCCCAGCTGTATGAGTGACAGCCTGGAGGTGCTTCGGCATCCACTTGTAAAAGTGATGATTTCTATTTAAATCTGCACTTTTTTAAACTTTTTTTTTTAATGACATAAATAACTTCAGTAAGCTGAATTGTTTTATGTGTCTGTAGTGTGCCTGTAACATGCCTTATAGAACTCACCCCTATAGAGACACTACAATCACTAGAACAACTACAGCTTATTGTAGTTGTTTTGGTGTCTACAGCCTGTCACTGCCTTTTTCAGAGAACTGGAGAATTTTTCCAAATCCATTACTTTGGCCTTAAAGGAGCACTATAGTGCCAGGAAAACAAACTAGTTTTCCTGGCACTATAGGGTCAATAGGTCCCTCCCACCCTCATGGCTTCCCTCCTGCTGGGATGAATGGGTTAAAACCCCTTCAGCCACTTACCTTTCTCCAGCGCCGGGCTCCCTCTGCGCTGGGGAATTCTCCACCCCTTGCCGACGTCAGATCCGCATGCGCAGCAAGAGCCGCGCGCATTCAAACAGCCCATATGAAAGCATTACTCAATGCTTTCTTATGGACGTCCAGCGTCTTCTCACTTGGATTTTCACAGTGAGAATCGCGGAAGCGCCTCTAGCGGCTGTCAGTGAGACAGCCACTAGAGGCTGGCTTAACCCTCAGTGAAACATAGCAGTTTCTCAGAAACTGCTATGTTTTCAGCTGCAGGGTTAAAAGTAGAGGGACCTGGCACCCAGACCACTTCATTGAGCTGAAGTGGTTTGGGTTCCTATAGTAGTCCTTTAACATTGTAGTTTGGTTTTAAATTATTTACACTAGATTCTTAAGTTTAGGGAATACACTACAGAGGTTTATTTGTTAAGCTGTGAAATGTAGTAATTGAAATATTAATTTTATATTATAGACAAAAATAATTGATTTACTAAAATTCTTCAATTCAGCCTAGGCACAGTTTGGCTATTTGAACTTACATTTTACAATTCTGATTGTAATTCATTACAAGTTGGTGTTTAGTAAATAAACCCTGTGGGTTTGTATGTATTGTGTATGATGCAGACAGGGATGTGACACAGACTTGGTCCATTGAATGAGCACTTAGAAGGGCAGTCCAATCTCCCCAAACTGCAGAGCAATCCAATTTATACAGCAGAATCAAACGGTAAGTAGGTGTTAGTGATATACATAATTTCCCCCTTTTTTATAGTTTTTTTTTTTTTTTTACTCTTGTGTCAGTTCTTGTGATTTACACACTATGATGTCATATCCTGTGTTGTTACACATATATTAATTATGCAAATTAGCATGCCCCCTATTTTTATTCCTAGAACGGTAGTAACTCTACCCACACTTCTTAGACCTTGCACTATATGAGCAGCACACTCACTGCAGCTCCCCACACCTCCTATAACACACACTACCTGAGCAGTACACTCACTGCAGCTCCCCACACCTCCTATAACACACACTACCTGAGCAGCATGCTCACTGCAGCTTCCCACACCACCTATAACACACTACCTGAGCAGCACACTCACTGCAGCTCCCACACCACCTATAACACGCTACCTGAGCAGCACGCTCACTGCAGCTCCCCACACCTCCTATAACACACACTACCTGAGGAGCACACTCACTGCAGCTCCCCACACCTCCTATAACCCACACTACCTGAGCAGCACACTCACTGCAGCTCCCACACCACCTATAACACGCTACCTGAGCAGCACGCTCACTGCAGCTCTCCACACCTCCTATAACCAACACTACCTGAGGAGCACACTCACTGCAGCTCCCCACACTTCCTATAACCCACACTACCTGAGAAGCATAGTCAACAAAAAACTTCAGTATAACAAGAGTTTGAATGCAGAATATGTTTTCTCAGCATGTCTGTCATTGCAGAGCATTTCATCTAAATGAGGTTTTTGGGAGCTTTGATCACAGTACAGAGGTTAATAAACCAATGACTATTTACATACGATGAAACATTACGTGGACAATTTCTGTGTGGGTCGACTCTTATCATGTAATGTTTCGATACAGGAATGAATTTTATCATATTTCATATCCTGTTGTTCCTTGCTCCCAGAGATGGAGCCTTAGCAGAGCATAGATCTCCAATTTCTAATGATCTGCCAGTAGAATAGAGGGAAATACAGCAAAAAGAAATCAGGCAAGTCACAGGTCAGAGCAGGCAGAAAAATAATACAATCACAATGCACAGGTCAGTTCTGACAACAAAGCTGAAATGCAGGAATACAAGCCGAGGCAGAAAATCAAATGGATTAATAAACTGGTAAAAAGGCCCAGTCACACGTCCAGCGTAGAATAGATGCACTGCTTGCATTTGCAAGTACAAAATGTGCTTTTTAACATTTTAATGAGAGGTGCAGTATCTGAATGCTGTGCATTGCAATGTCCAGCACAATAGCACGTTTGGTAGGGCGGCAATACATAGTTTAAACCATATTGCTTCTTGGCCCATTAAATATGGACAACATCTCTCCTTTGTTTATGGAATGCAATGTCCATTGATGCATATAGAATTAGATCTAGTTGGTTGAAACTGTCGCCCTGATATTTTCAAGGTTCCTCAATAGTAATGTCCCGAACGGTTCGCTGGTGAATAGTTCCTGGCGAACATAGCTTGTTCGCGTTCGCCACGGATGGCGAACATATGCGATGTTCGGTCCGCCCCCTATTCGTCATCATTGAGTAAACTTTGACCCTGTACCTCACAGTCAGCAGACACATTCCAGCCAATCCGCAGCAGACCCTCCCTCCCACCTCCTGGACAGCATTCATTTTAGATTAATTCGTAAGCTGCATTTTTTTTTTTTTTTTTTAGACAGAAGTGTGTTATATTTGAGCATGCTAGGCTGAACGTGCGTATATCATGGCTAGTTGCACTGATGGTATGAGTATATAGCAGTACATTGTTGTGAAAGATGGCTGTCATGTTTAGGGTATAGCTTGCACGTTATCAAATGTGTATTTATATCAGCAGCTCCACCACTAGTTATAAATCAAGTGTGAGTCGCCCCATGAGATGAGACTAGTGAATAACATAATACATGAACGGTTAAGGTAAAGGCATGTAAGGAACTACGACAATAAACTCTTTAGGAGGTGAAATAATGACATGTTTAAACGCTTGCTACTTTACGATTAGTTAATGTGCAGAGAGCAGTTCATGTGATCAAAGGCATGGTGTGGAGGATCGGCTATAGTGGGACATGCTTGGCAGGCTGCTGTTTACTGCTTGTGCTCATCCAATCCCTTCTGGGCGCCAGGTGCAGACTCTGGGAGTCCCTGATACCTGGAACAACAAAGGCAAGTCTCTGAGTGCCGGGATTGTGGTGGCTTAAGGTGGAGGCGAGTACTTGACGTGGGGCAGGCTCTGCATTTCTGTTTGTGCCTCCGGTCCCGTCTTCGACGCCTTTTGCGTTGGTGGATTTTAATGGGGACTGCTTTGCTTAGCTGTGGTGGAGCTTGTTGGGGCTGTGGTGGAGCTTGTTGGGGCTTCCTGCTTGTTATTTACTTCCAAAATTGATTAAAGAGTCTGTCCAGCTTAGACTCAATATCCTGCCATGTTTTGCTGGTACCAGAAGGACACGCGGCTGCCGCCATATTGGGAGAGTCACAGATGAGTATGTCAACCTGGGCGGCTGTGCTCTGTGCGTCCATTAGCTCCAGACAGCCTCTCAGGGGTGGACCGGGATAACCCCCACCGGTCCAACGGGGGGGTAACGGAGCTCCTGCCGGGAAGTAGCTGCTCCTGGACATCCCAGGATTGGGAGATCGGCCGCCTCTCCCGCCCGGTGAGCACCAGGCCACACTTGCCACGCGGAGGTAAGTAAGACTCTGTCAAGTTGCTGACCACTATTAAGCATGTCGGGTCGGTTAGGTAGGAGCAACATTGGGTCATCCCCTTCTGGGGTGAAATTCGCTTGTTGATAGCTGCTTAAAGTGAGATATTGAGGGAGCTCACACGAAGTGCGTCTTTCCTCCATGACAGCTAGGCCCCGCCCCCCGGAAGCTGCATTCTTAGTTAGAGGAAAGACAGTGTAGCTGCTGCTGATTTAATAGGGAAATCGATAGCTAGGCTAGTGTATTCAGTGTCCACTACAGTCCTGAAGGACTCATCTGATCTCTGCTGTAAGGACAGCACCCCAAAAAGCCCTTTTTAGGGCTAGAACATCAGTTTGCTTTTTTTTGCTTTTCTGTGTAATCTAATTGCAGTTGCCTGCCTGCCAGCGTGTGTGTCAGGCTCACAGCGTATACTGTGCCCAGTGCCACCACTCATATCTGGTGTCACAATAGCTTGCATTTAAAAAAACAAAAACTTTTTTGACTGTAATATAATAGCAGTCAGTTTCCTTCACACGTGTGCGTTTCAGGGCCTGCCAGGGCACAGTGTCACACCAGTGCAACTCATATCTGGTGTAACAGTAGTGTACATTTAAAAAAAAAAAAATACAGGGGGCTTGTTGTCACCTTTCGGGGACCTTTGGTGTTGTACGTGGCTGGGTGGAGGAAGAGACCTTCAATGACATCAGTGAGGACAAGGAACGGGACATGGCTAGCTTGGTATCCAACCTTGTGCAAATGGGGAGTTTGCGGTTGTGCAAATGGACTGTTTGCGGTGCGTTAAACAGGAAGTTTGGTCTGTCACTGTGAAGCGGGCGTAATCCTTACACTACCTGATCGATACAACATCATACCTGATGTTTTAAAGCACGTTATTCCAAACAATTTAGGAATGTTAGGTGATTTATGCCCTTTATGGATTAAAACCAGACTCTGCATCAACTATGTAATTTTCCATGGGAGTTTTGCCATGGATCCCCCTCCGGCATGCCGCAGTCCAGGTGTTAGTCCCCTTGAAACAACTTTTCCATCACTATTGTGGCCAGAAAGAGTCCCTGTGGGTTTTAAAATTCGCCTGCCTATTGAAGTCTATGGCGGTTCGCCCAATTCGCCCGTTTGCGAACATTTGCGGAAGTTCGCATTCGTCATTCGCGAACGGAAAATGTTATGTTCGCGACATCACTATTCCTCAATAATTTAACGTTAACTTTTATGGGGGATATTTATCAAAGTGATCTGTACAGAGTCGTTTAAGAGGCTCAAATTTTCCTGTTATTAAACTGTTTTAAAAGTAGTAACACTGTATAATCTATTGATTTATTCATAAAATATTTTACCAGGAAAGATATATTGAGATTTCTCTCATTTTCAAGTATGTCCTGGGTCCACAAAACATTGCATTGTTACATTATGGTACAATAAAATACAAAACCAATATTAATACAGAATATATACAAAATGTAATATAGAATAGGTGGGAAATATATAATCAACCATAACACGTGCATTCTGTTTTGAGGTATGTAGAGAGGGATCTCTTAAAGGACTTTAGGCTTGGGGAAGATTTGAAAGTGTGCATGAGGTCGTTCCGTAATTGCGGCGCTCTGTAGGAGAAGGAGGATCGGGCTGCTTTCTTTTTGCATTGAGGTAGACGAAATAAAGTGCTAGTACCGGATCGGAGGTTATAGGAGGTGGAAACAGCCGAGGAGAGCATTTTTCTAGAAGTGTAGTGCACCTCGGTGGTTATAGTGTATCATTAAATAAGAATGATGTGCGAATATCCTGCGCTAATTCTGCCTCGCTTTGAACAGCAAAGTAAAATTATACAAAAGAATACCAGAAAAAAGAATACTTTGTTTGCGCAAAAATGTGTAAATGCTAATAAATGTAATGTTCTACACAAACAGAAACATAAAAGAATAAAAACCCACACAATTAATAAATAGTGGAAAGGTCGTCAGAACTGATATTTTTTACCAGAAGAAAAAAATCCAAATAAAAAGCGCAGGCAGTGACGCATTTGTTAAATCTCCTCCAATATGTTTTATGCAAAGCAGATTTGTAACATTCTGTACACATTTTTTTTCCTCTCCTTTTGCCTGACGATAACTTACCAGTTGGTGTAAACATCTTTTGACAAACAGGTGTGAGTTGAATGAAAGAGATCAAATGTGCAGACTGACTTCTCAGAAATGGTATATGGAATGTTCTGTAGCTCAGCCTCGCTAATGATGCTTCAGACTAGACGGGTATTAACACTTCAGTGGCAAGAAGACAGAAGCCTGAAGCGTGCTGAGAATTCTGACAAGTGACTGACTTTTACTAATACAAATTAAAATCTGCTTTTTCTAGATGAGCACACAATGAGCTTTATTTTGGCTTGGTTTCTGGTGCCCTGTTTCCAGAGAGCCAACCCTGGGTTAGAGGGACAGGAATCCACATTTGGGACTATCCCATCAAACTCGGGACTGTTGGGAGGTATGCCTGAGCACCACTCATTACTCTGAGTTCTAAAGCGGTGGATCTCTGTGTTAAACACATCCAATATGATAAACGCCAAGAAAATAAGAAAACAAATAGGAAGAGAATAGCTACAAGGGAACACACCGCAGGATTGGGAATGAGTTATCAGAAGATTTAACTCATTTAAAAAAAAATCATACATTGTAAAAATAAAGGGGGTTATTTACTAAACCGTGAATTATGATAAATTAAAAACAGAATTTATAAATGTAGGCCAAACTAGCCTAGTTGGAAAATAGATAAGTATGAGTTGTTCCCCTTTTCATCTACTTTGGTCTGTTTTGCAATTTGACCACAATTCACTGTTTACTTAAACAGACCCTATAGTCACCAGAACAACTACAGCTTAAGACAGTGTTTACAATAGAACAATTATTAGGTTGCACCAAAAAAATTTTTTTTCATTATATGTTAAGTTAAGTTAAAAGTATTGTTAAAAAAAAAATGTACTTACAGTAAAAAGCCAATCAGAAATGTTTCCAGTCCGAAATATAAGATATAGAAATTAGTAGGAAGTCCAATTTTGAGTTAGAGATAATGAGGCGTACACATGTTGTTAATTCGTAGAAGTCTTGAGATGACTGTTTCTCTTAATCCAGTTAAAACATAAGGCAAAAAAAAAACAAACTAGAATGGTATAGTATGTCACAGGCACGTGATGGGAAATATGTAATCCGTAGTGGTCCTACTCACCTATTTGAGAGCTAGTACAAGCTCAGGTGTAACTCACATTCAGTGGCGTTGATCCGCCACTGGTAGGATATAAGTGATGGTATAATCGGTAGGTTTCTCAGGGTAAAGATGTCCCGGCAAGGAAAAAATACAAGGCGACAAAATAGTGCTCTCTATAAAATTGTTTTAAAATATTAAATTATAAGGTCTTATACTCACATTGTATTGTAGTAACAATTATTATTTGGGGTAATGGATTTTTCCCATTCAATTTAAAAACTAGTGTTATAATCTATATTTATACTAGTTAACCGGTCCAATCACGTGATGTGCGGGGGTAGCACCGCGTCACGTTTTTTGGCCGCAATAGCTTACAGGGTTTTATGCCAGGCGTGTGTGGGAGGCGCTGGCTTAACAATCTAGTGTGGTGGGTCGTGGGACGTGCGTATGTGTGTACAGTCCCACGGCTAGGATCTCGGGAGATGTAGTTTTACGGGTGCTGCCTACACCCGGAAGTCCCTGCAGAAATTAGCTTCCCTTATCTGTGTATGAGGAGATAACTGCAGCGTATTTCCACCCTACGGTAGTAAAGTATATCGGGCAAGATGTATAGAGAATCTAGATGTTAGTTACTAAACATATTTAGGGATTAGGGCATGGCCTACCTTATTTTGACCAATAAGGTGGATCCTGACGCCATCTTGGATGAGGAATATGGAGAGATGGAAGGCAGAAGAGAGCCATTTTGGTAGAGGGGAGAAATAATATATCATATTATATATGATAAAAACATTTTATTGAGAAAATCTTGGTTTTAAGAGGAAAAAAATGAATAATAAAAGGAAAAAGAAGTAAAATTGAATATAAATAGGGCAAAAATACAGATTAAAATAATATTAAAAAATTAAAGTAATTGATAAAGAATATAAAAAAAATCAAGTTTAAAAATAAATATAGAAAATGAAAAAGAGAAAAGTAAATATAAAAATAAATAGACCGGGGGCGGAGCCTGGCAGCGAAACGGGCCGGTCGCCATTGCCGCGAGCTCTGACAATCACGGGCTCAATCCTACGAATATCGGCAGACACTCTCACCATCCACCAACGAAAATCCCACCATAGCACAGAGAGGAACCCCCGGAACCGACTGATGCCATTCCGGTACACCCCGAAGCAGGCAAAGCCGAAATCCAGAGCCCGGGCCTACCTTCCATCAGCCCACCACGGCCTGGATTACTTATTTGACGGGGACTTCCTGGAGGACGCGTGGGACACATCCCTGCACAACTCCGATCACGGAACCTCCGGAATGGGACGCAGGTCGCAGAAACCCCAACCAGGTACAGCACAGCCTGATATAGGCACACTGCTGCAGAAACAAACACCCGCCAAAATGGCGGCCGTAAAAGGCCCTGTTCCCCCTCTAGAGCCTACCTCAGTGGAGCATAGCCCTCAAAGGGTTACACTGTCAAAACTCACACCCCAGCAAGATATCACTGAACTGGCCACTAAACATGACCTACAACACATGCAAAAAATGCTGCAAGAAATACAAAGCCTACTGGCTGCAGATCTACCCACCCTTAAAACCAGCATGCAACAAATTACTGATAAAGTACTACACACTGAGGGAGAAGTAAAAGGGATCCAAAAAGAAATCACCTCACTGCAAGAAGCCCTTTCCAAGATGCAACACACTCAAAAAAATCTGGAGGTACAAATAGCAGCCCAGGAAGACAAACACAGAAGCAACAACATCAAAATACGTGGTATCCCTGCCTCAGTCTCCAAGGAGGATTTACCACACTATGTGCGACGTCTCATGCAGTCCATACTGCCCCCCGGGGTGGCCAGGAAACTCACCTTTGCCGGAATATACCGACTATCCACTTCAACACGGGCATCCACACCCCTTGCTGGAGACGTAATAATCCGCTGCATCCTCCCCCAAGACAGGGGTCACATAATGTCGGCACTCAAGGGCAAAACGCCACTCGACTTTGAAGAGTCCCAATTGACTTTTTACCAGGACCTAACCAAAGCCACTCTCCAGTGGAGAAAAACCCTCAACGACTTCACCAGCCAGCTGCGCTCAGCGGAAATACCATACCGGTGGGGAAACCCACGCCACCTCCTAGTTACACAACAAGGACAAACGTACAAAATCACTACAGGAGCTGAAGCAGCCGCGCTACTATCAAAACTGGGTCTACCGACCAAGACCACCCAGAACGCCTCTCCTGCATGGGACCCAGAGACGATCGAACCTTTCATCCCAAGGACACAGAGAATGGACACTCAGGCCACTTGACGGGAATGGGGAGAGAAGTCTCCTACCCCAACCCGCTCACAGGCTAAATATTGCAATTTGCCGTTTACCAATGTTTTTTTCTCCTTTCCCTCCTATCACTTTTTACCTTCTAATACTAAAAAGTTCTGTTGTCTTCTCCATGACTTAAGTAACGCGACTCTGGTGACGCCCCAAGAGCATGCCAGGGATGGCGTTGGCACGCCAGTACGCCAGAGGAGTGTGTGCTGCAACAAGGCGCACACCTCCCCCCCCCCGACAGCCCCTAGGTTAGGGCGACCACACCTCAAGATTAGTCTAAACAGACCAAAATAGAAACCTCCCGACTAACTACTTCCAAGACGAACCGACCGTCACCACAGATCACTTGTCAGAACCACAGATCCATACAGGGGACATACCCTCCTTAGAAAACCTCGACCTCAAGCTTAACGCTGACCTGGTACAATCCACCCGACATGGACCACACCTTCTTTACCAAACCAGGACCTAGGGATGGACGCTCACAAACCAAATAGAATACCATACCTAGTATTACACCAACCCACTACCTAGGCCTTACAACGTTTCCTAAAATATAAAAATTGTGACAATTTACGACATATGCGTTGACACTCAGAAGCAAATATATATATGTTAATGTTCACTATTGCATGTGGTAAATTTACCCTTTGTTAAACAACACGCAAAAATAAAGAATTTAAAAAAAAATAAAATAAACAAATAAATAGACCGTGTTTACATTGCCCCCTAGGGACTTCTCCAGTGGCCACTCCTTAGATGGCCACTGGAGGTGCTTCCTAGGGCAGTGCTGCAGACAGTATTTACATTGCCCCCTGGGGACACCTCCAGTGGTCACTCCTGAGGTGCTTCCTGGGGCAGTGCTGTGCTGTACAGTGTGCCGCACTGCCGTTCAGTGTCTCCGCGCTCTGCATGGAGACGCTGAATTTTCCTTTATAGAGATGCATTGATTCAATGCATCTTTATGAGGAGGTGCTGATTGGCCAAACCAGTGTATGGCCCTACCCTATCCCACCTTCTTGCCGATTTCAGCCTGTGGGAAAGCATTGGATTCGTTAAAAAATCACAAGATCTGAGTATATCAGAAGGTAGGCAGCTCAGAGGCGGGACAAGCCCCGATGGACCTGCCTGGCGCTGGAAATAAAGTAAGTTTTCCTTTCATGAGGGTTAACAGTCGACAAGCCACCTAAATGGTTATTTTAACACTATAGGGTCAGGCATACATGTTTTTGTTCCTGACCCTATAATGTTTCATTAAGGCAGTGATTCCCAGCCCAGTCCTCAAGTACCCATAAGAGTCCAGGATTTAGGGTTTTTAGGCACTTTAACTCTTTTATTTTAATGAAGTAGTCGTAAACCCCCCTTTCCCCCAACCCCATCCCCTAAAAAAAACCAAAAAAAAAACACTATAGTAAGCCAATTAGAGGCTTGGAAGCTCTTATTCTCGGTTCTCGGACCAGTGGCGTACCTACCACAGTCGCAGCTGCGACCGAGCCCCTCACTGCAGGGGGCCCGGCCGCAGCCACAACCCATTCGACAGTCATATTCCGGCTCCCGGCATCAGTAGACAGCCTGCGAGGGAGCAGAGCAGAGAGAACACAGCTCCCTTGTCGCGTCTAACAGGAACTCTGCCGCCCACCGCACTGAAGCCCCACTGGACCCCAGGAACAGATCCACGCCAGCTCTCCAGGTAGGGTAGTGTATGTGTGTGTCTGAATGTGTATGTGTGTGTAAGTGTGTGTGTGTGAGTGTATCTGTGTGTCTGAGTGTATGTGTGGATGTTACGGTTGACCTCACTCTGGCTGAGGGTTGGACCGCCCAGATGTCCTGATTCCCAATCCTGGAGAGTAGTATTGAGATTCCAACAGCATCCCACGATAATCCTGTAAGTGTAGAACATCCAGCTAGCTATGGGTAGAGCTAGTACAGGGGTAGGCAACCTTCGGCTCTACAGATGTTGTGGACTACATCTCCCATGATGCTTTGCCAGCAATATGGCTGTAAAAGCATTATGGGAGATGTAGTCCAAAACATCTGTATAGCCGAAGGTTGCCTACCCCTGAGCTAGTATAACACATTTCCCTACAACACGAGTTGGGGGTAAGAAGACTGGTTTATTGATCACTCATGCACTGCTTAAATACATATTTTCAGGCTAGAGGCACACCCCTCTGGACCTGATGGTACACAGGGTGACAAAGGGTGACAACCAATGAGGACAAAGGGCATTCTTTCAAATCCTCCCCTCTAGCCTGGAGATAATTAGTTCCAACGGTTACAGTAACTCAATTATCTCCAGGCACATGCAACATTATAACTTTTATGGATACATGAAACCTGAATAAAAATACATAACTTATACACCATAATCTTTAATTGTCACATTCAACCTGTCCCCTGACAGCCTGGATCTGAGCGCACAAGATATACGAAAAGCGCTCAGATCTCACGAATGGCATGGGGATAATGATTGTCTTGAAGGCTGTTTGGCAGTTATCAGCCCAGGGGTCCTCGGCCATAGTGTCCTGCAAGGGGTCGGTGTACCCTACGTAGTCTTAAAATACCGAACGGCATGATCTTCTGTATTTTATACACGAACAGAGGGGGCATGATAAATTCCAGCGGGGTTCGTATGAAATAGTATCCGAAAAGAGTAGCAGGCGTTTGATGAGCAGGTCCCGCTGGGTGTTCGGTAGTTAAAAATGGCTGCCGCCACGTGTTCGTGCATACGAATGACAACCACCCTGTCGACCGTCAATTAGGCTGCGGTTAACCACAAAACCGCAGCTCCTGGTGGTTAAGCAGAGGCACACTCCTCAGGTAGAGTGGTCGATCGTTCGATAGTTTATAAATTTGTTTCCAGCTGAGGAAGCCAATGTGGTGAAACGCGTCCTGGATGAATAGTGAGCACACAGAATTGCCTATTGGACTATATTCAAATAAGTGTTATTTTATGATAGTATTATTTTTATATTCTATGTTTAATTATACTTTTTTATAATAAATTACATATATATATTTTTTTACACTTACGGCTTTTATTCCTACATGCTTTTATAAAGAAGGAATGTGGTCCTTAACCACATACATCCTATGAAGCGAGCCGATATATTGGCTCAGGGTTTGTGAGTATATAAGAATTATCTTACAATATACACCCAATTTACAGACTGTACTACGCTATATTCTCCCTCCTATACCTATTACCCTAGGATATTGCACCTGGAGAAATTCGGACCTAAAAGAGGGTGAGGGTCGCCTCTACGGACCCAAAGGCGCATATACCTGAGCTAGTGTGTTAGCTCAGAAAAGTGTGAGTTAGTAATCTACACATTAATTTTCGTTTTACAATTGTATACAGACAATTGTATACAGGTTACACTATGTTCTGTATATTTGTGTTTTTTATTTAAGGTATACCTGAAATCATTGGGACTACATATAAGTGTATATGACCCCTTAAGGTATATCAAGGTTTTCCTTTATTATACCAATATATCCACTTCTATTAGAGCGCTACAACCGATATTCCTTCTTTTGCACAATTCCTGATAGAAAGATAAGCCCGGTGATATAGCAGCTCACGAAAAATATCTAGGTATAAACCTAGATTTTATATTCACGCATATAAGCGCTTGTACTCTCCATTCTATTTGGTATTTTAGTTTGGCACTCTCATACGAACGGCGATCACCCCGTCGACGGTCAATTAGGCTGCGGTTAACCACAAAACCACAACTCCTGGGTGGTTTATCAGGGGCACACTCATCAGGTAGGTTGGTTGGTCGTTCGATAGTTTGTTCGGCATTTGAGAGGTGAACAAGATTAATTAGCGGCACACGCCAGAGCCGGGTGGTTGGTCATTCGTACATATGAATGACCCGAAACAGTTCTTTCGTGAAATTAAACAACAAAGTAATAAAATAGTAGCAGACAGAGGGAACTTTGTAACAGTGTATATGTCTGACTGTACGTGTGTATATGTCTGAGTGTGTGTGTGTGTGTGTGTGTGTCTCTACATATGTCTGTATGTATGGGTCTCTGTGTGTATGTGTGTGTGTGTCTGTATGTATGTGTCTGCATGTTTATCTGTTTGTCTGCATGTGTGTGGGGGGGGGGCTGGGACGTGTGGGGTAGGAGGTAGATGTATGGGGGAGGCCCCAGGGCAATTTTCGCACCGTGGCCCCGTGGTTACTAGTTATGCCTCTGTCTTGTACCATAGCATACCATCACGGTCGGCCATAGAGAATAATGCGCCTAATGTGCCCAGTGCTTCTCCATGATGATAATTGGATCAGACAGTTATCCTGGAGGTATGCCATCCTGGAGGTATGACATCACTCGAGGAGGAGGTTGCGGCAGTAGAAAAGCTGGGTAATTCATTTTAAGTGTTTTTTTATTTTAATACATTGGTCATCAAGGCACCCCTCAAATCAACGAGAGCTTCATGGAACATGTAGTTTGCCGACACGTGCAGTGCCAGCTAGCTATTAGCGAGTTAAAAAGCAACTGGTCATTCCCTGATGTGAAATGATATAGTAGCAAATGACAGCCTTGGGAATTATTGTGTAAACTGGGCCACGGCTTTAATTAACACAGTACATGATATTAATTCATACTGTCAATTGGCAAAAAAAAAAAAAAAAAACTTTTTGTACCGTGTATGCTTGTTCTGTACTGGCACAGATGGTTAATAGGAAAAAAAATGAATTTTTCTTTCTGCTCTGCAAACACTTAATATCAATCTAAATCATTTTTTTTCTCTAAATAACAGCAGCATAAAAAAGTATACAGCGATGAATTGCCAATTTAAAAAATAAGCTTGGTTTAGCAGCCTTGTTATTGAGCTTTCGCTGATCTGAACAAACAAGAAACGTGTAAAATGAGTCTCGCATTGAAATGCTAACAAACCAAAATCAGACACTGAATTTCTGGAGGTTCAAATCTTCCATCACAAACAAAAGAAAAAAAAATCAATTTTACACATTTGGCGGTGTTTTGTTCCAGGCGCTGTATAGTTCTGTTTTAATATTGATTTCTTTTGATCCAGAGTTCTCGCAACAAGGGATTTACATTGTGAGTAAAAAAAAAAAAAAAAAAAAAAGTACTCTCTATTTGTGTGGATGTTCAGAAACGTGAGACGGTGAATAGGAACACGGCGCAAACTCTACAATATCTACATTTTCTTGTAGAACATAAATATAAAGATGTGTTCCGTCTCAGACTAAACCAACACATCACCCTTTTTATGATCTAATGCTTAAACAAGTATGCAGTGTCAAAGTTTTTTTTTTTATGTAAATATGGTCAGAAACTTTTATTATAATTTACTAAAATGTGATTATTTTTTTTTCATCCTATGGTTTCTGTATTCCATTAGTTTTTTTGTTTTGTTTTTCTAAAAAAAGAAATAAAAAAAAAAAGAAATTTAGTGATCTGTTCAATTAGGAAATCCATACCTCACAAATGTCCCTATTTAGTATGGACAGTCCCTATTTAGGCCCATATCAGTTTGTCCCTCTTTTCTAGGATCTCTATATTGTTGGAGTGTCTGAGTGCATAACAGAGCTCCACGTTAATAATACTCCCAGTAATGTGTCTGAGTGTATAACAGAGCTCCACAGCAATAATACTCCCAGTAATGTGTCTGAGTGTATAACAGAGCCCCACAGCAATAATACTCCCAGTAATGTGTCTGATGTGTATAACAGAGCCCCACAGCAATAATACTCCCAGTAATGTGTCTGAGTGTATAACAGAGCTCCGCAGCAATAATACTCCCAGTAATGTGTCTGAGTGTATAACAGAGCTCCACAGCAATAATACTCCCAGTAATGTGTATGAGTGTATAACAGAGCTCCACAGCAATAATACTCCCAGTAATGTGTCTGTGTATAACAGAGCTCCACAGCAATAATACTCCCAGTAATGTGTCTGAGTGTATAACAGAGCTCCACAGCAATAATACTCCCAGTAATGTGTCTGAGTGTATAACAGAGCTCCACAGCAATAATACTCCCAGTAATGTGTCTGAGTGTATAACAGAGCTCCACAGCAATAATACTCCCAGTAATGTGTCTGAGTGTATAACAGAGCTCCACAGCAATAATACTCCCAGTAATGTGTCTGAGTGTATAACAGAGCTCCACAGCAATAATACTCCCAGTAATGTGTCTGAGTGTATAACAGAGCTCCACAGCAATAATACTCCCAGTAATGTGTCTGTGTATAACAGAGCTCCACAGCAATAATACTCCCAGTAATGTGTCTGTATATAACAGAGCTCCGCAGTAATAATACTCCCAGTAATGTGTCTGAGTGTATAACAGAGCTCCCCAGTAATAATACTCCCAGTAATGTGTCTGAGTGTATAACAGAGATCCACAGTAATAATACTCCCAGTAATGTGTCTGAGTGTATAACAGAGCTCCACAGTAATAATACTCCCAGTAATGTGTCTGAGTGTATAACAGAGCTCCACGGCAATAATACTCCCAGTAATGTGTCTGAGTGTATAACAGAGCTCCACGGCAATAATACTCCCAGTAATGTGTCTGAGTGTATAACAGAGCTCCACGGCAATAATACTCCCAGTAATGTGTCTGAGTGTATAACAGAGCTCCACGGCAATAATACTCCCAGTAATGTGTCTGAGTGTATAACAGAGCTCCACAGTAATAATACTCCCAGTAATGTGTCTGAGTGTATAACAGAGCTCCACGGCAATAATACTCCCAGTAATGTGTCTGAGTGTATAACAGAGCTCCACGGCAATAATACTCCCAGTAATGTGTCTGAGTGTATAACAGAGCTCCACGGCAATAATACTCCCAGTAATGTGTCTGTGTATAACAGAGCTCCACAGCAATAATACTCCCAGTAATGTGTCTGAGTGTATAACAGAGCTCCACAGTAATAATACTCCCAGTAATGTGTCTGAGTGTATAACAGAGCTCCACAGCAATAATACTCCCAGTAATGTGTCTTTAAACTACAATAAATGTGTTTAGTATTCAGTCTGTGTAAATAAGATACATTGTTCTTGTTCTAAATTACATTTTAGTTGCATAAATTGTTATTAGTAAGTCACCTAGAATTTCCCAAAACAGCCAGGCCACTGGCCACACCCTCACTTACATCTCTAAAATTAAAGTGTTCCTCATTGACCATTTAAATTGTTGGGAGGTATGGAAATTCTGTTTCTGGATTTGTTAACCAAATTGAAAAAGAAAAAAAACAGCGAGGCTTCTACAAACAGTAAGCAGATTCATGTGAAGCAATTTGCCTTATATAATTAATAGTACAATATCCATCCGATTTCTGGGACACACATCACGTATACATAATAATAGGAAGCACATGAAAATGGTTGCCCTGTAGTTTCTAGAATCCAGGTGAAGGTGTATTAGATTAAAGGACCACTCTAGGCACCCAGACCACTTCAGCTTAATTAAGTGGTCTGGGTGCCAGGTACCTCTAGGATTAACCCTTTTTTTTTATAAACATAGCAGTTTCAGAGATGTGCTATGTTTATACTGAGGGTTAATCCAGCCTCCAAAACTTCTAGTGGCTGTCTCATTGACAGCCGCTAGAGGCGCTTGCGTGCTTCTCATTGTGAAAATCACAGTGAGAGCACGCAAGCGTCCATAGGAAAGCATTGTAAATGCTTTTCTATGCGACCGGCTGAATGCGAGCGCGGCTCCTGCCGCGCATGCGCATTCAGCCGATGACGTTGCAAGGAAGAAGGAGAGGAGGAGTAGAGCTCCCCGCCCGGCGCTGGAGAAAGAGGTAAGTTTAACCCCTTCCTCCCCCCAGAGCCCGGCGGGAATGGGTCCCTGAGGGTGGGGGCACCCTCAGGGCACTCTAGTGCCAGGAAAACGAGTATGTTTTCCTGGCACTTGAGTGGTCCTTTAAGTAATTAGACCATGGGTCGTCATCAACCTGGTCCCTACCGCCCACTAGTGGGCGTTTCAGGATTCCAGGTGGGCGGTAGGGATTTTCAAATTTTTTGACAGATTGGGTGAGCGGGCGGCCCACTTGCGGCCCCGGCCCGGGCGGCAAACCGCCGGGGCCGCATACGGAGGGGTCCACTGGATGGCCCATGCTGTCAGGGCCACCCGATGGATGTGGATTGTGAGGGGGCCTGGTCAGCGCTGGGCGCTTTAACAGCGCAACCGAGCCCCCTGTGATAACATCATCTCTGCTGGGAGGAAGTGACTCCCCGGTCACTCCTCCCAGCATACAGAGAGCCCCCGTGGGAGGAAGGAGGAGGAGGGAGTCAGAGTGGGAACTCTGACTCCCATCCACATGAGCCACCACTGGACCCCAGGGAAAGTCACCTTCCTGCACCTTAAAGGTAGGAAACCGGAGGGTGACTTAAATATAATGTGTGTGTTTGTTTGTGTCTGTGTCTGTATGTATGTGTCTTTGTATGTATGTGTGTCTTGTCTTTGTATGTATCTGTTGTGTGTGTATGTGTCTTTGTATGTATGTCATGTGTGTGTTTGTCTGTATATATGTGTGTATGTATGTGTGTCTTGTCTTTGTATGTATATGTGTCTTGTGTCTGTCTGTATGTGTCTTTGTATCTATGTCTTATGTGTGTGTGTCTTTGTATGTGTGTGTCTGAATGCATGTCTGTGTGTGTCTGTATGTATTCTTATTGTTAATTCTTCTATCCAATACCGTTCAGCTCAAAGGAAGAATATTTTGTCCATTCTACCAATGAATGTTTTATGTAGGTGTGATTGAAATTCAGTGGATCATCTCCCCGGTGGCCAGTGGTTGCTGCTGTGATGGCATCACTGTGCTCTTCCTGCACAGGTCGCCTATGCGTTTAGTAGTGATGCCAATCCCGATATTATGTCATATCCCACCAGCCAGCTCACTGCATGGCGCGCAAAGGAGAAAGAGCACAGTAAGTAATAGACTCCCTGCCTCCCTCGCCGCCCGGCAGCCTAGACGGCAACTGGATCACATAGCAAACGACTTAGGGCCTCATGCATCTCATGGGCCGCGGGTTGGACACTCTTAACCCTGCTAGTGCTCCACAACTGGTTACTAAGTATCAATTTCTCAGGAAACTTAGCTGGTGTGTGTGTGTGTGTGTATGTATGTATTTATGTATTTATAAG
Source organism: Pelobates fuscus (assembly GCF_036172605.1). Taxonomy (NCBI): domain Eukaryota; kingdom Metazoa; phylum Chordata; class Amphibia; order Anura; family Pelobatidae; genus Pelobates; species Pelobates fuscus. Next base: position 21,290,093 of record NC_086328.1, read on the forward strand.
TATGCAGATGTTGATAAAATGTGATTATTTTGCACTTCCAGCACTTTATGACTTGTTTATAAGTACACAAAGGGACAGTTATTAAAACCAGGCAGGAACATCCTGTTTTTGGATACTCTGAAGACGTTTCCATTTATTTTTCCTTTTAAAAAATAATCTCGAGTTAAATCCCTTTTGGCAGTCCTGGTCTGTCCTTTTGGCATCTAAGGCACTCATGTTGTAGACTTGTAGAGCTTTATTCTTTTCTTTTCTTTTTTCTTTTCTAAGTGACTTATTGAAATCATTTTAAACTTGTAACAGTCGATAATGACAATACTTGTTCTTGTACATTAGTTTGTAGTTGTCAAGTTAGATTTTTGTGCTGGATAAACAGAAGAATACAAGTTGACCTGTTGCCTGATTTAATTGACTATTTCCCATCCTTTGGAGAATTCCCGTGGCAACAGATGTGATGTAGGAAAAACAAGCTCTATCCGCTCTGTAGAGAGCAGGAGACATGGTTGTCTTCTTGTGTGTATATGTGTTTTTCTTTGACCGCTAATGACAGAATAAGTGCAGTGGAAGTTATGTTTGTTCATAAAGAATTTACAAATACTTAGACCTTTACATTATCACTTCTAAAACCCATCACATCAAATGTGTGTCGGGTTAGATGAGGTGAAAATGCAGCAAATATCCGGCTCTTCTTTATTCTTATGCTCTGCAAATACAGAAAAGCTTTCTGGAAAAAATGACAAGCAGACAGTTCTGTACCTGTTTAGTCAGCAGCAATGCCCACGACCGCATTATATTGCAACAATAAAATGACAACATTTATTTGGCTAAGCAAACCAGAGTAAACCATTCTTGGGAAATGAATACAGAGATAAAATTTACTGGCTTGCTTTCTGGCAAGCGTGCAGAATTCTTACAACACAGTACATTGGTGAAGTATATAAATGCAAAGTTAAAGGGACACTCCACACACCTAAAGCACTTTAGCTTGCTGAAATGCTTTGTGGGAAGTGCGATGTGATTTTTTTTTTTTTTTTTTTTTACAAAAAGTTGAGATTTTAATAGAAATCGGCACTTGTATAAGTAAAACTTGTTACACCCCCAGGCTTTCAGTCATACAATCGGTCCTGTTACTTCCTGGTGTGGTTAGCTGAGTGAAGCTAAACTCAAGAGGCAGCAATTGCTCAGAGCACCTGCCTTGCAAAGGCTTCTCATTGAGCTGCATTGGGAAGTCTGTGATTGGACAGCTATAAAGAGTCTGGGCGGGGTTAGAAGGGGAGGGGCTTTCAATGGTTGCAGACAAGAGTGTATACACCAGGCTCATGACACAATGCACTGACAAATCCTAACTTGCTTCACATGGTCACCTTACAAGATGTTTCCCATATCTGTGAATAAAAAAAAAAAAAAAATAACACAAAAATTCATGAACAGTACAAATTTGACTTTGTTGGAATGATTTTTAATTTCAGATGATTTTAAAAGCCGCATGTAGGTAGATTTGTATTAATTGATTCTGAACTTTGACAGGTCCTCCGCAAATAAGAGTTAAAGGGTTAGACATGGGTAATGTGTGCAAGTATTACTTTACTGAAAGACTGAAGATTGTTTTTGAAACAGCCTTCCAAAAGACAAGACAGGAAATCGTCAAAATGAGGAAGAGGTAATTGGACTTTTTTGTCCATTGCGTTTTACTTTGCAGCCTGACTCGTTACATGAGGTTCCAACCAGTAGAGGCTCCAATAATTATTAAACATTTTTACATCTCATTCAAATGCTTTACTGCATTATAGTCTCATACAAAGCATTACAAGTGAGATGAGATACGGGGAATATATCATCCTCCCAGCTTTGCATTCAACATAATTGGTCTAGCTGGGAGTTGGATCAACAATCTTGTGTATTGCTTAACAGAATATACAGTGTGTTAGAATTCTGCAATTTAGGCTGCTTTTTGTTTATCAGAGTAAATCCTCAGTCACAGTGCACTTTTAAATTTATCTATCTTCGTCACGACATCCCTCGTAAAAATGCGTGCGCCGGGTAATTAGCTGCTGTGCACCGAATTTGGATTTTCACTCGTCCTATTCATTTTTCTTCCAAAAATAAGTCCTACAAATAAGCCAACGTAGCAATTTTCTAAAAACTCAAGGGTGAGATAAATTTGAGATTTAATTTCTTTGTTATTGCATTCTCTCATACATTGTGTACCGGTAACAAAAAGGAAAAAAAAAAACCTGCTTAATGCAATTTAATTACTGCTCTGCTTTCACGATGAGGAATCCCATCAGATGTTTAACTCTTATAGCGTATGTTGTGCAGGCATAAAGGTAAATAGGGTGTATATAGTATGACACCTATGGACTTGTATCAAAAACATACTAAACATCATAGTTTTATGTAATGATACGCCAAGGCTCATTTCAGATGGTCCGTGCAATTATGGGGGTATCAATAAGGTACTGTAAAAAAGGTGGTTTGTACCCATATTTCAAGTTTATCATTTCATTTGACACCCAAAAAAGCTGCTAAACATAATTCTGAATTTTAAACATTAAATCAATCCTCAAACACAGGTTTATGAAGGTAGGTTCAAGCAATTAGTAATTTAAGTTGAATACAAAAATTACAAAGCAAATCTTTAGCTTGGAATAGACTGGCAAGATTTTGTTTTAGTTTGGGCAAATAATTCTTCCTATAATTGAAATTTTGTTTGGAAAATCCGATGCTCGTTCGTGTGATGGTCTAGTTCAGCCAAACTCCATCCATGAAAACCTATTTGGAGAAATATTCACACAAACCCAGAAAGGCACGAAAATGGACCTATCAGTGTACAGCAAAATATATACGTAATAAAAATTTTATAAATATATTTTTCAATACACTGCATTTTACCGTTATTTTGTTTACTTTGAGAAAGAATAACCGGAGGAGTGAAAAAACATATATATTTATATATTAAATATAAAACTGTATAAGCATAGATTTTTTATTTATTTTTCTAACTCATCCTCATTTGATCCTTGAAAAAAAAATCAAGATTTAGCTGCTGTCCCCTAACCATCAACAATCATTTTTCCCATTAATCATCTCTTGATGACTCCGTTGTCTCCCCTTGCCACCATTTCATTTTATCCCCTGTTACATTAGTTTTGACTCCCGCTGTCTCCTTTAGATTGCAAGCTCATAGGGCATCTCTCTAAACATTTAGGGTTACTAAATTACTAAACAGTAAATTGTGAACTGAAAACTGAATTGCAATATTTAGGCTAAAATAAACCAATCATTGACCATAACAGCGTTGGAGAATTCTGCAATTCAGTTTTCATTTCACTAAAGATCACAGAGTAACCCCCTTGTATAAGAGTGTGCCAACATATGAACATTATGGTGATGTTTTATTTCTGCTTACACTGTTATATCTAAAAACATACTGTGTTCTTTGTAACCTTCTCATAACTGCGCACAACTGCTAATTTTTGCAAAGCGTCATGGATGCGGGTGCCGTACGTGAAATGTAAAACAAACAAACACCTATGCAATTGTCTGTTTATATCACAGCAGCTAGATTTGCACCATTTGTTTAAATTCTCACATACATTTCCTGACATTTATGCATTCAGAATAAATACTCCCATGATAAGAAATGTCTATCAATTTGATGGACAATAACAATGAGTTTTGCTGGATTGTTGTTTATCCATTCCTAAAAGTGCAACTTGTAATATAAAAATAAAAAACTGATAGCTGGAAAAATATTCAACTACACCAGTGAAAAGGGCTGTTTTTTTCTTGTAGCTGGATAAAGTATAAGGCTATCACAAACGTAATCTATAAAATATCAGTGTGTTTGTGTATGTGTGCATCTGTGTGTTTTGTGTGTGTGTGTGTGTGTGTGCGTGTATGCGCACATCTGAAAATTAGATTTGCATTTCCGTTGATATGTATCCATTCTGTAACTTTCTATGAATTTGACAAACTTCTAAATCATAACAGAAGATTAATTAGTTTGATACAAAAGAAGATAATTAACAGAAATAGGTGCATGTAGAACATACACAAAATGTGTTAATGGAGACTTGCAATCCTGTATTCAAATGAAGACAATTATCTTCCAACACAATAAGCAGGGCACCGCTAACCTTTATCAAGTCAATCTGTGATCAAGACGTAGACTGTCAAAACAACTTGATGAAAGATCTTAATATAACAGGCGTCATTACAGTAAACAATGGTGTTGAGATGATTTATGAGAATATCATTGTTCTGGGAGAAATTAGGATTGCACAATACATTTAACTCTCTGCAAGGCAAGTGCATTTGGGCCTCCAAAATGGCAATCTCCTAGTAAGCGTTTCACATTTAGTTAAACCTGCTTCATCCAGAACTGGACTAAGGTTGGTCAGGGCTCTAGGCACAATGCCAGATTGTGGCCCTCTCTTAGAGCTCTGGCTTAGGTAGGGGGAGGGTGTGTGTGTGTGTGTGTGAGCGCGCGCGGTGGCTGAATGTTGGATTTGTGGGAGAGACTGTGCATTGTGTGTGTGGGAGTGTGTAGTGGCTGAGTGTTTTGTGTGTGTGTAGGATCCTGAGAGCTGTATGTGGGGTGGGCAGAGTACATGTGTTCACTAGTTGAGTGTTGTGTGTGGTGTCTGAATTTTAAAATTTTAAGTCCAAATTGTCAAGCTAGAAAAATTCAACCATACTTTCATTTCAGCTACTCTGACCTTAAATTTAAAATCCACTTTGAATTCTCATTTTAGTAAATAACACTGTAAGTGGTGTGTGTGTTTTGGGCGAGTCTGAGAGGTGTGTGTTAGTATGTAGTGTCCGAGTGTGCATTGGGAAGTTGTTCTGTTGTCTCCCTCATGCTTACCTTTTGGCAGACGGGGGCTCTTATTCCTGGTGGTCCAGTGGAGGCCACTTTGAATCACTGCTGGTCCAGTGGAAGAGCATAGTGGTCTACACTTCTATCAAGAGTTCCGTTGCCATTCCAGCGCTCAGGCTTCTGCACTCTGAGCCATAGTGAAGTGTCAGGAGACCACGAGGGCGCTCTTAAAGTTATGTGCACTTGAGCATTGGTGTCTACAATACTCCACAACACTCCCTGGGGCAGGCCCAAGCAAGGAGATATTTTGAACTCCCTGCTGGATCAAGGATGACCCACTCACAGCCATGGCTGGAGCTCTAGGCACAATCAGGGCACTAGATAGTCAACTGTGGTGCATCCTGTACCCTGCCTCAGGATGATAGGCGAGGGACTCCTAAAACACAACTTCTCCCAAAAAGCTTATCACCACCTGGTTACTTTTACCCCACTCCCCTCCTCCTGACTGCCAAGACAGGTCCAGGAGCTTCACACGAGTATATGGCAAAGGAAGGTTCTAAGAAATGTTGAAGACAACTTGCCCACATGGCAATGTTTGTGACTCACCACTTACCACATGAATGCTGGTCCATCAGCTACACGGCCATCCATAAAAGACCATTTTGGCATTAGAGCTTGGAAGGTGTGTTGGGCCCATGAAAAAGGTGCAATAGTACAATCACCAATCAACAAGCATAGTAACTCAAGGAGATCATTATTACACTGCAAGTAGTTCATAGGGTTTATATCTTTATATCTTTACAAAACACTCAAAATGACAGTGGGGCTTAAATTGTGTCATCAAATTCATTCTCTCACATTCGTTTTTGCTGTTGATCCAAAATAAGACAAAAAAAAAAAATACCCCATTCTGAGGTGCTTCCCAATCTTGCAATAAACCAGGAAGAAAATTCATTTTCGTCCCCAGAATGGTGGTCAGATCTCTCTAAACTGCACACGTAGAGGAACATAAAATTCTAAGTAAGATTGTTCTGGCAGTTCGTAATAATAGGCTGACATCTCTGCAACGTAACTCTTCAACATTTTTTATGAAAATCAGGATCCAAGCTAAGAGACCCACCACCCAGTTAGTTAATTACATTAATGATTTCTTTAATAATGTATCACTTCGTTGTCGTCCCATCTGTTATTCAAGGTTTTACTTGTCCATTTGTGGGGTTTTTGTCTTTGTTTTCTCATGTGTGTCTTTAGTTATACTGACAGGGCTGTTTACTTAACTGGGAATTCAAAGTGCCTCTCAAATTCAAAGGCAGTATAGCCGTAATGAATGCATAGCTGACTTGCATTTGAAATTCAATTTGGATTCTCTTTTAGAATTCCTGACTGTTCAAAGTTTAGTGTTTCATTTTCAAAGCACCATAGTGAAAATGAGACGATCCATTCAACTGGGCTCCTATAGCCGATGTTCTTTGTATCTTTCCAATCTAAATATAAAGAGCTGAACGGTGCACATAAAATGCTATGAGAATCTTACTAGTTATTTTTCTATCTGATTTTTATTACCTCTCTGTGACATTTTAACTGCCCTAGAATATATGAGGGAACTAATTGAGGAGAACCTAGACCCCCTTGCAGATAATTTGCCTCATGCGGCTCCTGAATATATCAATTTATGCATTGTCAACAGTAATGAGACAAAGAGCGACTCATGCTGTGCCCTGCGCAGTATTCCGGGGGAAGAGATACATGGGCATTGCTATACAGAAAATGGGTGATTTATTATTAAACACTCACACCTTGAAAGTAAGCCACTTCCTTGACTTCAGCTATTACCGGTTGAACTTTCTTGTATATATGTAAGCAGTCGATATTACAGTTTACCCACATTATACGCTTTGTTAAGCCAAATTTTTGCTCTTTAATACCGCAGGGAATCCCTGTACGTGTAGCATGATTTCTAACTAATCGTAGAATATTTACGGTATCCAGGACACTAACACCGCAGCACTGAATCAGACAGTCCCCTCAATCAATTAGTCTCCAGTTTAATTACTTCTGTGTTCTGCGTTGATTGTTAATTAAACACTATAATGTTTGTGAGGATATTTGTGCTGCACCCAGCATGGGTTTTGCTGGCGTTGTGCAACTGGATGTGTATATTTGACTCTATTTGACTAGTATGCTTCCTTTGTAGAAGCTAATGTCCTCCTTACTATGAAGAATTTGTTTGCTGTACTGTACTCCTCTCTTGCAGCAGTGTGTCCTGCACTAGTTACACAAAATTGGCCCCGTGTAACTAAAAATAATACACAATGAGCAACTAATCAGGAATATGATGATAAATGAGTGTCGGGAAGGATTATGGGGTTTAAAGAGCTATAAGCATTAGAGAAAGCGAAGGTCGAAATTAAAGGGGCACTATAGTCACCAGAGCAACTAGAGCTTATTGGATTTGTTCTGGTAAGTATAGTCAGTCCCTTCAGGCTTTTTGCAGTAAACACTGTCTTTTCAGAGAAAAGGCAGTGTTTACATTACAGCCTAGGGATACCCTCACTGGCCACTCCTCAGATGGCTGCTAGAGGTGTTTCCTGGGGCAGTGCTGCACACTGTGACTGACATTCAGTGTCTTCACCCTCTGCATGCAGACACTGAACTTTCCTCATAGAGGTGCATTGATTCGGTTCAGCTGTATGAAGAGATGCTGATTGGCCAGGGTTGTGTTTGGTTTGTGCTGGCTCTGCCCCTGGATCTGCCTCCTTGACAGTCTCAGCCAATCCAATACTTTCCTATGGGAAAGCATTGTGATTAGCTGAGATAATCACTTCTAATTATGTCAGCTAAGCAGGCAGATCAGGGGCAATGGCTGCAGCAGCAGACTGGAATAAAAGTAAGATTCTACTATATTTAGGAGGACAAGAGAGGGCAGGGGGCCCAGATGGTGATTTTACCACTATAGGGCCAGGGATACATGTTTGTGTTCCTGACCCTACGGTGTTCCCTTTTTTTTTAAAGAATCATTGTAATCCACAGTATTGCCAAAGTGTTTGAAGACTGAATAATCTGCAGGGGTCAGTAAAAAACATAATTTTCTCTCTGTCACCTTCATCACCCAGGTGTAATTTGTCTAACTATGTTAGAATGACTTGACAATCTGGCTAGATTCTCTGGAAGCCTGCGTGGCATCCAGACTTCTCCTGCTGATACTGGATCGCACTCTCTGAACAGATTATCTTTCAGGAGTTTCCAGAAGCAGGGCATGGGCCCTTAGAGCAACTGGTAGGGTCCAGGTAAGAGTCAAATTGTTCTAAAACACTTTGACAGATTACGCTGAGACACGTATGGCACCACAACTATATTGGTTATGGTGTTTCGGAGTTCTCCAATAAACTAGTGATTTATAGATACGAACCTAGTGCTAACCTAGTGAAGGAAATCCCAGATTCAGGGTTAACTATAGTTTTGTCTCAGAGCCATGATTCTACATTCCTCACAGAGGGTTAAAGAGGCTGTCATGTAATGGCTGACATGAGTGGAGAAAAAGAAGCAGTACTTATTGTCCACTCAATGTCAAACACCCCTGGTTTGTGTCCATCTGTTTGGCAAAGATCAGTCTCCTTTTTGCCAATTATTGCCTATCTGTGCAGACATTATCGGTGAGCACATTAATAATATTACGTTTTGACACCTGGAAAGTGACATGCATAAACCGGGCTATTTACTAAAGGGTAAAATTTTAAGTGAATTCAAAGTGATTTTCACATTTAAGGCCAGAGTAGCTGAAATGGAAAGCATAACTGACTTTCAGAATTTTTCCAGTTCAACTATTTTCACCTTAAATGTAAAATTCACTTTAAATTCACCTTGAATACTCAGTTTAGCGAATTACCCTGTCATATTTTCCACAATGCTTCCCAAGGTTAGGGACAAAAATGACATTTTTATTTTTTTTATTTACAAAGTAGATCCAAATGTTTGTTAGAATATCCCAAAATCTTTTAGCTTTTAGAGCACCATAATAAAAACAGAGCGAAGTGCACTGGATTTCTAATCAGTGTCATTAAACCCTTTCTTACCAAGGTATTGCTGTGACAATGTTCCTTACTACAGGTAGGTGTTGCTATGTTACCGCTGCTTCAAGCAGGTGTATGTTGCTATGACAACATTGCCTGAGGCAGGTATGTACTACTTTGGTAATGTTGTTTCAGACAGGTAAAGTATCTCACAAAAGTGAGTACACCCCTCACATTTTTGTAAATATTTTATTATATCTTTTAATGTGACAATACTGAAGAAATGACACTCTGTTACTATGTAAAGTAGTAAGTGTACAGCCTGTATAACAATGTAAATTTGGTGTCCCCTCAAAATAACTCAACACACAGCCATTAATGTGTAAGCCGTTGGCAACAAAAGTGAGTAGACCCCTAAGTTGAAATGTCCATATTGGGCCCAATTAGCCATTTTCCCTCTGTGGTGTCATGTTACTTGTTAGTGTTACAAGGTCTCAGGTGTGAAGGGGGAGTAGGTGTGTTAAATTTGGTTTTATCGCTCTCACACTCTCTCATACTGGTCACTGGAAGTTCAACATGGCACCTCATGGAAAAGAACTCTAAAGATCTGAAAAAAAAAAGAATTGTTGCTCTACATAAAGATTGCCTAGGCTATAAGAAGATTGCCAAGACCCCGAAACTGAACTATAGCACAGTGGGCAAGACCATACAGCAATTTCACAGAACAAGTTCCACTCAGAACAGGCCTTGCCATGGTGGACCAAAGAAGTGGAGTGCACGTGCTTTGCGTCATATCCAGAGGTTGTCTTTGGGAAATGGACGTATGAGTGCTACCAGCATTGTTGAGGAGGTTGAAGGAGTGGGGGGTCAGCCTGTCGGTGCTCAGACTATACGGTGCACACTGCATCAAATTGGTCTGCATGACTGTCGTCCCAGAAGGAAGCCTCTTCTAAAGATGATGCACAAGAAAGCCCGCAAACAGTTTGCTGAAGACAAGCAGACTAAGGAAATGGATTACCGGAACCATGTCCTGTGGTCTAATGAGATCAAGATAAATGTATTTGGTTCAAGCGTGTGTGGTGGCAACCAGGTGAGGAGTGCAAGGACAATTGTGTTTTGCCTACAGTCAAGCATGTATCAGAACTCCAATGAGACCCAACATGCAGGATGTAATAGAAAAACGTATACCGGACCTTAAAGTGGCCGAACTCTACGTCAGACAGCTAGAGAATAGTCAAGAACAAGCCAAGGTGAGGAATCCAGAAATCACGAAAACGAGGTATACAAGCAGAGTCAGTGTGGTGAAAGTGACCTCGCCACTGGTTTTTGGAGGGGCCTGTTTGCCAGCCTCCTGCCCTGCGACTATAGCCCTGGGATGTATTGCCCTTCTAGGAACTGATTTGGGCATATTGTTTTAAATATGTTTATTAGAGTCGTCATAGAGCGTGGGCAGGCATGTGTTGAATCAGTAAATGTAACATAAGGGTGCCTGCGCAGAGGCATATAAGTCAGAGCAGACAAGTAATATAGAAAACTGAACATACATAGATTAGCGAGGTTTGGTACATCAAGGGCATTCAATCGGCATATTAGCGCATTTTGCAGGCTGTTTAGTTGTCCGAGCCATACCTAAAGTAGATGAAGTGTATATGTACTTTGTGTATTCTAACTTTAAATGAATTAGATCAAGGGCACGTTTAACATGTATGTTAACGCGTTAGGCATCCGAGCCGTACTCGTGTCTAACCCTAAATAAGCGTTGTGTATATTAACTGGTGCGTGCAAGTGTTGCGTGTTTGTTGGTTACGTGGGTGCTTTGTGTTAGCCATTCGAGCCATTATCCCATGTCAGTAGGTGTATGCCTGTGGTCTGTGTCAGCAGGCTGTATGCAAGAGTGACCGCTGGCTTGTGTCAGTGCTTTGGGTTAGGCACGATGCGAGAATTCTGGGACGTTGGAAAGTGCAGTTATTGTGCTGTATTCATTCAGTACATCTACCGTGCTGATATATGACCGGATAGGACATTGTATGCAGTATATTATTACCAGTATGGACATTTCAGAAAAAAGACAACCGTTATTCAACTTCAAATAGTGCCTGGAAATGCAGGTGATAACTAGCATTATAAAAAAGAATGCTTCGTATGCAGGATTTTTAGAGGGTTAAGCTTTGATAAACAAACAAATAAACAAACTATATATATATTGCATAAGGGCACCCACATTTAAGAGAAGTGGCAAGTTTGGCCCAATGTAGAACGCATTGTAGTAATCCGGCTTATTATACAGTAAAGGTCTTTAGACCTACGGAACATTGCATTGATGTAAAGAAAACCAATAGCGCCAAAAAACTGTAATTAATCTCTAGTCCTATACGTGGCTACTTGAACATGCAGGCGAGTAAAGTAAGTATAAAGTAACTCTACAAAAATAGTTTTTACTTCAGGAAAACCTAAGAGTAGACTATATCTTTAAAACTAACAGAACAACATGAGTCACTTCACTGGATGGGGCGATATGGCGCCCGGTGCGAGGAGACCGTCCAGCATGGCTTTCTCAGCCTCCTAAACGGGATGTCCGCTTGCTCCCCTCTGGTATGGTTGTGCTTTAAGTTCGAATGGGGTAAACGTGTACTTGGTGTGCCAGCTGTTCCCATCCGAGTCCCCCAGGTATCCCCAGTTTCGGCAGGCCCCCCTCCTCCGCCCCCCCAAGGCTTGCGTCCGTGCAGCGGTAAGCTCCACCGCGCTGTGGGCACTCAGAGACCGCTGCTGTCTGGCGTCCCCCCCCTCCTGTAGAGTCCGCCATGGCCGCGGCCTCCTGCACCTCCCCAGCTCTGGCAGGGCCTCCCTGGAGCTCCAGCCTCGACTTGCCTCACCCGATTCCGGTCACGTGCATGGCGCCGGCCCGCGGCCCCCCGGCCACCGATCCGCCGAGGGGCCTGCGCGCCCCAGCGCCACAGGGCTCACAGACTCGGGGGCATATGCTCCGGACCACCACCAAATCCGGAGGTCTTGGCCGGCTCCATGCCGACCTGGTTGCCGCCCAGATGGGCCCAGTCATGGGGTCCGCCATTCTGGGGGCCAGGGTGTCTCAGCGGGCTTCTGTCACATTTGCGCGGGGCACCTCTCATGGCTGTGTGGACATGTGGGGCTCTGTCAGCCATTTTAGCTCCATGCGGTAAGGCGTCCCGCACCGGGTGAGCCCTCCCATCCAGCCTCTGAAGCTCAGACTCTTGGGCCGGGATTACCCCCCCGGCCAGGAGGGGGGGGAGCGGGGCCGGACCCGGATTCTCACATGCCCTTTGCGTGTTGTGGTCCCCTGCTGCGTGTCTCAGGCCTCCGGGGCTCACCGCGCTCTGTTGTTGCTGCCTGCTCATTGAGTGCCGCGGTACTGTGTGCCTGGGTGTATCTCTCCTCGGCTGCCTGTCTTTTCGTCGGTGTTTAGCAGGTTTGTAGGTCGGTTTGCGGGCATTTTATAGCGCTTATAGCTGGAGCCGGTGAGAACGGCTGCCGCTCGGCTCGGCGGCCCGGCCCCGCCCCCCCCTGATTTGGGCATATTGTATTTTATTATGCTGCTGCTGGCCCTCTAAGAACCATCTAGGGACATACTGTGGAGTTACTGGGTGGCCACTAGTTCATGTATCAGAGGCACATGGTGAGAACAATGGATGGCGCCCATTTTAACTCACAGACACTGTTTTCTACACGGTGCCATCTCGACATCATGCAGTAGTTTTAAACTATACAACAGGGGACACATTATACAGTAATTATTTATCATGTAGCCTGTATATGTTCTGCGGAATCTGCATTAAACTGTATCTTCCAAACTACTGAATGGATCTGGGTGAATTTTGGATATGTGGTTTACCCAGATCCGGTTCCGAGGATATACTTTTTTATGGGGTTATTGCATGTTTTGGGGTCCCTGTGATATGTTTTATAAAACTGTGTTTCTCTGCCTGTGATAATTATATTACCCATTATGTTCAGTATTCATATCACAGGCAGAGGGGAGGATTTTGTGTTTGATTGTCTGTGTGTATTGTACGGATTGACTGGTTGTACTTCAAAACCGTGTGGGCAGTACTATGTTTGTGGATTGTGAATAAAAGAGGCTGCATGTGCCAGTACAGTCAGTTCTACTTGACCTCAAAACGAAGTGTCGTCTCGTTATTGGGGGAATTGGATTGTATGCTGATTGCCAGGAGTATAAGCTGATTGTATGCTTTTCCTGTTCAGCTGTTTACAGCATTCATATGCTTGAGAGCATTCATATGCTTCTCCGGTTCGGTGGTTGTGGTGTCTGCTGCAGTGCTTGGAGTCCTCAGGAAGCGCTAGGAGCATCCTTCAACGGAGGTACCCAGTCGGGGTGCCCGTCGATCCTTTACAGTCAGGAAACCAGATATTAGGATAGTCGAGGTACGTGAGCCGAGTCAATATAGGAGAATAGAGAATAGTCAGTATAGCCGAAGTTGAAATTACCAAATAGAACAACCAGATATAAAGCACTATTGGGAACTAACAAAAGAACCACAGCAAGGCAAATTCCTATGTGTGAATGAGCCTTTTATAGGTTGGCTCTTTAAATTGGAAGCCACGTCCCCAAAACTTTTGAATCCGGACGTTTTGGCTGGCCATGACGTCATCGGCGTCATGACGTCGGCACGCGCACAACGTGAAGACGTCATTGGTGTTATGACGTCGGCGTGTCGTGTCTTAAGAGGGCGGAGCTACAGCAGTCGGCGTTGGAGTGGAGATTGGAGGCAGGTAGAGAACAGAACAGTAGAGATGTACATATACCGGACCTTAGAATGGCCGGACTAACGTAAGGAGAAAGCAGAGAATAGTCAGAGACAAGCCGGGGTCGAGGGAACGAGAGGACAGGTAAGCGAGAGACAAGCCGAGGTCAAAGGACACGAGAGGTAAACAGGAACGATAGTACAAGCCGAGTCAAAACCAGATAGAACGATAAACATAAGAGCACTGAGGGACCAGACAAGCTAGAACCACGACAGGGCAATGAACCATTAGCCACATCCCTCTTTTATACCCTGGTTCTCTAAATCATGGCTCCGCCCTTGCCGAGCCCTGATTCGTTGTTCTGAACCAGATTGACAGGTCGGGATGTGATTGCCGTCATGACATCAGCTCTTGAGCGTCGTGTCATAAAAGCAAGTGGGGTTCTCGCGGCCGGCGTGGGAATGACTATGAGAGCTGTGAGGATTAGATGAATCAGCCCCGCTGAGGGAACGGACGTCGGGAAGTCTAACCTCCTCCGAGGTAGAGACTTCAGGTACCCTGACACACACAAAATATTGACACTTTGGGCATTTCCACTTAGGGGTCTACTTACTTTTGTTGCCAACGGTTTAGACATTAATGGATGTGTGTTGAGTTATTTTGAGGGGACAGCAAATTTACACTGTTATACAGGCTGCACACTTACTACTTTACATTGTAACAGAGTGTCATTTCTTCAGTGTTGTCACATGAAAAGATATAATAAAATATTTACAAAAATGTGAGGGGTGTACTCACTTTTGTGAGATACTGTATGTGTTGCTATGACGTTATTCAGGCAGGTGCTTGTTGCTATGCTTCAGAGTCAGAGTAGTGCATGTTGCTATGACAATATTGCTTCAGGCAGATATATTTCGCTATGACAACATGGACTCGTGTTGGTACCTATTGCTTTGACAATGTTGTTTGAGGTCAGTTTGATGCTATGCAGGTTTAGGTAGGCAGGTAATCTCGCTGGGAATGTTTCTTAATCGTATTTGCTAAAAACAGTCCACTTTCTTCCCTCCCATCACGTCGGTGCCCTGGAAAAGACAGTACCTATAGACAGCATCACCTTCTAAACAACTTTAGTTCTTACATACTTGGCCATTTATACATTGTAATTTGCACTCACTTACTTTTGACATTGATTTACACAAAAAAAAGTTTTTCTTTTAAGTCTCCTAGTGATTTTGCTGTAAATGCTTCTTGCTTTTTTACAAAACCTTTGTTTTATCTCCAACAAAAATTGCATTTTTTTTGTCATTAGCAAGGTTTAGGGAAAAAAACAAAACAGAAAAACATTAACATGCTTATCAATTTACTATCGACAACATGATTTAAAAAGCATCTATCAAAACAATAGTGCATTTAAGATCAAGGAGGAAAAAAGCACTGATGTATATTTCGTATTGATCTAAAGAATTAGTAAAACACTTTATTGAAGGTCTACATAGGCAATTACCATTAATACGGTGTTGGAAGGTAATTTTTTTTTAACTGAGCTGATATTGACAGTTTTGTTTTCAGGATAAACGCTAAATATTGATGAGGATTTCATTAGTTTATTAAGAAAGGCTAACAAACATCTGTAAGATCTCTTCTCTCTGCTTGGCGCCTGCATATTCATAAGTCATTTATCAGATGTTCGTGTTCAACCGATTCCGCTTTAGCCTCCAGTGAATTGAAATAGTTACACTATATATGTTTTGCATCAATTTAAAATCCAAATGATGCCCCCATGTGACATGATACTGTTGCAGAACTAGAGACAATATTTAATCGAGGACATTAATGTTTGCCTTGCACACAGGATAAGTCAGATACTCGCCACACGGGAGAGGTTAATAAATGGAATATGTGTTTGCCTGAATATGATACTTGTATTAATTTAGGCTGTTTGAGTACGTCAAGAGCAGCAGGAGACGCACGTATCAGTATGGCCAATACAACGCATTGATTCAAACTCCTTTAAAATTTTACAGATTAGGTCACCATTTTCTGGACATCAAGCAATGAATAATTATTATATGATAGCGTGAAATGTCCTTTTTACAAGGAAGCGAACAGGGTTATTCACTTAAGTGAAAATTACTGGGAATTTGAAGTGAATTTAAATTAAATATCAACGTTAAAGGCACACTATTATCACCAAAACAACTTGAGTTTGTTTTGGTGTATAGATCATGCATCTTTACTGCTCAATTCACTGCCATTTAGCAGTTAAAATCACTTTTGTTTCTGCTTACGCAGCCCTGGCCACACCGCCCCTGGCTGTGATTGACACAGCCTTCATGGAAACAAAATGGTTTCATTTTCAATCATATATGTGGCGAAATTAACCTCACCACTTGTGCCTGGAGAGGACTGCTTGCCAGCCTCTTGCCATGTGATTATGGTCCCTGGGAGAACTGGCCTTTTAAAAACATTGTTTGGGCTAATGGATTTATATTGGACCATGCTGGCCCTTTAAGAACCATCTGGGGACATATTGAGACTTTGTGTGACAATGCCCCTTTAAGACGGTGTCCCCAGTGTCCCCACACTTAGTTAAAATATTTTGTTCCTGGCTATTTTCCACTTGGTTCAGTAAATGGGGCTTACTGAACCAAGTACCACACAGGCAGACCACCCAGAAGTGGAAGTGTGCAGGCAATTTACCTCCCAGGCTGTGAGGTTACTGCAGGTTAATTGCCGACCGCTGGGTGGCCACAGTTCGTGCAAACGAACACGTGGCGGCGGCCATCTTTGTTCATTTGAACGAGGTCAGTGGTGTGTGTAGCCAAATTCATGGAACTGAAATCGGCTACACAGTTCCGCGAACACCGCTGAGCCTTACCTTTTCCCACAGTGATTTTGCAGCCGCAGAGACTCGAAGTCCCGTTCGAAGATTTGAACGCTCGTTCGAATGGGACTTAGTCATTTTTTCAGCCTGAAATAGACCGACCGCACAGCCCAAATCTATGGAACTGTTTTGGACATGAAAATTTGCTTGCGGTCGGTCATAAAGGGACCTCCAGCTAATTTCTTAACCCCTGGATGGAATTGGCAGAATTTTCACTATGTTTATAATTAAAGTGTACTGAGTTCGAATATGTGATTTTTATGTTTGTGGCATGTATATTTTGGAAGTTATTAATATGTTGCATGAAATGTATTTTTCCATTGTGTTCATTAATTATATCACAGGCAGAGGGGAGGGATTGTATGTTTGTGCTGGGTGTGTTTTACGGTTTGCCTGTAAAGGATTGGTTGTACTGTGTCCCACCCTGTGAGATGTCTCCTTGCATAAAAGCCAGTGTGTGGCCATTAAAATCAGATCATCTTGAACCTTTCTTGAAGCCTTGGCTCATGTTTGGGGGAAGGGATACCTACACTCTGGGGATTGCTATAATCACTTACTCCCCAGAGTAAGCTCTTGCAATAGCTTGATTTGTCCATGCTACGCTCTCTGGATTTAGGAGAGGTTCACCCACTGGGAGTTGGATCCTGGTCGTGGATGCAGGGTGGGTGGAGACGGCGAGACCCCGCCGCAGCTGTATTGCTGGAAGTGGGGTCTGCAGTGCTGATGGTGTAAGTTGGAATGCTTGGAGTCCTCAGCAAGCACTAGGAGCATCGATTGGCGGAGGTACTCAGTCGGAGTGCCAATGTTCCGTCACAATATATAACTGACTTTAAAAGTTTTAATGACATACAGGAGGCTCCTGCATGGTCTATCAAGCTATTAACAGAGCAGAAGATAAGAAATTCTAAATTAAACATAATTTGCAATAAAGGAAGTGTAAACATTAGATGACTCTTCACAGGAAGTGTTTAGGGTGGCTGTGTAAGTCACATGCAGGAAGGTGTGACTAGGGCTGCATAAACAAAGTGATCAAACTCCTAAATGGCAGATAATTGAGCAGTGAGACTGCAGGGGCATGCTCTATACACCAAAACTGCTTCTTTATGCTAAAGTTGTTTTGGAGACTATAGTGTCCCTTTAATGAGGACAAAATCTATTAAATGCTTTAAAGTAGTATTGGTGCCCAGAGTGTCCCTTGAAGTCAGCAATGTCTACAGTTTGGCTACTTTGGCCTTTAATTTGAAATCAACTTTAAATTCACTTTGAATTCCTGATAATCCTGGCTTTAGTAAAGGACTGATTTCCAAAAGTTCTGATTTCGGCACGATAGTCCTGATTGCAGGGTCCTGTCTTGCCATCCAGACACCAGGGTTCTGTCCCTAGAAAGCATAGCAGTAGTGTAACATCCATTCACGCCAGGCTGACCTGCCAATTCTTCGAACAGACCTGCCCTCGTTATATAGAAACATACAATGTGACGGCAGGTAAGAACCATTCGGCCCATCTAGTCTGCCCAATTTTCTAAAGACTTTCATTAGTCTCTTATATGTAATAAAGCCTTATGCATATCCCACGCATGCTTAAACTCCCTCACTGTGTTAACCTCTACCACTTCAGCCGCTATTCCATGCATCCACTACCCTCTCAGTAAAGTATTATTACATTGTTAATTCTCCAAACTTTGCATTTTAGTGTATGTTTATATCTCTGAGGACAACATTATAATATGCCTATTCTTCATTACATTGTCCTTGGATCTGGGCAGTTGAGTAAAAACTAAATATCCTGTATGTATGGCAGCCATATACAAAATGAGAAGTCTAGAATCACTTTTGGACATCTTTGGAATGTCACGCAGACAGACGAGCTATCCATTATTTGTACCATCACCAACCTTCTATTTTACCTTCTATTTTATTTCTCTTTGGAGACCGGTAACACCGATTTTTAGCTATTAATGGGAACAAAAAAAGCACTATTCCTGCAAAACAATTGTTTTAAAGAAAACTATATGCCTTTCAAACTTGTCTTCATAAACCTTGCATTAACTTTGAGTTTATAACAAAGCATTAGCAGAGCACCAAGGATACTTCGCAAATAGGATTTTTTTGTTTCCTGAGCTGAAAATATGTCCTTCAGCATAGTGGCAACAAGCCCAATAATTGCTGCCATGCATGACAAACATTTCTAAGATTTCAGATCAACTTTACGAGTTTACAGCCTAAGAGGTCTCCTGCTGTGAGCAGAGAAATGACAGATGGTCTCACTCGGTGCAGTCCGTATACTGCAAAAAAAAACAAACGTTCAACACAAGTCGTTCGAGATCTATTCATCTGTTTCCCAATAAAGTTTAACGCGCGCCGCGGCAGAATATCGATATTCTCATTTTTCCATAAGATCTTAGACATGCAAATGGCATGTCTGGATGGAGTAGGATACTTCTATTAAACAGATGATGCACAGAGATATCATTCGCTAGAAAATAAAAAGAACCTCTGACTTATTACATTTTATACGGCATGTGTAAAATATTAAAGCTTCTATCTATAATGCAGAATCTTCCCCATAAAAAAGGGATTGATATTTCTTGCATCCGAAAAGAAATACATTTTAAAGGCATTATTATAAACTACAATTTAATGCAATACCATAAAGTAGCGGAGCTAACGCCTTAGGGAGTTTATTCACTAAATAGTGAGTTTGAGAGTGCACCTGGAAGAGTCTCCACCAGTCCGAAGCCTCCCTTTCTGGTCTATGCTGATAAACCTCTGCAGAAGACATGAAGAGTTTTATGAATGGGTTGTGCGAGGCCCAGAGGAGGCGGGCTGAAAGCTAGCCGGATAGGAGGCATGTGTGGGTGTGGTGGGTGTGGGTGTAAAATGGGTGTGGCATTTAGGTTAAGGGTTTGGGTGGGGTTGTATAAATAACGGACATTTTGTCCCCTTCACCTCAGCCATCTTAAAATAACGGCAAGGTGACAATCTCTTTCCTATTATTGTGTTGCTTTGCTTACCCCACGGCCAGAAGCATGGATATTGACGGAATCCTTGCTGCTCTTCGGGCTGAGGCCCTCCAGGACGGTGGCCGGCACCTGCAGGCCCAGCTGGTAAGGCTGCAGGGTGCCTCCCTGGTAGCTGCTCCCTCGGTCGGCAGCCAGGGTACTCCGCGCCGCCGGGCGCGTCCTCCTACCCGTTATAGCCCCTCGCGGGAGGGTCGGGTGAGGGGTAGGAGCAGGAGCCCCGTTGCCGGCCCGCGCGCCAGGTCCCCCGCGGCCGCGGGCGGCAACGTGTCTGTGCAGCCTGTCGCCTCCTCCCCGAGGCGGTCTAGAGCTACCCGTGCGGCTGCCGCTTCTCGGGGAGGTGATGGCCATCCCGCGCCGGTTCCTGCTCCTGTGATCTCGCGGGCCTCCAGGAGGTCGTCCGCGAGATCACTCTCCAGCTCAACAATGGCGACAACCCGAGCACCTGACAGGCGCTCGGCTCATGGTGGATCCCAGGCGGAGCGCGAGCAAGTGAGGTCGGCGGCCGGCTCTTCTTCAGGAGTGGTGAGTAGGCCGCGAGGCGGCAGGGCAACCAGTAGGGGGTTGGGGGGTTCGGGGGGTCGGGGTATGGAGCCAGGTCCGGCTACTCGTGGGCACAGCCCCCCCCCTTATCATCCTCCCCGCTCTGTCTCCCCTGGCCCGGCCACTACCACACTCCCATCAGCCTCATCCATTCAACAGGCACTTCCATCAGCTTCATCCGGCCAGCATGCACTCCCATTATCCTCATCCGGCCAGCATGCACTCCCATCATCCTCATCCGGCCAGCATGCACTCCCATCATCCTCAGCCGGACAGCATGCACTCCCATCAACCTCATCCGTTCATCTTGCATTCTCATCATCCTCAGCCGCCCATCAAGCTCTTCCAACACTATCTCCTGCCCATCCTACCCCCCATGGCCCCCTCCCTATGGGTGTGATGCCCTCTGCATCTGCCCCGCCATTACCCATGGTCCATGCTGCCCCCTCTGGGGCTCCTTCTGCCATGCCAGTTTTACACACTGTCTTTGCCACTTCTGCGGGTCCCCAGTTACCTGGGTTGGGTGGGCAGGGTTCTTTTTCACCTGTCCTGTCTTCACAGGTCACCCCTGGTCGGCTGACAAGTCGGTCCCCCGATGCTGTGACTGGTGCAGTGCTTCCTGCGGTCGCAGTTCCCTTGGGGCCGTTGCAGCCTGGTGGGCATGTTGAAGTCCCGCTACTACCTGCCAATTCAGCTCCTGCAGGTGAGTACTCTGGTATAACGGGGTCGGGTTTGGGGGGCGCTGGCGCAGGGGAGGTGCAAGAATTGGGTTCTGTACTCCAGGCGATGAAGCAGGTTTTGCTAACCCTTGAGCGGGGTTATCGCCCCGGGGCTTCCCCCCCGGTGTCGTTAGATAACCAACTTCGGGCGGGTTGGGCAGGTTCCGCAGGGTCTGATCCTTCTGCAGTCGCGGCGCCAATGCCCGCTAATATAACACAGGCCCCCATCCCCTCAACCTCGGCGTTACTGCCGGTGACGCCGGAATCTGCAGTGGGCACGGCCGGGGACGCCGCTGCTCTCTCGGGTTTGGGGGTTGCTCCGGCTGCGCACGGTGCGGCGTACATGTGCTGGTCAGGCCCTCTGGGCCTCCATCTCACGCCGGAATTGCGCGCCAAAATAGACAAGGGGGAATTTGTTGAAATTTTTTCTCTCCTCCCTATGGAAGATCTTCCCCGGGTTGACGCTGACGCTAAAGAGTCCGAAAAGGACAAAGAAAAGTTTCGGTACCGGAAGATTCCGAAAACTTTCGGAAACTGGATCCGAGCCTTTTCGATCTTAGCCAGCGTGATAGGTGAGAAGACTCCCGCCAAATGTTCTTCCCTATTCTGCTACCAGGACGTCATATGGACCGCTTGTCGGGTGTACGGCGGTTTAGGTTGGTGGCGGTATGATGAGCAGTTCCGCCAACGTTTAGCGGTTCGGCCTTCCATGGGCTGGGATCAAATGGACATTGGCTTGTGGTTAGCTATCATGACCCGCCCAGCCTCACATCAAGGGGGCCTGTCGTCCTTTCTCGGGGGGGCCGGCGCGGGTTCTTCAACCGCAGCGTCGGCCGGGCAACGAAAAACAGGCTGTTGTTGGCAATATAACGATGGCCAATGCAAATTCGGGTCTAGTTGCCGCTTCAAGCATGAGTGTTCGGGGTGCGGTGGGTCTCACCCCGCTTCAAAATGCTTCAAACGAGCCAAAACTGGCGACAAAGGGGACTCCGTGGGCGCTAAGGGCGAAGACGCCGGTGGACGTCGACGCGATGCGCCCATGGCTAAATCGTTATAGGAATAAGAAGGCGGCTGCCTTATTGCTAGAGGGATTTGGGCAGGGGTTTTGGATCCCTCACCGGCCTCGGCAGGTCTCCGGTTTTTGCAGAAACCTGAGATCTGTTTCTGAATATCCAGGGGTGGTCAGGGAAAAACTGGCGAAGGAAGTGGCGCTGGGCCGAATGGCGGGCCCATTTCGGGATTCGCCACTCCCCGATCTAAGGGTGTCACCGTTGGGCGTGGTGCCCAAACGGGAACCGGGAAAGTTCCGGCTGATTCATCACCTGTCGCACCCTCATGGGTGCTCGGTAAACGATGACATTGCAGCTGAATTATGCCGCGTTTCCTATGCGTCCTTTGATGCTGCTGTGGGCATAGTCAGGGCCGCTGGCCCCGGGGCACTTATGGCAAAAACTGATATCGAGTCTGCCTTTCGCCTCCTACCAGTTCACCCAGAGTGTCATCATCTCTTGGGATGTGCATTTGAAGGTCATTATTATGTGGATATGTGTCTCCCCATGGGTTGTGCTATATCCTGTTTTTATTTTGAATGCTTCAGCTCTTTTCTAGAATGGGTAGTGAGAATGGAGTCCGGTTACGATTCCCTGCTTCACTACTTAGATGACTTTCTGTGTGTGGGCCCCGCGCATTCCCCGATATGCTCCCAGATCTTACAAGCAGTGTCGGATGTGGCCTGTATGTTCGGCGTGCCGCTGGCACCTGACAAGACAATTGGCCCTTCCACGTGCTTGAGCTTCCTCGGGATCGAGATTGATTCGGTCATCGGGGAATGTCGGCTTCCGTTGGACAAGTTGGCTGATCTACGTGGGGTGGTCCAGGAGGCGAGCTCCTTGCGGAAGATCACGCTGCAACGACTTCAGTCCTTGTTGGGCAAATTAAACTTTGCCTGCCGGATTATGCCCATGGGTAGAGTATTTAACCGACGCCTGGCGGCTGCCACGTCAGGGATACTGAAGCCGTTCCACTTCGTCCGCCTGACCAAACCGCTCAGGGAGGATTTAGCGGTTTGGGCGGTTTTTCTGGAAGAGTACAATGGTAGGTCTTACTGGCAGCAGCCCGAGGTAGCAAACTCAGTGCTGCACCTGTTTACGGATGCCGCGGGTTCGTCGGGTTTTGGGGCTATCATGGGAAAACAATGGTGCGCAGAACCTTGGCCAAGATCGTGGTTCGACTCGGGCCTGACCAGGAACATGGCGTTCTTGGAGCTTTTTCCCATTGTGGTGGCTCTCCATCTTTGGGGACCGGAGATCAAGAACAGGCGTGTCGTGTTCCACTGTGACAATTTGGGCGTTGTCCAGGCTATTAATCGGTTGACAGCCTCCTCTCCTCCGGTGGTCAGGCTCCTGCGGAGCTTGGTACTGCGTTGCCTGTCTTTGAACGTTACATGTCGCGCTGTGCATATTCCCGGTGTAGAGAATACCACGGCTGACGCCCTTTCTCGTTTCCAATGGCAGGTGTTTCGTCAGATCGCGCCCGAAGCAGATACGATGGGCCTTCCCTGTCCCAGAGAGCTATGGTCCCTTGGCCTGAGCGAATAAGGGAATGGATTCGGTCTTCAGTGTCGGATGCTACTTGGGCCCGGTACGGTAAGGCATGGGGTGACTGGGTCGCTCTAGAGCAGGACCAAGGTGGGTTTTCTTCATCTGCGGAGAGGGTTCAGGGGGTTTTACGGTTGCTCTGGTTTTGGGAGGCTAGTGGTTGTTCCCCAGCCACGGTATCAGGGAAGCTATCAGGTCTGAGCTTCTGGTTCAACCTGACTCGCGTGCCGGATGTGACCAAAGATTTCATGGTCCGGCTCGCTATGCGTGGCTGGCGTAGAGGTCCGCAGCCTCGGGATTCCAGGAGACCGGTTTCTGGCGCACTGCTACTTGGTATTGCGTCGGTCTTATCCAGGGTCTGTTTGTCCGATTTCGAAGCGCGGTTGTTTCGGGTGGCTTTCTCTTTCGCCTTCTTTGGTGCTCTGCGGATTGGGGAACTTGTGAGCCCTAGCAAGCGGATTCCAGGCGGCTTGTTGTTCCATGATGTGTCGGTCGTGGATGATACGGTGCGTTTTCTGGTGCGAAAGTCGAAAACTGACATTTTTGGTAGGGGGGCATGGGTGTCCCTTCGCGCCATTCCCGGCTCGGCTGTCTGTCCCGTCGCAGCTTTTCAATCTTACCTTCTGTGTCGCCCGGATGTTGTAGGCCCATTGTTAATCCATGGGGATGGGTCTTTTCTTTCCCGCTTCCAATTTCTCCGGGTTTTCCGTCTGGCACTCGAACATCTGGGTATTTCGAGCACAGACTTTGGGGGTCACTCTTTTCGGATTGGGGCCGCTACGGAAGCCTCTCGTTTAGGTTTCTCGGACCAGGCCATTCAAAGGATCGGTAGATGGGAATCGGGGAGGTTTCGGTCCTATGTTCGGCCCACTCGGCTGATCGGTATTCCCCTTGTGTTTTCTCCACAGGGCCCGGCCGACGGATCTGGATAATCGGTCATTCCTACATCTACTGGGCCCACCTGCGGGCTGGGGTTCGCCCGGGTGGGACAAGGCTCGGAATACCTCGGGAGCTGGCGGAGGTCCGGTGGTTCGGGTTCCGGGGCATGAAATGGGGTCAGCTGTTGCCTGAGGTCGTGCAGTTATCCACGTTATTAGGAATCCCGGATATCTTGGTGGTGCATCTGGGAGGGAACGATTTAGGTTCGCTGCCCGCGTGGGGCTTAGGGGAGCTGATCAGGCGAGACTTGGCGCGCTTGCGGGTACTTTTTCCAAAAATTTGCTTAATATGGTCAGGAATAGTTTCCAGGAACTATTGGAGGTGCGCACGCGATCAGGGTGCTATGGAGCGCTGTCGCATAAAGATTAATAAACGGGTTTCCAAGTTTGTGCTAGGTATCGGGGGCTTGGCAGTTCGACACCGTACTTTTGAGCGGGAGGCGGCTATCTTTTTCCGCCCGGATGGGGTCCATCTCACTGATGTCGGTTTGGACTTGTTTAACCTAGAGCTGCAGGATGCGTTGGAACAGGCCATGGCGTTGCTTGGGGGTCGCGCCCGCTGATTTAGGCGTAAATGCAGCGGGGCTAGTGGCGGGTATGGTCCTTGCCGAACCAATTGGGAAGAGGAGTACAAGAAAAAGAAGGATGCTGGGTCGGGTCCCCTCCCCTAACCTCGGGAAAGGTTTGGGTATTTGCGCGTGCCCTCTGTGCCAGGAATGGTGGCCAGGGGTTGGCATGTGGTATTGGAAGGCCAAGGTGAAGGCCAGGTATCATGGACGAGGGGGGAGGGCTGATGCCTCGGTAGGGCGTGTACCCTAGAGGGTTGGTGGTACGGTTGGCAAGGACTAGTTCAAGTTAAATAATGTTTATACCTTGTTTTATTTATGGTTGGTTTTATAAATATGTTTGATAAATTATAAACGAAATATAAATAAAAGCTGTGGCCTTTTTATACCACACATATATGTTTCCTGGTTTTGATTGGGTTAAGGGTTGAATGGGGGTGATGTATTGTGTCGCACCACACGTAACCGCTACCTACACACAAGGCCCAGAGGAGGCGGGCTGAAAGCTAGCCGGATAGGAGGCATGTGTGGGTGTGGTGGGTGTGGGTGTAAAATGGGTGTGGCATTTAGGTTAAGGGTTTGGGTGGGGTTGTATAAATAACGGACATTTTGTCCCCTTCACCTCAGCCATCTTAAAATAACGGCAAGGTGACAATCTCCCTCCCTCCCTCCCCTTTTTTGCTGTTTTTGTTTCCTTCCTCTGTAGGTGTTCAATATCTTGTCACAGCTGGCGGGTATGGTCCTTGCCGAACCAATTGGGAAGAGGAGTACAAGAAAAAGAAGGATGCTGGGTCGGGTCCCCTCCCCTAACCTCGGGAAAGGTTTGGGTATTTGCGCGTGCCCTCTGTGCCAGGAATGGTGGCCAGGGGTTGGCATGTGGTATTGGAAGGCCAAGGTGAAGGCCAGGTATCATGGACGAGGGGGGAGGGCTGATGCCTCGGTAGGGCGTGTACCCTAGAGGGTTGGTGGTACGGTTGGCAAGGACTAGTTCAAGTTAAATAATGTTTATACCTTGTTTTATTTATGGTTGGTTTTATAAATATGTTTGATAAATTATAAACGAAATATAAATAAAAGCTGTGGCCTTTTTATACCACACATATATGTTTCCTGGTTTTGATTGGGTTAAGGGTTGAATGGGGGTGATGTATTGTGTCGCACCACACGTAACCGCTACCTACACACAAGGCTGTAGCTGGGGGAAGGAAGGAATTTTATTTGTTTATGCATTTCGGATGGAGATTTAATGGCAAGTAGAAAGTCCCCCGCTATTTGTCTGTCCATGGAAAAAAAAGGCAGTCTTCTGGGTCCTCTAATTTTTTGGACGTTTCTCCTGCAATAAGCCCAGTAGTGCCCAGACTGTCTCTTCAGGTGGAAATAGTCAACTTGTAGAAACAAAATGAATTTCAGGGTTTTCCATCTCATGGCAATGTTTGTAGCAAAACTTAAAATAAACTTAATTAAAATGAAGAGTGACAAACTAGAAAAAAAAAAGATTTATTGTGACTGTCGTCCCTTAAAATAACTTTAGTCTCACTCTTGATTGTTCTAAAATCATAGAGTGAACACAACTACAGTGGATAATGCAGCACACCACATTTGCAGTGCATGATGGGATATGCTCTCTAACCTGGAAACTTCCCAGCGGGACGAAAGGAGGCAGTTTTAAAAAATATGGCTGCCAGCTCAGGTTACCAGAGCAATGATGACGCTAAATATTCAAAGAAAACAACATAACCCAGAGCTACGATGCAATGGTGTGTTGTACTCTGTGCTCTAAAACAAAACATCACAATTAATATTTCCTGACATTTGCCCTTGAAGGCTTCAAACATGCAGGCAACTCTGTTACCGCTACAAAATTACACTGACATATCACACACGATAGAATTACAGTGATTTGGGTAGGCTGTACAAACTCCTGAGATCTGTACTATCATTTTCGTTATTATCAGGATATACCATATTTTTCCATGTATAAGAAGACCCATATTTTTTGAGCCCCAAAATTAAGAAATTCATATTTTAAACATCTATAGCACTGAAGTCCAGTTTGGATGATCACGATGCCCCTCCGGTCCCTGGCCCCCTCACACTCCGGTAGGCCACACCCCGAGGTCCAAGCACGTCGAGACACTGGTTCCCTGGACCGCCATCCTGCTGTTGGCTGCAACTATGCCCTCTGCCCATGGAAACTATGCTGTGGGCAATTACCCCGGTGGACTTATCATTCAGGTATGTTGAAGCAGGCGTGGGACTCGGGCGTCTGCCCACTCCACTTTCGCAGTACCCTACAGGGGATGTCCGGGCAGGCCTCATTCTAAGGTCTTGACGTGGTTCAGAGTGATGCAAGAAAGCATGTGATCTTCCAGATTCTTGCACACACCTTGTTAGCCACTTTCTTAAACACATACCTAATTAAGCTGTCAGGCACTGTGCACAAGTGTTTTGTTTTTTTAAACCCCTGCAGTGACATGCCATGTATAAGACGACCCCCAATTTTAGACTAAAAAAAATTTAGAAAAAAACTGTCTTTCTTATACATGGAAAAATACAGTACTTAAAAATGAGACACATTTCAATATATCGTTCTTTGTAAAGTGTTTTGCCACTAAAATTTGGAAAGTCCTCATAGGTTGTGCAGCAGTTTGATGCAAGAACACTTCAGAAGATATGCAAACATTAGAACATAAATGTATGCGTTATGTCAAACATCATACACATATAAGAGAAAAGAGCTACAAAAACAGTTAATTATTCCTATATTTCAGGAAAACACTGCCTTTGTTGCTGGGGCTCGTGGACGGGCTTGGAGGCCACCCTACTCCCTACAGACTATGGACTGTGTCCCAGAATCCTCAAAAAATATCTAGAGGACTATTGTCACTGTGTGGAAGGGATATGGGTGCACGGGGGCTTATTCTACTCTCACTCCCTTTTCCCAGGTGGAGCTGTGTTAATTGGGGGCCCATTCTCACATCAAGCCCCTAAATGGGAGATACCCTGAATCACTATGGAACTATTTGCTGGATCAGGACTTTGCCTCGATCTAGTGAACATTTGATCAGGTATCGCTCGGTCACTTGACCACCAATCATAGCACTTGTTGGGGAGCTGAGGAGGCAGCTGGGGATTCCCAGATACTCCGTCTGAGTATTGAGCTCTGTATCAAACAGAAATTCTTAAACATGGATTTACCTGCTTAATAGGTAAATAACAAAAAGCAAAAACACATTTAAAGGGGCACTCTTAGCACCACAAGAGTTCTGTTATGATAAGAATACAGGAAATTCTGTGTATGCATTTATTGAGTCATACAGTTGAGATCAAAATTATTCAACCCCCATTGAAAATTGGTTTTACTGTCCTAATTTACAGCCTTTCTGCTGTCTGCAATGAAGAGATCAAACAAAAGCAATTGAAATAGCTCAACACAACACATGCTTCAAGTGGTTTTCCCAAATCAACTGAAAATACAACTTATAATGACTTCTGCAGTCTAAAATTATTCAACCCCTTTTTGGCAAGCATATTTAGTGCTTAGTAGAGCACCCTTTTACTGTTATGATCTGCAGCAAACGAGATGCATACCCAGACACCTGCTTCTGGCAGCATTCTTGAGGAATCTTAGCCCATTGCTCATGAGCAATGACCTCCAGTACAGTAATATTCTTGGGTTTGCATGCTGCAACCTCCTTCTTCAATTTCAACAGAGATTTTCTATGGGGTTCAAGTCAGGTGACTTTAGACATTTCCTGGACTTCTTTTGCAACCAAGCCTTGGTGGAATTTGAGGTATGCTTGGAATCATTGTCTTGTTGGAAGGTCCAATAACGTAATCTTCCTCACAGACGGCATGAATGTTTTCTCCTAGGATTTCCTGATACTTTAATGAATCCATCTTGCCACACACTGCAGGTTTCCAGTGCCAGAGGATGCAAAGCAGCCCCAGAGCATCACCGAGCCAGCACCATGCTGAACTGTAGGAAGTGTTCTTTTGAGCATATGCTTAATTCTTCTTGCTCCAGTCACACCGCTGATCCATTGGGCATACAATTTCCATAACTTTTTTTCAAAGCTCCACAGAACAAAATCCCTATACTTATTCATGTAGCTTATTCATATGATTTAGAGCATACTGGGGTAAATGCCTTACTGCCTCCACTGAAACCTCCATGCCTGTTGCCGCCAAGTCTTGCTGCAGGTCTTTTGCAGTTTATTCACAAACTTCCTTCTCAGAAATCTGGTTGCAGTCATTGATAGCCTCCAATTTCTGCCCCTGTACAGATAGTGTAACCACTGTTTCTTCAACTTTGAACTTGTGAACTATGCTTCCAACAGTGTCTCTAGGAACATTCAGTGCCTTTGCTAGCTTTTTCTATCCTGTTCCTTGTGTGCGAAGGGCAATAATCTCTTCTTTTAACTTTGTAGCCTCTTCTTTTGATTTAGCCATAATTTTGACATGCAGTCAAACTTGACACTCCACAAACCTCTAGCCATAATTCGAGTGTTCCAGCTCAAGCACACCTGGTGCAACTTATGAAGCCCATGGTTAGTTGCATCAGGTGTGCTTGAGACACCTGTTTTGCATATTTTTGCTGTTGTGAGGAATTCTGTTCAGAGGTTAAATAATTTTGGGCCTTGAGAAGTCATTATAAGTTGCATTTTCAGTTGATTTCGGGGAAACCACTTAAAGCATGTATTGTGTTGAGCTATTTCAATTGCTTTTGTTTGATTTGTTCATTGCAAAAAGCTGAAAGTCTGCACATTTTCACAATAAACCTGATTTTCAATCTGGTTGAATAATTTTGTTTACAACTGTATATGTTTAAGCATTGGATCACTTTTACAAAGTGTTTATTCACTAAGCTGTGACCTCTAGTGAAATTGAAACTCAGTTGCAATATTCTCCAACTCTGCTACAGTTACTGCTAGTTTATTTTAGTCTATATTTTGCAATTCGTTTTTTCAGTTTACAATAATTGACTGTAAATAAACTCTAAATGTATAGAGAGATGCCCTATGAGCTTGCAATCTAAAGGAGATAGTGGGAGTTAAGAATAATGTAACAGGGGATAACCTGAAAGAGTGGTAAGAGACAACTGAGTTCATGGATATGATTTATAATAAATATTGCTCTGGCTGCGGGCAATAAAAAAAAGTTAGACAGTAGTTGGAGAGTATTTTGCACAAACTATACTGTTTTGCACTTGATACATCCATAGAAAGTTAGATAGATATCGGCAGTCAGATCGATCGATAGGTAGATATAGACAGACAGATAGGTAGATCTTCAGTTGTGCTGGACATCCTTGTTGGATGACTGTCAGTCTACACAAAAAAACAAAACAAACCACAATAAGAAGGTCGGGGTGATAAGTCAGCTGATTAAGCGTTTGATTCCTAGTGCAGCAATCAACGTCAATGCATTTGGTTAACAAACACTTGTCTGGAGAGATAATTAACGTCTCTTTTTGATTTGGTGTTCTCCACTTGACACAATTTTCAAGCCATGAATTAAACAAACATCAGCCCATGCTTTCCTGTATTACACTTCGGATTGCTTTCGTACATCATTTTTGATTCCTCTTGTCGCAGTTTTGGATGATGGAGAGGCTTTCTTTGTTTAGAATGGCACCATTATTCTGCATTCAATTATTTTTCTTTCCAAATCGTGTCCCTGCCAAACAGAATGCAAAAGTATATCCTACTGTGTCTTGGAAACAAATTGCGCCATGGTCTAATGGGCACCAGTCAAAGACGCACCTTCGTGTCATATCGCTCATCTTATGTGGAGCTGAGGTGGGGGAGAGACAGGGATCTTCCTTACACTCTTTCTCTAATTATATAAAATGTGCCAAATATTTTGTGGTCCAGTTGTCCTGACTGCCTCCTCTGCAAGGATATAATTATCAGTAATATCCATTATTTTACTTGTACTTTATGGTCATTGCTCAAAGCTTAAATATAAATTCCCCCTCCCGTTTTGAGGAAGGAGACATGTTTCTCTACATTGCACTGAATCTTAAATGTGACAGATTCATTTTGCTCAGAATAAAAAAGAAGTGTGCTATAAATAGCAAAGGTACGATTGGTAAAATGTATGAGCAATAAGCAATTTTTCTCAAAACACAAACAATGGTTAAGGCGAGAACTGTCAGGGAGAATGTCGGCTTTTTAAGAAAAATATGTATATCACAAAATACATGTGTACGAGCAGGACATGACTTGGAGACAGGCACGTTGATGAGTAAAGACTAATAAAGTTTATACAGAAAAATGGGAATTGTTGAGTTTTGACCAGAGATTTGAAAATGTACAGCTAGAGTAGGAGACCTGGAAACATTGTTTACTTGGGGATTATTTTTTCTGGTCTAAAGGCACTTGATTTATCCCAGGACTAGAGGGATCATGCAGCCAGCCAACAGGTCCAAAGACTGTTACTGGGATCCCTAAAAATCCACAGTATACAAGTTCCAAAAGGAACTAACATATAATAGTTTATTTTATTACTTGGGACTAGCCCATATGTTCATTACATCAACCTTGATGTGACAAACTCTATAAAATACATTTACACCACATGCAGCCACCACCTCCCATGCACAGTTTAACGTGCCTCTGCCCTTTCAGTATAGTATTGTAATTATGCCCTTTTTATTATGAAACCGACATCTGTAATATTAAGCCATCTCTGAGCATCTATTCCTATTTAGTTTTTATAATTCTCATTGAGAACAAAATAAGCTTCATGGCAATACTAATCTTTGTCAACTACAGCAAGGGATGTAAAATTTCATCAGAATCTATACAGGTACTTAACTTTTACTTAACCCCATTCAGGGCCTCTTAACAGTTTATCTCCATCTTCTTTCACCATTTTCCACCATAATTTCCATTATTCTTGACCTTGATGGATGTTTCTCCCCTTGTCCATTGATGAAAGCAGCAGTTACTAGTGATTATTGTTATTAGAGGCTTCCTTGCGGGTATTCATGGCTGTTACCAAGCTTATTGCAATCACTTTTTACCCTTTTATCAGCCTCAATTCTCCTACTCTTTGACCTTTATGAATGTTCCTCTGCAGGTTTTCTGACAATCAATAAACCATATATTCTCAACCAGTGGCGTAACTAGGAACCACGGGGCCCCGGTGCGAAAATTGCCCTGGGGCCCCCGCAATACATCTACCTCCTACCCCACACGTCCCTGCCCCTGCCTCCCCCCCCCCCCACATGCAGACAAACAGATAAAAAATGCAGACACATACATAGAGACACACACACACACATACACACAGAGAGACAGACATACATACAGACACATGTAGAGACACACAAACATACTCATATACACACACTCAGACATATACACACGTACACTCACAGACACATACACTCAGACACACACACACACACAACACACTCACATACTTAGACACACACACTCAGACACACATACACTTACAAACACATGCACTTACAAACACATACACATTCAGACACACACATACACTTACACACACACACACACAAATTATTAATATTAAATGTCCACCCAGCCTCCCTACCTGGAGACCTGGCATGGATCTGTCCCTGGGGTCCAGTGGGGCTTCAGTGCGTCGGGCAGCAGAGATCCTGACAGACACGGTGAGGGAGCTGTGATCTATCTGCTCTGCTCCCTTGCAGGCTGTCTATTGATGCCAGGAGCCAGTATATGACATCATATTCCGGCTCCCAGCATCAGCAAACGGTGCGGGAG
The DNA here is from genome assembly GCF_036172605.1 of Pelobates fuscus. NCBI lineage: Eukaryota > Metazoa > Chordata > Amphibia > Anura > Pelobatidae > Pelobates > Pelobates fuscus. The sequence continues at coordinate 21,322,688 of NC_086328.1, forward strand.
GGAGCAGAGCAATCACAGCTCCCTCACCGTGTCTGACAGGAACTCTGCTGCCCACCGGGGGGAGGGGTCCATTAGACGGCCAGGGGGCCACCTCTTGGGCCCCCCTATGGGCATCTAGGTGGCCCATGGTTGCAGGGGTCGTGGCTGTGGTCCCCTGCAGTGAAGGGCCCGGTCGCAGCTGAGACCCCTGCGACCGTGGTAGGTACGCGACTGTTCTCAACTTCATCATTAAATTAACTGTAAACAGTCCTTGAGGAATGCTGGGCCATTGTCACGTATTCATCCGCTTATAAAAATGTGGTTAATGACATTTACTGTCCACACAGGAAACGTTGTGCCGAGCAGCAACCAAATCCACAGAATGGTTAATGCTGAGCAGCAATTATGCAAATAGAAACCTGGTAACTGCCTTTGGGGTCAAAGGCCGGTTACAGCCTATCAGATCTAGAGGAGGGGTATTTGGGCCCAGTTCTCATCCTGCTAAGTGCCCTGTCGTGGTTTCCCTTGTGGTTGTCCGAGAGCGCGTTTTTATTTACTTTTTTTCCGTTGAGCTATTTTGACCTTAAATTTGAAATTCTCCTTGAATTCACTTTGAATTTTTATTTTAGTGATTAACTCTGTAGAGTTATATTTTTAAAGACCGGTTGACCAAAAAGAGGTTAATAAAATCCAATCTAAATAAAACCTTTCCTATACACTGCACCAGACATATGCATCGCCCCTTCAAAGAAATAACTATTTTAGCCTCAAAACATTATTAAAACAGCCCCTCCAGTTATGTAGTTATGATGTGTGAACAGATGCAGTAGTCATTTGAAGAAAAAAGACACGTTCATCCAAGTGGAAGAAAGATCCATATTTTATTATATCATTCAGACTTATACCTTATTCATATTCCTCAAAAAGAGTTAAAACACCAGAGGTGTCTCACCGTTTGACCCAACGCTACATCAGAAAGCATCCGTCCTGTGAAGTAAACGAGTACAGTCCTGATATAGGCTAGGCTTAAAACAGAACATTAATAATGTATGTTACCCGTCGGCGGGTTATAGCTTGCAAGAAATGGAGGGTGAGATTTAATGACAGCTTGGAGTGAAAGTCCAGTCTATCTATTAAAACCAGTGGTTTGGGGAGAGGAAGGAACTTCTGATTATTGAAGATTTCACTAACATCAAAAGGAATCACGTGACTGCCTCTATCGACTTAAATGAAAAGTATTGAGGAAATACAGACACTGAATTTTTAGTAAATATTAATAACAGCAAGTCGTGTCTGTTATAATTACACAGTTGGTGATTGGGTAAGTTCCTTACTTAAAGGACCACTCTAGGCACCCAGACCACTTCAGCTTAATGAAGTGGTCTGGGTGCCAGGTCCAGCTAGGGTTAACCCATTTTTTTATAAACATAGCAGTTTCAGAGAAACTGCTATGTTTATAAATTGGTTAAGCCTTCCCCCCAATCCTCTAGTGGCTGTTCAGGTAAGTAAAACTTAGCAAAGGACTGGTTCAGGTAAGTAAAACTTGTCTTCCCCACCACCCCGCAGGGCAGGACTGGGAATGAAAAGCAGCCCTGGAAAAAAATTCCATACCAGCCCCATAATGCATCGCGCCAGCATAGTGCGCAGATATGGAAGCGGGGAAAAAAACTGAAAACTATCACTCAAACATGAAAGAAATCGTGTGTGCGTAAAGGGGTGCTGTGTGCGTGAAGGGGTGCTGTGTGCGTGAAGGGGTGCTGTGTGCGTGAAGGGGTGCTGTGTGCGTGAAGGGGTGCTGTGTGCGTGAAGGGGTGCTGTGTGCGTGAAGGGGTTCTGTGTATGTGGAGGGTGCTGTTTGTGTGGAGGGGTTCTGTGTGTGTGGAGGGGTTCTGTGTGTGTGGAGGGGTTCTGTGTGTGTGGAGGGGTTCTGTGTGCGTGGAGGGGTTCTGTGTGCGTGGAGGGGTTCTGTGTGCGTGGAGGGGTTCTGTGTGCGTGGAGGGGTTCTGTGTGCGTGGAGGGGTTCTGTGTGAGTGGATGGGTTCTGTGTGCGGGGGGTTCTGTGTGTGTGTGGAGGGATTCTGTGTGTGGGGGGGGGGTTCTGTGTGTGTGGAGGGGTTCTGTGTGTGTGGAGGGGTTCTGTGTATGTGAAGGGGTTCTGTGTATGTGGAGGGGTTCTGTGTATGTGGAGGGGTGCTGTTTATGTGTGGAGGGGTGCTGTTTATGTGTGGAGGGGTGCTGTTTATGTGTGGAGGGGTGCTGTTTATGTGTGGATGGGTGCTGTTTATGTGTGGAGGAGTTCTGTGTGTGTGAAGGGGTTCTGTGTGTGTGAAGGTGTGAAGGGGTTCTGTGTGTGTGAAGGGGTTCTGTGTGTGTGAAGGTGTGAAGGGGTTCTGTGTGGGGGGGTTCTGTGTGTGTGAAGGTGTGAAGGGGTTCTGTGTGGGGGGGTTCTGTGTGTGTTAAGGTGTGAAGGGGTTCTGTGCGTGGGGGGTTCTGTGTGTGTGAAGGGGTTCTGTGTGTGTGAAGGGGTTCTGTGTGTGTGAAGGGGTTCTGTGTGTGTGAAGGTGTGAAGGGGTTCTGTGTGTGTGAAGGTGTGAAGGGGTTCTGTGTGTGTGAAGGTGTGAAGGGGTTCTGTGTGTGGGGGGGGTTCTGTGTGAGTGGAGGGTTCTGTGTGGGGGGTTCTGTGTGGGGGGTTCTGTGTGGGGGGTTCTGTGTGGGGGGTTCTGTGTGGGGGGTTCTGTGTGTGGGGGGTTCTGTGTGTGGGGGGTTCTGTGTGCGTGGAGGGGTTCTGTGTGCATGGAGGGGTTCTGTGTGCACGGAGGGGTTCTGTGTGCGTGAAGGGGTTCTGTGTGCGTGGATGGGTTCTGTGTGCGTGGATGGGTTCTGTGTGAGTGGATGGGTTCTGTGTATGGGGGGTTTCTGTGTGTGGGGGGGTTTCTGTGTGTGGGGGGGTTTTGTGTGTGTGGGGGGGTTTTGTGTGTGTGGGGGGGTTTTGTGTGTGTGGGGGGGTTCTGTGTGTGGGTGGGGGGTTCTGTGTGTGTGTGAAGGGGTTCTGTGTGCGTGAAGGGGTTATGTGTATGTGGAGGGGTGCTGTTTATGTGTGGAGGGGTGCTGTTTATGTGTGGAGGGGTGCTGTTTATGTGTGGAGGGGTGCTGTTTATGTGTGGAGGGGTGCTGTTTATGTGTGGAGGGGTGCTGTTTGTGTGTGGAGGGGTGCTGTTTGTGTGTGGAGGGGTTCTGTGTGTGTGGAGGGGTTCTGTGTGTGTGAAGGGGTTCTGTGTGTGTGTGAAGGGGTTCTGTGTGTGTGAAGGTGTGAAGGGGTTCTGTGTGTGGGGGGGGTTCTGTGTGTGTGAAGGTGTGAAGGGGTTCTGTGTGAAGGGGTTCTGTGTGGGAGGGTTCTGTGTGTGTGAAGGGGTTCTGTGTGTGTGAAGGTGTGAAGGGGTTCTGTGTGTGTGGGGGGTTCTGTGTGTGTGGGAGGGTTCTGTGTGTGTGGGGGGGGGGTTCTGTGTGTGTGGGGGGGATCTGTGTGTGTGGGGGGTTCTGTGTGTGTGGGGGGTTCTGTGTGGAGGGGTTCTGTGTGAGTGGGGGGGGTTCTGTGTGTGAAGGTGTGAAGGGGTTCTGTGTGTGGGGGGGGTTCTGTGTGTGTGAAGGTGTTCTGTGTGGGGGGGGGGTTCTGTGTGTGTGTGGACAGGGCCGGCGCGTCCATAAGGCGGCTCAGGCGGCCGCCTTAGGGCGCACCGGCCCGGGGGGCGCAAAAGTCCGGGTGACCAGCAGGAGGTTGGGAAGCGCACAACTACCCTCTCCTGCCGGTCACTTCTTGTAGCGTGACCTAGCGCAAGCCGGCAGTGCCACGGACTGTGTGGAGGGGGCGGGGATATGAACACGTCATATCCCTGCTCCCTCTGTAGCACACAGCGCGGCTGGCGCCCAGCAGGGGCGGAGCTACCGCCGGCCCCTCACTTCAGCATGGGAGGAAGTCCCCCCAAGAAGAGAGCAGAGAGGAGGCAGAGAGGAGGGGGGCTAGGCAGGACCAGCTCCTCCAACTCCCAACTACCTCAGGCAGCACTTTGGATCCCAGGTAAGCCACCCTCCTGAACCTGTCTGTCAGTGTGTGTATGTCTGTATGTCAGTGTGTGTGTATATGTCTGTCTGTCTGTGTGTGTGTGTATGTCTGTGTATGTCTGTCTGTCTGTCAGTGTGTGTGTATGTCTGTCAGTGTGTGTGTATGTCTGTGAGTGTGTGTGTATGTCTGTCAGTGTGTGTATATGTCTGTCAGTGTGTGTCTGTCTGTCAGTGTGTGTGTGTGTCTGTATGTGTGTGTATGTCTGTCTGTGTGTGTATGTCTGTCTGTGTGTGTATGTCTGTCAGTGTGTGTGTCTGTCTGTGTGTCGGTCTGTCTGTGTGTCTGTCTGTCTGTGTGTCTGTCTGTCTGTGTGTCTGTCTGTCTGTCTGTCTGTCTGTCTGTCTGTGTGTCTGTCTGTCTGTGTCTGTGTCTCTGTCTGTGTGTCTGTCTGTCTGTGTGTCTGTCTGTCTGTCTGTCTGTGTGTCTCTGTCTGTGTGTCTCTGTCTGTGTGTCTGTCTGTCTGTCTGTCTGTCTGTCTGTCTGTGTGTCTGTCTGTCTGTGTCTGTGTCTCTGTCTGTGTGTCTGTCTGTCTGTGTGTCTGTCTGTCTGTGTGTCTGTCTGTCTGTATGTGTGTGTATGTCTGTCTGTGTGTGTATGTCTGTCTGTGTGTGTATGTCTGTCAGTGTGTGTGTCTGTCTGTGTGTCGGTCTGTCTGTGTGTCGGTCTGTCTGTGTGTCTGTCTGTATGTGTGTCTGTCTGTCTGTGTGTCTGTCTGTCTGTGTGTCTGTCTGTCTGTGTGTCTGTCTGTCTGTGTGTCTGTCTGTCTGTCTGTCTGTCTGTCTGTCTGTCTGTCTGTCTGTCTGTCTGTGTGTCTCTGTCTGTGTGTCTCTGTCTGTGTGTCTGTCTGTCTGTCTGTCTGTCTGTCTGTGTGTCTGTCTGTCTGTGTCTGTGTCTCTGTCTGTGTGTCTGTCTGTCTGTGTGTCTGTCTGTCTGTGTGTCTGTCTGTCTGTGTGTCTGTCTGTCTGTCTGTCTGTGTCTGTGTGTCTGTCTGTGTGTCTGTCTGTCTGTGTGTCTGTCTGTCTGTGTGTCTGTCTGTCTGTGTGTCTGTCTGTCTGTGTGTCTGTCTGTCTGTCTGTGTGTCTGTGTGTCTGTCTGTCTGTGTGTCTGTCTGTCTGTGTGTCTGTCTGTCTGTGTGTCTGTCTGTCTGTGTGTCTGTCTGTCTGTGTGTCTGTCTGTCTGTGTGTCTGTCTGTCTGTGTGTCTGTCTGTCTGTGTGTCTGTCTGTCTGTGTGTCTGTCTGTCTGTCTGTGTCTGTGTGTCTGTCTGTCTGTCTGTCTGTCTGTCTGTCTGTGTGTCTGTCTGTCTGTGTGTCTGTCTGTCTGTTTGTCTGTCTGTCTGCCTGTGTGTCTGTCTGTCTGTCTGTGTGTCTGTCTGTCTGTCTGTGTGTCTGTCTGTCTGTGTGTCTGTCTGTCTGTGTGTCTGTCTGTCTGTCTGTGTGTCTGTCTGTCTGTCTGTCTGTGTGTCTGTCTGTCTGTGTGTCTGTCTGTCTGTCTGTGTGTCTGTCTGTCTGTCTGTGTGTCTGTCTGTCTGTCTGTCTGTCTGTGTCTGTATGTCTGTCTGTGTCTGTATGTCTGTCTGTCTGTCTGTCTGTGTGTCTGTGTGTCTGTCTGTCTGTGTGTCTGTCTGTCTGTGTGTCTGTCTGTCAGTGTGTGTATGTCTGTCAGTGTGTGTATGTCTGTCAGTGTGTGTGTGTCTGTCTGTCAGTGTGTGTGTGTGTCTGTCTGTCAGTGTGTGTGTGTGTCTGTCTGTCAGTGTGTGTGTGTGTCTGTCTGTCAGTGTGTGTGTGTGTCTGTCTGTCAGTGTGTGTGTGTCTGTCTGTCAGTGTGTGTGTGTCTGTCTGTCAGTGTGTGTGTGTGTGTGCCTGTCTGTCAGTGTGTGTGTGTGTGTGTGTGCCTGTCTGTCAGTGTGTGTGTGTGCCTGTCTGTCAGTGTGTGTGTGTGCCTGTCTGTCAGTGTGTATGTGTGTCTGTCTGTTAGTGTGTATGTGTGTCTGTCAGTGTTTGTGTGTATATGTCTGTCAGTGTGTGTGTGTGTGTATATGTCTCTGTGTGTGTGTGTATATGTCTCTGTGTGTGTGTGTATATGTCTCAGTGTGTGTGTGTGTATATGTCTGTCTGTCAGTGTGTGTGTGTGTATGTCTGTCTGTCAGTGTGTGTGTGTGTATATGTCTGTCTGTCAGTGTGTGTGTGTGTATGTCTGTCTGTATCATTGTGTATGTATGTCTCTATATGCCTCTCTGTTTCTTTATGTCTGTGTCTGTATTTCTGTGTGTGCCTGTGTCTGTATGAATGTATGTCTGAGCTGAGCGGCAGAGGGATCCCCAGCGCCAAGGGAGTCCGGCGCTGGAGAAAGGTAAGTGCTGAAGACACACACACACTCTCACGAACAGACGCATACACACTAGCTAACAGACACACACATTTACTGACAGAGACACACTCAGCGACAGACATACATACACACTCACTTACAAAACATACACTCTCAAACAGACTCACTAACACAAACACACTCAGTAACAGACACACACAGTAACACACTCACTGACACTCACTAGCAGACACACACTCACTGACACTCACACTAACACACACAGTAACACACACACACACTAACACTCACAGTGACACTAACACACACACACACTAACACATTTTTTTTTATTTAATCCCCCCAGCCTCCTTACCTTTTGGAGTGCTGAGGGGATTCCCTGGGGTCCAGTGGTGCTGCTGGGCTCCTGGGGGGCCGGTCTCCCGGCGGGCAGTCAGGCTGGCCGGTGCGCGAGGGAGCACTCTCCCCTGAGTGCTTGCTCTTCAGCTCCCTCTCCCTCAGGGGAGAGTGCTCCCTCGCGCACCGGCCAGCCTGACTGCCCGCCGGGTGTAAGCATGGCCAGCCTCGGGGGGCCCGGAGGCTGACCCAGTGCGTACATACCTGGTCGCAGGGGCGGCCGGGCCCCCTGGTGGGCCGGGCCCGGTCACAGCCGGACCCCTGTGACCCGGTATGTACGCCACTGCCCCTACCCGGTCTGCCTGTTCGGCCACGCTACATTCTGTGACCGGCAGGAGGGGAGCGCATCCCCTCCTGCCGGTCACCCTGTAATTGCGGCCCGGGCTGGTGCACACTAGGCGGCCGCACACCGGCCACCTAGTGTGCCGGCCCACTGGGAAATTTCCCGGTGTCCCGGTGGGCCAGTCCGGCCCTGCCACCCCGCAGCCACTGGACAACTAGTGGAGCACTTAATATCAGTGGCCTTTAAAAATAATGCAAAGATGCAGTCCAAGCACCATAACCACTGCAGTGCGATGTACTGCTGGCCTTAGCACAATGCAAAGATCTGCTGGCTCTCATGGAGAAGATGACTGGCACCTGGGGGCCCCAAAGTAAGGTCTAAAGGTTTGACTATAAAGGGAGGGGTGCCAGAGAACTCAATCAATTCAATGCTCAAGTTTTGGGAAAGAATGAAAATTTAAATGTTTCCATATTTCTTTCTTCACTATGTTTAAAAATATTAACCTGCAAGAAACCAGAAACAGAATAATAACTAAGAAGGGGCTTCAGATAAAGTCTGGCAGGTTACCAGCTCCCCCCACAGATTGTAACATCAGATTAGAATCCATTTTAATTTATTGTGGATTTGCTTATATACATCCCATCCATTTCTGGACAAGGAGACCGCACAGTCAGCACCCGGGAATAACTGTAGCAGAGGTTCATAAAACTTTGCAGTCAAATGGGCCCATTGATTAGCCATTAATGGAGACATACCAGTATTTGCATGTGACCGGTGAAATCAATCAATGCCCACTGCAGGCCGCTCTCAGCCAAAGTCTTATTGATTCAATTGAAAAAAAAAATTCAGTAAAAAGTCAGAATGACTTCATTATGTGCATTATAGACCTCCAGTGGAATGAACATGAAAAATAAGAACTGCAGAGATAATACAACAGGCTGGACAAACACAACAGACACGAAGCGAGTAAAATATCCAAGAGAGAAAACATTTTGCCAGATGCAGGAGATTCATTATTGCAAATTGCCCGCTTTACTGCTTCCTCTCGAGATCCCAAATTAAAATCAATCTGTAGCAAGCATTATGTAACACAATAACAGATTTGTTTTCTTTCTGATGAAAATGCTGTGCATACGCGGCATTTTATACGCTACACATGTACGTATGACTTTCCCAGAATAGCCATTCTCGCAGAGCAGAATTATATGGGAGCGTTCATTATGCAGCAGCTGGCAGAATAACACTGCAGGAGTCAGACGAGGTAGTAATCCTGGCTGTGCATACCAGATAACCTTTTTTTGGAGGATTTTATCGATGATTTAATTTTGGGTACTGGGTCTGTCTTCCGTTCACCGCTTACCGTTCAGGGCACCGCTTATCTCCGGCGCAGTCATGGCCTGGAAAATCCAGCAGTTGTTCTTAGCTCATTGGCTGAGAGCATCAGCTCTCTTCAAAGGATTGCTACTTTAAGTGGGTCCCGGTGAATCGCAAGCCTTATGATATGGCTCCCTCCCCTCTATTGTCATTTTTCGCAGATTTTTGCAAAGTGATAACAGACAGAATTTAACTAAACAATCCAAAATATAAAATAATGCATTGCTTCATTGTAAGGCACACACATTTCTGTACGAACAGCAAGTGATTTCATCCACAGCTATTTAAACTCTTTCTGTAAATATCCAAAAATGTACAGTAGATTTTCAAAGACAAATAAATGGATACAATTTCATTCACACGTGTTGCCAAAAGGTATAAAAGCTCAAATATCACATAGTCAAAAATTATTAAATGGGGCACTCTAAATCATTTAAAGGGACACTTCATCTTATTGAAATGCCTAGAGTGCCTACAGACACCTGGTGCTGCCCTTCTGTTCATCGTTGCGTTTTAGCATGGTACCCTGTATCCTGATCCTTTAATGCTGCTCAGGCTGCCCGAATTTAGTGGTAAGCCATTTCAAAATAATTTAACATGGAATGGAGGGACAGTGACAGGGGTCTCCAAGTACAATTACCACTTCAATCTGATAAAGTGGTTAGAGTGCCTAGAGATTCCTTTAAAAATGCTGTGACATGTTAGTGTGCCCAGGATAATCTTTAGATTGGTAACATCTTGAGTTATCTGACCGTGAAAGAGTAGAATATAATTTAAGGGTTGAGCAAAAGTTTATGTCATTTTATAGGTTTGTCATTTTTATTGATATGACCAGGAAGATAATAATAATTCCAAGCAAATTCTGGTCCATGCAAATTTGTAGAACCGTAGGCAGCAAAGAATTCCAAAGTGAAATACTGAATGTATTCCACTGTAAGTAATAAAACATATAAACATAAAATAAATTCTGTGTTGACTTGTCTGTTCGAGTGTTGGTGAAGCCTGACCTAATGCGCATGCCCATAGGAAATCATTAATCAATGAGCTGAAGTGGTCTGGGTGCCTACAGTGTCCCTTTAAATAAACACTAAAGTGTTAGGAATACAAACTTGTATTCTTAACACTTTAGTGCCCCTGTTCCCAGTTAGATAGCCCGAAGTTTTCTGCATGTGCAAAAAAAAAATTATTGAAAAAAGTTTACTTACCATTTTCCAGGTTCCTTCACCGTTGCTTACCTCCTCTGGTTTAGTCCAATCCAATGCTTCTCATAGAGGAGCTCGTGCATCCAAGTGTCCCCATAAAAAGCATTGAATTAATGCTTTTCTAGGGGGACTTCCACCTCATATGCCCAAGTTTTAGTCAGTCCGTGACGTGGAAGTGCCTCTAGTGGCTAGTGTCAGGAAGACAGCCACTAGAGGTGGACCTAACCCTGCAATATAAACATTGCAGGTTAGAAAGACTGCAATGTTTACATTGTAGGGTTAAAATGAAAGGACCACTGCACCCAGACCACGTCAATTATATGAATTGACCAGGGTGACTTTAGTAGTCCTTCAATTTGGGGCTAAGAGAAAAACGTCCTTTTCTTGACAATGTCCCGTTTAAGAAGCCTGACCAGGTTTAATGCAAAATGTAATCAATTTAAAGATTTGGTGGAAAAAACTTTCCATTTAGAAAGTGATCACAGGGCTCTTCTGCGAAAGGACCCAGAACTGTGGATTAGCAGACAGGAGACTGTTGAAGGAACCTAAATTAATATGTTCTATTTAAGTCGAGTTTTACTTTTCAGTTATTAAAATATATATTTATATATTTTTGTAAATGAAAGAACAAGCAACATTATTCTGCACTTCTCATCATTGGTCTGTTTTTCCAAACCACTGATTTATATATTAATTATACCTCCCCTTTAAATAAAAATCAATTTTCCAGTCTATTCGTCTGAATAATGGAATAAGAGGCCGCATTGATAGAAAAAAAAAAAAAAGGTGCATTTGTATAAATACGAAGATATTCAACCCTAGTTTGCCTGGCTGTAGGATTCCTGACTTTTTTTTTTATATATTCATATTATTATGAAATGAAAATATACTGTGCTTAAATAAGCATGGTGGTGATAGAGACATTGTATCCTGAATCTATGGTCCTCCCAGAAACCCAGGGAGGGTTTCCTCAAACAGCTGTCGAATGTACTACATGTTCACCTCTGTAGAATGTCCAAACGGTAACCCCTCCGACCAATATAAATTCATCCTAATTATTCTTAAAATTGATCTAGAATGTATTCCATAAATTCTCCTTAACTTTTCCTGAATAAATGAATTAACCACTGTATGTAGCAAGATAAAATAAAAATAAAGACATGTAACTAGGGGGGAGTGGGACTATAGGGTCCCATTATTCTCTTGTGTTGTGAGGAGGGAAGCTTCAACTCTTTCCACCACCATCCCCTTCTGAATTTATTTGGAGTCCAGGGGATTCTTTATGTCCATGGAAAGGGCCTGCTCAATGGATCTCCAAATCCACAAAAGCTTATACTGTTTGTCTTCTGGTTCTCTCAAAACATACCATGACGATGGATCCCCAGCTCCCTGGCATGAATCACATGACAAGCCCTGAACGATTGCTCTGATTCAAATAAACACATTCAGAGTTATTTATTAAAGTTAGAGTTGTTAAAAATGCAAAGTGAATTTCAAATATACGGCCAAAACAGATGACTTGGGGAAAATGTCTAGTTCTAATTATTTTACCGTTAAAATATGAAATTTACTTTGTATTCTCAACTGCTCACTCTTTAGTGAATAACCCTGATTCTGCAATTTCCAGAACTGCCCTTTTTATAAGTCTCAATCAAATTCAGGAATTTTCACAAATTTTGCAATTCCGAGGTCACTTCTTTTTTTTTTTTTTTAATTCTTTATTTTTGGTATGACATTGTTATTCATATTTGCATCACAACACAAGTTACATGGCATGTTCATCCAATTACATTGGTTTGGGCACAGTTTGCATTGGAACATACTGCGTCTGCGGTTCAGGCTTAGTTTCTCAGGTTTGCTTGTGTTCGCTAATTGGTGTCATATTTATACATTACGGAGATTGTACATAGGAAGAGCACAGTAAAAAGAACATAATAGAAAGAAACATAGTTAAACGTAGTTAAATGAGTTAGCATCCTGCCAGGAGGGTCAAGCCTAGTGGCTTAGATCCTTGCTCCGAGTGTAGTGTACCCAATCATACACCATCAAACAATGTGTAGTGGCTGGATACCTAATGAGCATGACCTCTCGATGTTGTGGATGAATAGACTTGGTCTGTCCCTCATCCTCTCAGTTGTGGAAAAACAGGGGGGAGGATAGTCTGGGGAGGAGAGGGGGGGGTGGTACCTCATGGTGAAGGTCGGAGCGCCTTGTAGGAGGCTCCCTTTGTAGGAGGCTCCCTTTGTGTCAGGTTAGTGTGGTATCGGCTTGGGGCTTTGGGTCCGCGGGGTGGCCCTGGTATGGTCTACTTTACGACCCCCAGTCGCCAGCCATCCACAATTCCCAGATTTTATCGTAGGTTTTTATATTGCCTCTCACTCGTGCTGTGAGGTTGTCCATAACCCGTATGTCTTTTATTTTATGAATTACTGCGGTTACCTGGGGGATCTCTGGTTTAAGCCATGCCTGTGCCATGGTAAGTCTGGCCGCTAATGTAATTTTATGTAATAGTTTTTGTTCCTTCCTCGGCCAATCGTCTAGAGTCCTCGAGAGCAGGAACACCCATGGGTCTACTGTTATGTGCCTGTGGAATACTTGTTGCAGTAGGTTCCCTATATCTCTCCAGAAGGCCTGTGCTTTTGGGCAGTCCCACCACATATGGATGTAAGTCCCTTTATGTCCGCACCCTCTTCAGCACAGGTCGTCTGGGGTTTTTTGCATGCGGTAAAGTTTTACCGGGGTCGTATACCATCTCAGCATGGTCTTGTAGGCCTGCTCTTGTTGGGTGACGTATACTGAGATAGAACTGTTCGCGTCCCAAATTTCTCTCCAGTCTGTGCCCTCTAGTGTCTCATTGAGGTCGGTTTCCCATTGTGTGGTGTAGTGGAGGTCGCCCCAATTGGAGCTGTTTGTGCATAGGTGGGCGTAGAGGTTTGTGATAAGACCCTTTGGGGGATTTTCTTTGAGGCAAATTCGTTCGAAACCTGTGGGTGTAGTGGTTGCTGCCGTTTTTGCTAATTTGTGTTGTGCGAAGTCTCGAATCTGGACTTATCTAAAGAAATCTGAGGGGCCTAACCTGGTCCTCTCTGTCAGCTTTTCAAACGGCACTATTTGATTCCCTTCATATAGGTGTATCGCCCTCTGCAGTCCCGCCTCCTCTATGTTTTTGAAATCTTGGGCCCTCATTCCCGGTAAGAAAGCTCTATTTCTCAACAGGGGCATCATTGGGGAGGGGGCCGTGGTTAGTTTATGTTTCAGGGCTGCAGAGTCCCACACCCGCAGGGAGTTCAGTATGGCTGGGCAGCCTGTGCGCAGGATAGCCCTGTGTTCTCTGGGTAGCCAGATGTAGAATTGGGGTAGGTCAGCTCCCGTTAAGCCAGCTTCTAGGTCTGCCCATCTGCGGTCGCCCGGTGTTGAATGCCACATGGCTACCTGTGCCAGTTGGGCCGCCAGGTAGTAGTTATAGAGATGGGGCAACCCCAGCCCCCCTCCGTCTTTGGGTCTATATAGTATGTTGCGGGCCACTCTGTGTCGTTTGCGTTGCCATATAAAGTCCCCAATTGCCCTCTGTAAGGGGGCTAGGTCCTTTTTAGTGACGGGGATGGGGAGGGCTTGGAAGAGGAAGAGGAGCCTGTGTGGACTCTCCCTATCCAAGATATGGGTTTATCTGTCCATCTGTCAAGGTCCGCGTCCATGGTCCTGATAAGGGGGGTGTAGTTCGCCCCGTAAAGCTTTTGGGGGTCAGCAGTCAATTGTATCCCTAGATATTTGATAGCGTTATGTGTTATGGGTATGTGGTGGTGGTTCCTAATGTGTGTCGTGTCGTTTGCTGTCATGGCTATTGGGAGAGCAGTGGATTTTGATAGGTTGACCTTGTATCCTGAGAGGGTTCCGTATTCTGTTAGTTCTCTGTCTAATGCCGTCATCGAATTTCCTGGGTTTGTAAGGGTGAGAAGGACATCGTCTGCATATCCCGAGACTTTGTACGTTTGGTCGCCCACTGTGATTCCCTCTATGGACCTGTTCGATCTGATTGCTTGTAGTAGGGGTTCTAACATGTGCCATTATGTAGGGTGATGGGGGATGTCATGGCGCCAGGGATCCGTATGAGTGCCTTGACATCAGTGTACATGGCTTGGATTGTTTTTATATACGTTTCAGGGAATTGGAGATGTCGTAAGAGTTCAAACAGGTATATCCACTTAACTCTATCGAATGCCTTTTCGGCGTCGAGAGAGAGAATGAGCGTTGTGGTTTGTGAAGTAGTCTGTGTCCAAATTAGGTTGATGTTGCGTCTGGTGTTTTCAAATAGTTGGCGGTCAGGGATGAATCCCACTTGGTCGGGATGGACTAGGTTATGTAAGTGTGGGGATAGTCTGTCTGCTAGTATCTTGGCTAGTAGTTTTACGTCGTGGTTGATCAATGATATGGGCCTGTAGTGTTCTGGGTACGTCGTGTCTTTTCCCGGTTTTGGTATTAGTACTATGTGAGCTGTGAACATTTCCGGGTCGGGGCGTCTGCCCTGCATCAGGTGGTTGAACCATTCTAATAGGTGGGGTATCAGTTCCTCCCTGTATGTCTTATAATAGCTGCCCTCGTAACCGTCTGGGCCCGGGGCTTTACGTCCTTTAAGGCGTGTGATGGCTCTGTCTATTTCGTCCGCTGTGAATTCTTCCCCTAGGGTTTCTGTTACTGAGGGGGTCAGTTTCGGGAGGTTAATTTTGTGCAAGTATTGTCTAATCTCATCCTGCATGTGCGGGGTTTTGCCGGCGTCTGTGGGTGTGTGGTTGTATAAGGTTTTATAGAATTCTGTGAATATTTGAGCTATGCCGGTAGGTGCTGTCTTTGTCTGACCTGTGCGGTCCCTAATTGCCATGATGTGAGTTTGTTTTGGTCGCGGGCGGAGAGTCCGTGCCAATAGCGTGTGCATTTTGATGGCTTGTTCAAAGAATGTTCTCTTAGACCAAGTCATTGCCTTAGCTACGTCGTCCAGTAGGGTTTCTTTGATGTGGCGTTGGGTAGTTTGTAGGGCTGTGAGCCCTTCGGGGGTGGGGTTGGATTTGTGTCTCTGTTCTTGGGTGTGTAGGTCACGTAGGAGGGATTTTAGGTGTTTTGTTTTTCGTATCTTTTTTCTGGTCGCCTCCCTAATGAGGGCACCCCTGATGACCGACTTATGAGCGGCCCATATGGTGGCGGGTGTCAGGTCCTGAGTGGTGGTTAGTTGGAAATATTCTACTATCTCTTTGCGAATAGTCTCTTTGATAGCTGGGTCCTGCAGTAGGGAGGTGTTTAGTTTCCAATTCCATTGGGTACCCGTGCACAGGCTGCCCAGTTCTATGGTAATGTCAGCATGGTCGGACCAGGTGATAGATCCTATTGATGTCTTAGTGGTTCTCTGGATGGTTTGGTCGTTAACTAAGAAATAGTCTATGCGGGAATATGAGTCGTGGGGTGCGGAATAGAATGTGTAGTCGACCTCACCTGGGTGCTGGGCCCTCCATGCATCTATTAGACCTGTTGTGCTTATGAAGTCATGTACCAATCTATCTTGTCTCCCTCTGCCGTGCGAGCGTGGTAGACCCCTTATGGTCCCCCTGTCTGTGGCTGGGCACGGAGCAGCATTGAAGTCGCCTCCCATTATAATCATGCCGTGTTGTAGAGCCTGCAGCTTGTCAGTCAGTTGATCCCAGAAATCTCTGGTTGGCTCGTTAGGTGCATATATATTAATCAGGTGTATGGTGTGTGCATATAATGTCCCAGAGAGTATAATGTATCCGAGGTCACTTCTAAGGATAATGCTGACTGTGTGCTATTTACTACACAGGTAGGAATATCTCAGGTGACAGACAGTCAGACCACCTGTGGACCAGGTGACAGAGACAGTCAGACCACCTGTGGACCAGGTGACAGAGACAGTCAGACCACCTGTGGACCAGGTGACAGAGACAGTCAGACCACCTTTGAGCCAGGTGACAGAGACAGTCAGACCACCTGCTGACCAGGTGACAGAGACAGTCAGACCACCTGTGGGCCAGGTGACAGAGACAGTCAGACCACCTGTGGGCCAGGTGACAGTCAGACATCATAGGGGGTCACAAGAGATGTGGCGGTGAGAACAACATTTATGGCCCACTCAAGGAAATTATAGACTTTAAAGGCAGCTCGTTGACCATCTTTTGTGACCTCCCATTTGCGGTGCTGACCGAAAGGAGACAGTTGGCACCGGTTGCCAGGATGCTGCGGGATGGCTGAATCAAGTACCGCTGGGGAGCAGAGGGTCTCTAGTAGTTCCTCATAATGTCACAACATTCACCTTGTCCTTCTCCGGGCATCTGGGGACATTTCTGCAGAAAGTGAGGCTGCCAGCCATGCCGTCAGTGACGATTACGGTCCAGTGGGCCAAACTACCAGAGACACTAGGAGCTGAGAAGTCAAGTCAGCACCTACCATAGCTCCTGTTATAACCTGCATATGGAGGACTCCCATGTACTATGTAGCCGGCTCCAGTCATATATATATATATATATAGGCGTCTTACTTCATAGTACTGCGGCAGACTGGTGTCACATAAATGTATTCATTTTATTTCTTTTGTTTGTTACATTACGTTATATTTATTTAACTCTCATACAATAATAATGCTGTATACTCTGTGTACAAACTCCAATAAAACACAAAAAAATATATATCTATATATTTTATGTGAATGGCTTATTGAGCAACACTTTATTTAGTGTTCAAAAAATGCCGCCCCTTTAAAATATACAATCAGCTTGGCAATCTCTGCTTAGAATTTACGCCTTCGCCTGCACCAACTGGTTAACTAAAGCTCTTTTGTGTTGGACGTAATCGCCTGTCGGCAAGCTAACAGGCTAATTCCACTGCAAATCTCAACGCTAATCATGCTCACAGCCAGAGTTTACATGCACCATTATACATTTAAGCACTGGTAGCCATCACTGGCAGCGTTCCCACCATGCAAACTGAGAGGAAAAAAATGGCGCACAGAAGGGCATTGTCATGCGAAAATGACATGCTCCTTAATAATCCGTACGTGCACATTACCATTACAAGGCTCTGCTTCTAAAAGTAGCCCATTCCCGGTGCCTGAAATTAATCACACACTGAAACTCGCACAAAGAGCTTGATGCACACGCGTTTCCC
The DNA here is from genome assembly GCF_036172605.1 of Pelobates fuscus. NCBI lineage: Eukaryota > Metazoa > Chordata > Amphibia > Anura > Pelobatidae > Pelobates > Pelobates fuscus. Next base: position 21,339,535 of record NC_086328.1, read on the forward strand.
ACTGAACAGAAGTGTTAAAGCACTTGAAACGACGCTGTGTTTGGCTCTGGCGCTCTTCCCCAGACAAGACTTTCTGTTCAGAAAATATAACCTCCCCCCAGCTGCGCTTCTTTACTACAAATTCTGAACAAATAGGAAAATATTTTACTGGCAGATCCTCAAAAAAGCATTAATTTGTTTACACACAAAAATAAGCTTTGTGAATTTGTACAGCTCTCGTAAAAACAAATTTACTAGTCCGTATTAGTCATTATTCAACTCATCCCTTAATTCAGTGATCTGGAGAAACCCAGGGAGAGACCGCAGCCGTTTTATACTATGTGTGCAGATTAATTTTGGTCTTATAGTAGTAAGACATCCCTTGGATAATGAAACGAATATAGTTAATCAGTAGGGATGCTACAAATCACCTGCACTACGAAGATTCAGAATTAATAGACGAGTCGCAAGGAGTGAAATGAGAATTAGGGATTATAAAACATGCTTACTAAATGGCATGCAAGGGGAGGTGAGGCAGGAGGGTAAATCAGAAAGCCACGTGTGAAAATGAGTACACAGCCAAAACAAGGAGGGCAAAGCTTTTTGCAACATACAAAAAAATACTTCAGGTACGTGAGGTAAGGGTCTGAATATTTATGTCAATGTGAGATTACAGTTTCTTTATCTGTGCAATATATTTGTAATGGTGCCAAAAATCTTTTTTTGCTTTGCTTTATGGGGTTCTTAGTTTAGGTTAATGTGGAAAAAAATGAATGGGTCTGAACACGCTCTGTATTGTATAATGGTTTCCAGGACTGACCAAGTTAATTATTTGGGTGGCGTGCGAGGGAGAAGATGTCTGCAGGGGATATAAGGACAAAATGTAGCTATATGCCTGTAGAAAATATGCCTTTTCCAAGCCATTGCTGACCAGCTCGATCTCCGACTGGTATTGCCTACTGTGGTGGAGCTCCCTGTACCCCAGCTGGGTACCTCTGCCAAGGACCGCTTCCTAGCGGGAACAGGGGAAAATCTCAGTGCTTCTGCCCCAGTCGCTGTGGCTTGACTGGGGTACTCCTGAAGCCTCTCCGCCCTGGATCATGATAGGGGACTAGCTCTATTCCCTCCCATGGACTGGACGACACACAGTCCTGGGAGCTGGAGCAAGGTGCTAAGCAGTGATTAGCCCCTTCCCCTCCCAGTAACTAGACGACACATAGTTCTGAGAGTATAACTGAACTGATTTTAATGGGACATGGCACAGCCAAGTTATACACAGGCCACCAGCAGGGGGTCTCCATACAATTACACAAAACTTTCACCAATGGGAATACAGAACAGGTCACAGAGAAAGAACTACAAAGCAACAAAGTGATTCCTTACACTACTTACCACCTCCCACCTGTGCCAACACACCATGACAACAAAAGGTTATCTTGGTTGGACACACTGTCCCTTCAGAGCAATCTCTGGTTACATCATCACAGCCCTTTGCTGTAGTAGATAGATTTGCTGGCTCCCACAGCAGGTAGTCACTCACAGTGAAGCATTTAGCAGTCGCAAAAAAATGGCGCTGCAAGTTTGTGGCTTGGGCCAAACAAAACAGGCAATCTATTACATATATCCCCCCATAGATCCACGACGGGCATGCAATAAGTCTGTTGGACCCCCCTGAGTCCACAAACCAAGTCTTTGGGGGTCCAATGTGACTGGACAAGTGGGTGCAAGACAGTCCCTGGTTTCTTTGTGTGTGTGGGCAAAGCGGTAGCCATTCTCCCCTCCCAATTCCTCTCTGACAGGGCAGAATCATAGAAATATAGAATGTGACGGCAGATAAGAACCATTCGGCCCATCTAATCTGCCCAATTTTTTAAAATACTTTCATTAGTCCCTGGCCTTATCTTATAGTTTGGATAGCCTCTACCACTTCAGCTGGAAGGCTATTCCATGCATCCACTACCCTCTCAGTAAAGTAATACTTCCTGATATTATTTTTAAACCTTTGTCCCTCTAATTTAAGACTATGTCCTCTTGTTGTGGTAGTTTTTCTTCTTTTAAATATCATTCCAAGGGAAAACACAAGGAGACCCCACAAACAATACGTTGTTAAATAGCCCTGATCTGAGCGCCCAAGTTCTCCAAATAGCGCTCAGATCCTTGTAGTGTAGTTAGGTCCTCTATCCAGCTACATATATAATAACTTCCAAACGGTGTCCCAGACCTGGACCATAGTCGGTGGGCAGGAGGCCGGCTTCTACACTCTTCCAGGAGTCTGTGGCAAACATACGTGGGAAGGAGCGTTTGTCGCACATACTGACTGATTGCATTGTACTCTGTGCGTAGAGCTGACACCATGTTATTCTAAACTCCCATCATCTCTATTGTGCTCTAAATGTAAACAGCACATTACAGACACTATAAAACACATCATCTTCCTTTAGCGTGAGTTCTCCCTGTGAAAGTCCATTTTGTAGCGTATGTCATCAGCTGAAAGTTTATTTGATTCCAGTCTGCTGTGCGTCCGATAACTGATGTGTCACACTGGCTAAAAAAAACAACTCCTGCTGCATTAGATTGTCCAAACAGTTCCCCTTATTGAAAATGTGTCGCTGCGTGTAGAAGCCATCGTGTAGCTGCCTTTTTTTCTTTTTCTAACAGGCTACCCTCCCTGTACATGTACATGCTGAGACAGAAAACAATACAAACTATGGCAACACAACGACATATTAAAGAACCACACTGATGTAGACAAAAGCACTGTGCATGATGCGATCCAATACTGTAGAAACAAAATGTTATCATTAAATCGCCCGATAAGAGTCAGTTTCATTGTACTGTAAAATCTAAGATAATACATCCAGTCAGATGTGCGAGGATCAGGGAAAATCGCTTTGCCGGAACAATTGCTATTTATGAATATAAGTATAAGGTTTCAATACACTTGTGGAGAACAAAGAGAAGAGAATTGATCTCATTTGGGAATATTTACATGTCGCTTGTTCGAAGCGATGAGTAAATCCATATCACAAAGCATTGTATCAATTCTGGTGTTTTTTGTAAAATAAATAAATTATAAGAAACCATAAACATTCTCAGATCATATATACTCCCAGAATGCCATGCTTATTGTGTTAGGGGGCATAGTCAGAGAGTATGTTTGTTGAACAATTAAAATAATTATTTATTAAAGTGACACTATAGTCACCAAAACAACTTTAGCTTAATGAAGCAGTTTTGTTGTATAGATCATGCCCCTGCAGTCTCACTGCTCAATTCTGTGCCATTAAGAAGTAATACCACTTTGTTTATACAGCCCTAGGCACACCTCCCTGCATGTGACATGCACAGCCTTCCTAAAGACTTTCTGTAAAGAGTCATCTAATGTTTACACTTCCTTTATTGCAAATTATGTTTAATTTAAATTTGATTATCTCCTGCTCTGTTAGTAGCTTGCTACTCCCTCCAGGAGTCTCCTGTGTGTAATTAAAGTTTAATTTAAAGAGCAGGAGATAAATCCTTTAAAGTAAGTTACATTGCATTGAAAATGAAAATCTTTATTTTGTCATACAAGCTGTGAAATAAATACAAATGATTTAACTCCTAAATGGCAGTGAATTGAGCAGTGAGACTGTAGGGGAATTATCTATGCACCATAACTGCTTCATTAAGCTAAAGTTGTTTAGGTGACTATAGTGTCCCTTTAAATATTGATCTTGCACATCACTATATATCTTTATATTTATGTGCGGTCAGGAGTACACAGACATTTTGGGGCATCACCCCTTCAAAATAACAAGTAGGTCGAAATGCCTATGTTTGTAAACAGGTGCTAATATTTTCCCATCAAATGGCTAATAAATTCGATCTGGTATTTGTTTTTCTTCAGTTCAGAAATATGGAATAAGTGGAATTCTGATACTTTAAGTGTCCAGTTTTGCAAAGTACTCTCGTATAAATCTAGGGACTAGTTAGCTGTATGTGCTATTTTTCTTGAAGATGCTGGAATGAGCAGTGCACACCAAAGTCTGGTACGTAAGCAACAACACACTTCTACAGAGCCATAACGTATAGCTTGAGTGCTGGCTAATCTCAGCCATCAATCAACATAGCCGCAATCTAATTTATCATATTTAGAAACCCTTAGAATTAAACGTCCACATTTAAACATATAGAGACATTTTTTTTATGTGATAAGAAAGATTTAATATCAACGAAGCACTCATGCTTCATTCTGTATGGCAATCTGTGATTGATGGGTGCTTATGTCATAGATCTTCATAGTATTTTATTTAAATCATATCTGTTTTGTTGTATAAATGAATTGATTATCTAGCGCCCCTGCAGGGGAGGCCAGACTCTGGGGTGAAGGCTGATCACCTGCTGGATCTCTAGGGAGCAGTGCGATGTTAAAGAATGCACCAAATTTGGAACACACACGTTAGAAGTCCTAGCTTGTTCATGTCTACTGCTCTAGAACCGTGGAATCACTGTATTTAGTCTGAGAGAGCCTGATCAATGGAATTACCATTCCCTGTCTCCTCATTTTCCTCTTAGTTAAATTTTTGGCTGATTATTAATGTCTTTGTGGGTTATGCCCAGCGTTGATGAAGAATAGAACAGATCCTTTAATTTCTTTTATTTTAAAGTTTTATTATCAGTTCAGCTCATTTTCCAAGGTAACTATTTTATCCTAGATTTGGAATTGTCTTTGGTTGATTATTTAGTGAAGAAAGCCATGTAAGATTTATAAAACGATGTCCATTGCTAATGCATGAACGCCTTGAATCACAGTTTAATAAAAGGTGTAGTTTGCCCCTCCACCACTCCGAGGGCTAGAAAGGGTGTAAGTCATTAAAGACCAACACCAGCTAGCACAAATCTGTTGGACTGGAAGTAATGTTTTCTGACGCGTTGGCTCCCGCCTGCTCCTGGCTCCTCTCGTACTGTTTCATAATAGTTAATTATCACTTTTGACAAGATACATAGAGTGCATATTATTTAATTTCACTTAACAAGGACATATTTTTCTTCCTGTTGAGTTGGCAGAAGAAATGAAAATGTGTAGCCATAGATACAGTTATCGATGTGAATTATATTCAAGGCCAAAAAAAACACACACACACACACATATATATATATATATATATATACACAAAGATGGATTGTTCCCATGGTATCAAAATACTAATTAAACCAACACTGATTTCTTTAATATAAATGTATATATTTTTGGTCATGAATGCTCTAGAAGATGATGCAAACTTGCAGCAGATTACCAGATTTTACATTTAATTGTTTTGTTTTTTTTGTGCATTGAATAGAATCTAGTTTTTAGAGAATGCTACTTGCTTGCTTATTATACATACACACATTGTTTTAGGAAATTATGTTAAAGAATGTAAATATATATTAATATGTTAAAGAAATAAAATAGCCACATTTTAAGTATGATACATACACAGTTTTTAAAGCTTTACTAGAGTAGATTTAATTCTGTAATCATTTTTCTCTCCTCCCCATCAAAAGCTCCTTTTGAGGTACTTGGGCAGTACATTGGGTGCCTCCATTTTGGACAGACGGCTGTATTGCTCTGTGCAGTGGATGGCCTACCAGGTTTATTCTCAGACTTTCTGTATTGTATTTAGTCTCTTGGCCTACCATCGAGCTTTATGTTATCTGCAGTCCCATGCCTTGGAGGGAAAAATGTGTTTAAAGCAAGAATGACAAACTTGCGGCCTGCTGGCGGCACACAATGGATATATTTGCAGCCCATCTGCTCTGGGGCCACTGTGTGTTGTGGCTGTGACCAGCATATTTCCTGTCTGATTCTTTTCTTCATGGCCGATCGCGTGCTCCCGCTGGCCAGCCACTACTCTTCCCTCCTGCTTGGAGTGCCGGAGGAGCATCTGGCCTGCTTGAGCAGAGAAGAGCAGGGCTGGAACTGTAAGATGGGCGGCAAATCTTAAGGTAGGGGAAGAGGTGATTGGGGGTCCTTCCTGTGTAGTGTGCTAGATTGGGGATAGGGGCAGTGTATTCATTTGAGGGAGGAGGCACTGTATTAATTTGGGGGAGGGAGGCAGTGTATTAGAGTGGTGGAAGGGGGAGGCAGTGTATTAGAGTGGTGAGGGGGTGGGAATTGTGTTGAATTGGGGGAGGGCAATATATTAATTTGAGGGAGGAAGGGGGCAGTGCATTAGAATGGGGGGAGGGGCAGTGTATCATATTGGGTTTGCATGGAGACGCTGATTGGCCGCATAGCTTTTTGCCACACATGCACAATAGCCTCCCTATGCTTTCCTATGGGAAATCATTGGATTGGCTGAGATCATCAAGTTTTATGATCTCAGCCAAAGTGAAGAACACACTCATAGGACTTAAAAATCAACAAGATAACGTCACTTGGTTTTTACAGCTGTGCAACAGCATACATTCACCATTTCAGTCCCATTACCAAACATTTTTTAATATGTCAAGGTAGTTGGACTGAAACATGCACATCTTCCGAAAATAAATTTGCTCTTTTGTTTACTTTGAAGCCCTACGAGCGTGAGGTCGTCCAGTGTCGGGCAACATTTTTATACTGTACATTTCTAAATAAACCTATGTTTCTATGAAAACTGAAGTTTTGTTTTTTTGTGGCTTACATCAACTTAAACCTTGTTTATTTGGCCCATGTTAGTCTTTTAGTTTGACATGCTTGGTTTAACCCCTTAAGGACACATGACATGTGTGACATGTCATGATTCCCTTTTATTCTAGAAGTTTGGTCCTTAAGGGGTTAAAGGGACCCTGTAATTGCTTTAACATATCGAAGCAGTTATATTGACTGGAGTCCCCTCGCAAGATCCTACCATTTAGTTTTAAACAGTTCAAAAGCAGTTTCTTAATAACTGCAACAATTACAATTGCAGTGTTAAGGGGACAGGAGCACTACTCCCAGACCACTTTAATGAGATGAAGTGGTCTGGGTTCCTATAGTGTTCCATTAACAATAGTGTATCTCTTCACAGAATGGTTTTATATTTTGGCACTCCCACCAGATGAGTCCAGCCCCTGGCCCAATGGCAGCACCAGCAGAGCCCCAAGAAAGAAAAGTCCAAGACTTTCAGCCTTTGTGGCATTTGACACCACAGTGTCGGGAACTTGTGTGCAGACTCCTGTGTCTTACTTGACAAATAGCAGTGATACACAAGGTCCCAAATCTGCCACTGCCTTACTGATGCACATTTGTCTGCAATGGTTTGAAAAAATATTTTGGAGCCCAGCAGAGCTCTCTGATAAACTTGATTCTGGAGGTTAATGATTCCCGTTATTGTGTTACTAAGACATTCAGAATGTTATTATCCATTGTTTGTTTATGTGCCAACTCCAGTCTGTGGATGTTGCCCAGTAATGGTGTGATGCATTGTTGGCGATCCTGTTTTAGAGCAACAGTACGGGTTTCCTGAACTAATGGTGTATCAGAGAATAGGGCTTTTTTGAGCCTCCAATGAGATGAGGTGTGTGGACGGATACAAGGTGCTGTCAGTGTGGTGGTGAAGGAAGTGTGATCTCACCATGTCATCAGGCTCACATGAACCTGATGCATTTTGTGTACATGGTAATATTGTAGGAAAACGTAGTCAGGTTTAGTGTATGTTGCATGCTGGATAAAATAGTATGTGTAGTCTTGGTTCTCGGGGTGTGTTGCTCTGAAGCAGTCCACAAGTCTGTGTTTGTGTTAGTTTTTCTTAATCATCTGATGTATATGGGGGAGTAGAGATTTTGCCTGACAAGTGTATTTTTGGGTCCAAAGCCACATTAATGTTTCCATCCATTTAGTAAAATTATTGTCCTGCTGTTTGCTTGGGAGATAAATTTTTGTGTAGGAGTATTGCTACCCCTTTTAAATTGCCACTCTGATTATTACTGAGGAAGACCTGTGTGCATTTGTGGTTTGTGAGTCTGGGTGCCTGCCATTCTCTGGATATTGACAACCTGGGCACCTTGTCTTGAAAGTCCCACAACGCCCATGACTACTTTTCTGGAGTGTTGATCCCCATAGCATTTATGGATGTCAAGGACACAGGTTTAGTTGTGAACACCATAATTACCCTACCTTCCCAGTTGGGTGCTTTGGTGTTTATCGGTGAAGAATAGGGTGGGTAGTAGATGTGTATGAAACACCAGGGTAATAAAAAAATTAAAATTAGAAAGAAAACTAATTTGAACTATTTACAAGTCATCCTGCTGAAGACCAGACGTATAGTTAAGGAGGATACCAGCTGCCCACCTGATCCTATCTCCCTTAATGAAGGAGCCCTGGCATCACGTAGAGAGTGATTGTAAATGGTTTTGTGACGCAAGCAGAAATTAAGAATGAACCGTAATGTATCCCAATAACAAGGGGAAAACACACTAATCCAGTAAATCTATGTTGGTCCCTCCATATTATTCATGGCGTTCCAGTCAAGTCATGAGAGTAGCCCTGATGCAGGTGCCTTGGCTCCAGTGTATTGTAAGACTTGTGATGATTGGGTGGACGGGATGCCAAGTAAGCTTTCGAAGGGAAGTGCCTTCGCTCCACTTGTCGCCATTCCTTTTGGCTTTGTGTTGAGCATCTGTCAGTAGCCAGTCCTGGGCTGTTGTCAGATTGCCCTGTGGAGCCTTAGTTGAGTCAGATGCAAAAAGGTTTGGGTGCCCCTTTAGCATGCGTCACTGACAAAGAAGCAGGCTGGCCAGGATGCCAAGCTCAGCTCTCGTTATTTATTTAATGTTTGCAGTGTTTAACTAACTACATGCCACTGAACATACAAAATTCTTCAGCAAGGGGATTTGGAGTGTCCCATTAAGAGTAACCTATAGAACTTTCCATTCTCTACATGCACTGACAAAGAAATATGTAACATTCACAAACTCTGACAGTTACACCATCATAGGAGCGATCACGCGTGTGCAGTTTGTCCTCTTGTGCAAAATATAGATCAATGCAGCACTTAATTTTTTTTTATATGTTTGAAAAGGAAGACTTTTGAGCATTTTTTTTTTCTTTTTAACACAATGTTCATTTCAACACTGATTTCCTTTATTTTGAGTAAATGACCAACTAATACCTCATTATTAGCGGAGAGGTTACAATAATCACAGCTGCCTTGTTACTCAAATAAGATCTGTATAAAGCAATACGGTGCACACTTATCTCCAATAAGATGGTTTATTACAACAGCAATCCATCCAGATCTGAAACAATGGCCTCCCAAATTCATCATATTCCCTTCAGCCCAGAGAACAGATTGCAGCATCTATTTTCTAAGCACTTAATTAAAATTATAAATCAAAATTGGATGCTGCCCGGCTTTTCCTGGTGAGGCTGGAAAGTGCAAATGCAAGATAAGTGGTCATCAGATTGTGTCCCTGACACTTGCTAATCAGGAGTGTATTTTGCCTGTTTGAATTAGTAGCAATGAGAGGAACGCTGCAAAACGCGGCTGACTTGCCTCTTCTTAATAACAGTCAGTATTCCATTATTCTTTAGGACAATCGGCCATCATGTCTGATCGCCTTGAAGATTCAGATGTGACAAGGCCAGCACTCTAGATTTTATTAAGTACACATGACTTTTCACAGAATAATTTACTTGCACCTGTAATGCTTTATGTCCCTAATAAAATCAATGGTAGATTTCTAACTTTTAAAGAGTATAATTTATTGTGCGCTATAATTGAATTCGCTTTTTAAAATTTAGTGTAGAAATTTGGCAGTGCCCATTGCATGAAAAGGACAATACACAGTGAGTCATAAGACTTACAAATTTAATAAGGTGTCAAAGTAAATTATCCCCCCCCCTTTCTTTCATAGAGAAGAGGAAGATCTCTCTATAGCTTCAGCCAGACACATTACCGACTAGTGGTGTCCCCCGTGGGAACAATAACGTATTCTAACATAATTAAATGAGGGGGGGGGGAGACGAAATGTATCAGGTTCCATCATTACAATTTGAGTTTCAAGGCCAGGTGTAGCTCATTAAAAGAGAATATTACATGGTACATCTAAAATAGGTACTGAATAATATTGAAAAAAAACAAACAAAAAAAAAACAGGTCTTCATTTACCATTTATGAAAATTAGAGGGGTCTAAACAAAAGTGACATGACCTTGCTTTCACTCTATTGCTGGTTTAACTATGAAATTCAGATTTTATTCTATGGTATTGGGATTGTTTCTCTGGCAGAATGTAATACTGAATAGTGTAACAGGGAGGTCTTCTGAGAGTTTCACTGCCGTTTAAGTCTTTCTTTATTTATATTGTTACGAGAGGTTTAAGCTAGAAATATTTGCATATATTTGCCTGTCTCACTGTTAGTTGAATGTGCTGCTGGAGGTTAGTCCTTGTGGTGAATAAAGTATTATAGGTATTCTTGCACATTTAACCCCTTAAGGACACACAACATGTGTGACATGCCATGATTCCCTTTTATTCCAGAAGTTTGGTCCTTAAGAGGTTAAAAAATGTTATACTGTATTTTGGGGGATAGTGACTGGGTTTATGGACCTTAATCACTTAGACCTATGAGCCAAAAGCATCCGTGCAATTGCTTATTTCCAAGAAGAAGAAGCAGAGTTGATATCTGCCTGTTTAGTAGCTAGAGGACAAGACCGTTCCCTGAAGAATCATGGTGGGCCTCTGTTACTAGTGGAGATGGGATTTATAATTTAGTAGGACAGGTCTGGATCCCAAGATGGGGACCAGTCTAACTCAGTCCTTTTACAGATCACAACTAATCTAACCCCTGAAACATTTAGATATTCTATTCGATAGCCATCATTGTACTGAACAGACTAGTATTGAATAGAAAAACTCTGCACGGCTCATTCTACACCTAGAATCTGTTTAGAGGAAACATGATCAGAATCATTAATGCATACAGGTAGATCATGAACAGGCTGTATACAATAAGCAACTATTCCTGCAGCAATTCAAATGTTTCTACAAATCACTTACTCTACAGTCTTATGTCTAATAGTCCCTACAAAAATTATCTTTCCCATAGCCGGTAAGATGAGGGAAGATTGAAAAAACATTGCCATTAAGGCAGTCCATGCATAGGTATTTATTAAAATTACTTAACTGAAGAACAATCCCCATACACACACTGACTTAGTACAAAAAACAAAGGGCACAGGAGGAAAAAAAGAAATTACAAAGTGGATCAACATAGCAATCATAGAATCACTTTAATTTCAATATTGTGAGCATTTAAACCTGTTTAGAGAATGAAACATGTTTACTTATTATACATACACACATTGCTTTAAGACATTGTGTTAAAAAAATATGTGGAGCTTTGGAAGTGCAATATAAAGTGCATGTTGTACAAACCTGTTTTAACGGTTTGCAGAGAAATTATATAACTTTAAAGAACTGCATTCCGATCTAATTCTATCTAAAACGGACTCCAGCAAACTCGCACTGTGAATCCCAACCCACCATATGTTATAAATGTTATCCCACACCATTACATTCAGCACAAAACTTGTATTGACTGTTATGGAATCTTTAAGACTAGATTTCAAAAACACATAATTTGCAGATTTTGGTTATTTCTCTGTGAATAACAGCTCACTAAGTGTGCTACAGTAATGTACAAAAATGAAAAAAAAAAAGTTTCTCTTCAAATATGCATTTTAGCCCACTCAGAATCAGCCCCGACAGTCCCCTAAAGGAAAGTTACTCTGAGTAGTATACAAAGTTATTGCCCGTCAGCACCCAAACATAAAACAAATTCTCTAAACTTTTATCGTCCATGTCCTGCTTCATGTACACGTGCAATTTGTAGCATTAAAGTGAACACAGCAGACCTGAATGTTAAAAGCTGCATGTCCTTCAGCAATTTATAATTCAGGGGGGGGTTATCTTCAAAACAGGAAGGTTCCAAAGCTGCCCTTCCCATTGCGTTTAAAGTGGTTCCCCACTATGGACATAAACATCTCTTGTGATACGAGTATATCTTCAGCTGCTTCTGTGATCCCTAGAGTGCTCAACCGCTTCTTGTTTGCTTTTTTCCTTCTTGAATACGCAATCAGTTCATTTGCAATAGTGTCGTTGCCTTCGGTTTCCTCGTTAATTATGGTGGGATGAGGATTAAATGTGTCCCTTGATTTGCAGTCATTACCTACAGTTTCCTCATTTGTGACTACATCAGTGTCTTCAATTTCCCTGCTCTCTACGGTGGGATTATTTTCCAATTCCTCGCTCTTGATGGCATCACAAACTTTGAATTCTTCATTTACTGGGCACGTTGACTCTGGGATAATCGGGTCATCTTCTCTTATGTTCTCATCCAGACCTACAGCACAATAATAAAAAACACATTCAAAAACAGTCTTCACTGTAGACAATGAGGGAAATACCACAATATAAGCATTTGGGCTCGTTAGTCTAATGTCTAAAACTGTTTTTTCCCATTGTAATGTCAGGATATTTATATCGGCAGACATTTTGTGCTATGATAGAAATTAAAAAAGTGTATATTGCCTGAATCACTCTGAACAGAGCAGACTCCATTTTGTTATATTCAAGCTAACAAAAGACAAAGATTTCTATCCTTTCTGTAATGCCAACTACTGAGCTGGGAGCTTAGGAATTTTGTATATACAAACCAAGTGATAAGAAAGGAGAACGGGGGATGGATTCTCTGTCTAGATGCTAATGGAATAGAAATAATTCTAAACCCAGACACTTGTGACAGAGAAGATTAAATTTAATTTTACTTTCGGTCCCATTGTAAGTTTAAGGTGAAACTTCGTTTACGAACTGTCAGTTTTAGAAATTACAGCAGAAATTGCAGACACAAAGACTGAAGAAACTCTTTGAACTGACAAGTAACCTTAAAATTATGGCAGCCATATAGATAACAAAATAACGTCAGAATAGCCACCAGGAAAACTTAACTCTTTCCTGGATAGGAATGTTTAGTGGGACGAGACTGCCCTCTATAGACCAAATACTTAAATTACTATCTGGAAGGTAACCACACCTCCAGTTTTCTATTGGTCTATCACCTAGTGACGAACAGAGAATTTTTCCCTTTAAAAAGTTAAGACAAAGGGAAGAGAGGGGCGAAGTCAAAGAGTTGGAGTTTGGGTTTCAGATTCGGCCATGCAGAGAAATCCATGACAGATATCCACTCCAGGGCACTTCTTACACACCAATGACACATCCATTCAGTTCCTGAGACTACCTACTCATCTGATGAGAATGTCTACTCTACTGGTAATTATACTGGTTTCATTTAATTAATCTAAATGTATTAAAATATTTCTAATAGCATGATATATGACTGGATAAATCACGATCAGATTTCGATATTTAGAAATCCTAGTTACTAAAGAATATATAGTTATGGCATCCCATTCTGCAAGTGGGAAAAGAATAATTATTTATTAATGTGGTTACAATCACATGTTAGCATATTGTGTTATTTATCCAGGTGTATTGATTTGCTCTAAATTAAGACAAGATATATTTTTAGGCAAGTTAAAATTCAGCTTATAGAATTTGGTAGATTTCTCTTATTGGATGGTTCCAGGAAATGACTAATGAGCTGGTTTAAATGTTATGTTATTTAAAATTACATGATAATAGATCTTATATGTCCAGAAAGATCTAACCAGCATTGAAAGGGTTATTCAGTTAACTGCTAGCTAAAGTTTTATGGCCTTATGCTGCAAGCTGTGTGAAAGAAAGCTTTTCTGTGTGTGTAAGTTTCACTTTCGTTCTCTGTGAAGCCAGTCATAAATCTTGTCTTGACAGCTAATGTTGTAGATTCTATACTGTGTCAGTCATTGGAATGTATTGCCATTTGTATTGCATACTCATGTTATACTGAATATTCACTGATTATTATCACGCATGTTACATATTATTTAAATTGTCACAATAAATTGTATCTATTTTTATAACAAATTGATTTTATTTATATGGAATACATTTCACTTACACGATAACGATCTTTGGGATCTGAGAATTGAAATAGTGGGCAATTCTCAACTGTTTACTATTATTATCTCATAAATATCCCCACAGTAACAAGATGCATTTCATGGGAGATCATGCTCTAAAGTCTAGATAAAATGTAATATTTATCACTACAATAGTCTGACATATAGCTTATTTTACTATTTATTCATATACTTTCAAGCATTCTAGAAGCTGAAAAATCACCACGGGCAATAAGATTTTGGGAAAAAACAACCATGCAACATTAAATAGTATGACAAGATACGAATGCTTTACTAATAAATATTTTAACTGCATAGTCACCTTATACAATACAGCAGAAAACAAGTGTGCTTCATACAATTTAAAAAAAAAAAAAAAAAAAAAAAAATAGAAATAGTAATCCAATCTGAAAAGTAAAGGGAGTATTTTTTAGAACATTCCTTTACTGTACTTTAAAGCATCACTCCACATCCATAAAAAAAAACATATGAGCTTAGTGTACTCAAGTGGGATTGCCTGCCTACAAACCTCTTCTCAGACCTCAGATGGCTCCCTGACAGCCTCAGGGGGAAAAGAGGAGAGGGCTTTGCAATCACTTTTAAGCTATACCCTCAGATACATACATGAAGAAAAAAAAATTTATGTTTGTTGGTGGTATCTGTCGGTTTTGGTTTTTTTGGGTGGGTGGTTATTTGCAATGAGGGATTTGCACTCAAGATACAAAACTACCTGGTAGTATCTCCCCCAGGGAGCCGTACCCGTACTGCTAACTCACGCCTGCAGGACATTTTGCAGGCAGCTCCTACCCCTATTAGACTTAGTCTTTAATTGTTTAAGAAGTCCCTCAAAACACGTGTTCAGAAATGCTTATGGCCTCCCAGAGTATCTTATCTAGACTTACCCAAGTCTCTCCTAAAGAGCCATACTCCACTCTTACCTCCAGCTCTGCTACTTTTCCACCTTGTTTTGTGGCGGTCACCCTTGCTGCCCTGTTGTGTATTTTTACCCCACCTCATCTAGACTGCAAGCTCGTTTCAGCAGGGTCCTCATCTACCTATTGTTCCTGTGTTACTGTGTAATGATCCCATGTATTGTAAATTTCCCCCCCTTTCATAATATTGTAAAGCACTGCAGAATTAGTTGGCGCTATATAAATACCGATAATAGTTTTCCCCACACTATGACAATGAAGGAAAGACTGTGTGGGTTGAAGAGCAGAGTGTTAGTAAGGAGTACAAGTTCTGCTTACCTCCAACATTCTGTGATTCCAGGCTGTCTTTATCCAAGATAGGGCCTGGCTTAACTAAGACAACTGCATAGCCTTCATTATTGTGAATATTGTTATTCTCCATGATTATTTTAGGGATGTCATAAACAATGTCAATAAAGTCCTACAGAACAGGAAATAAAGATCACTTGTTAAACGGAGCATAAAAAATAAATAAATACACTTCACAGAAACATGCTTCCCTATTGCATGTGTCTACCCATACTGCACTCCCCAGAGACCAGAATAAGGGATTCTTGTTTCACTGAGCTACAGCCTGGATGTAAGCCAAACTTAAAGAAGATAATGTGAAGGGATTAAAGCTTTAAAAAGACACTATAGGCATCAAGACAACTTTAGCTTAATTAAGCAGGTTGTGTGTATAGATCATGTCACTGCTCAATTCTCTGCCATTTGGGAGGTAAATCACTTTTGTTCCTGTCCATGCAGCCTTAACCACAGCTCCCCTGGCTGTGACTGACACAGCCTGAATAAAAATATAAAGAAGAGCTTTATTTCCAATCAAATGTCAACTGGCTTTTTTTTTTTTTTTTAAATCTCTTGCTCTGTGTATTGAACTTAGACTGTGGAATAAAGAAAGTGTAAAGATTAGATCTCTCTTTACAGGAAGTGTTTAGGAAGGTTGTGCAAGTCACATTCAGGGAGGTGTAACTACTAGGGCTGGATAAACAAAGATTTAACTCCTAAATAACAGAGAATTAAGCAGTGAGACTGCAGGGGAATCATCTATACATGAAAACTGCTTCAATAAGCTAACGTTTTGTTGCCTGTAGTATCCCTTTAAAGAGTGTCTGCTTTGTTTTTTTGTGTTTATTTTAAGCATTTTTTATACAATGCACAAAGATAAAGAAAACAAAACCAAAAAACACAAAATGGTCATTACCTCCCTGTAGAGCCCGTTAAGGTAATAATGGTTATGTAAAGAAGCGTTTCTCAACATGGAGCAGTCATGATAGAAAGCAAGAACAGTTATATAAATTGTTTTACAATTAGAAATATTAACCCCTGAATTGTTCTTTGGCAAAACCATATTATGAAGCCAGTCCTTTAACGAGACAGACCATATATAATATAGGTACCTAGAGAAGGAGCAAGGCCCAAGGACACCAGCAGGAAATTCAAGTGCTTACCTTGATCAGTATCCCATCTCGGCAGTGATGGATCCCATTCCCAATCAAAGTGCAAACACTACCAGGGAAGATCTCCAATCCAGCTCCCTGAAAAAAAAAAAAAAAAAAAAAAGTGTGAACACATGCTTAGAAGGAAGAAAGGTAAGAATGATCGATTATTAACACCACTAGTACAGCAATATAGTGTGATATGCCAGCAAATATGTTTTGTTCTGTCTGCATGAATAAAAAAAGAATTGTAATATTACATGAAGCATGATAGAACATGTACAGCAACAACATTTCTTTGGAGTAGCTTATTCGACCGGTTAGATATTATGCGGAGTATTAAATTAAATAGCTCGCCGCTGATTGCTTTTCTCCATATGAACCAGCCAATTTTAGAATTGGCCAACAGATTCCTACCAATTCATTGTTTAATATCCGCAAAAATAGTAACCGATGGGAAAATGAAGTCCTAAGCAAGACATGCATGGAAAGCAGTAGAAAATCAACTGATTTTTCAAATTAAAATGCAGAAAGCCTCCTGAGGGATGTATTTGAATTCATACAAGAAAATATACAAATTTTGGGACGGTGTGTTAAACTGGAGGTGAGAACGGATTTTAGAAATCAAATTACGCATTAAATCTATTTGAAAACAATAAATGGTTCCTTCCATGAGATATTGACTTGGCCTCCCTGTGTCTTGATAGCACAGCTCCTCTCTCACATTTTTTCCGATCCCTCTTTGTTTTTTTATTATATATCAGTGAAATAAGGATCAGGTTTAGTTTTTTTCCTGAAAATAACTGAAGGGATATGCTTAACCTCTGTGTAATCGCTTTGCCATGCAGCACAGTGAATGAACTTGCTGCTGGTACAAACCATTACTATAACACATCAGGTATGTTAGAATAAAAGTGAAGTTCTTAAATCATGGATACTTATCTCTCTGGTCCCCTTGGATCCCATATATCAATTCTTCTCTCTGACTAGCTCACCCTGAGCAGGTGCCACACTATAACCTTTTATCATTTACTGTTACAGCCGTGTCTGCGATTGCTTAGATGATGTGTGTTATGTGCATGTCTACACTCAGTGTATGCATTTCAGTAACTGACTTATTTAGCTTATTGCTACAGATATAAACTCCCTATTTTATGTATAATTTATTGTATGTATAGTTTAATTTATGTAGGACTGTTTACATGTTATTGATCTTTTATTTATCTTGCTTCTTATGTAAATATGTGTTGCTAACATGTCATTCAGTGCCCGTTGAGCCCAATGGCACTCATTGATCACTAATGATGCCATCAGATGACCAGCTAGAATGCTCCTTTGTAAATCATCATCATCACTGTACTATGCTTAAAATAAAATAATACAATCCACAGACTCCAATCTATTCTGTTTTAAAGTATCTCTGTGTCACTCTATGCAGTGCAATACAAGTAAATGAAACCCCCGTGCACTGTCTCAATGGCTTTCACAGCTCAAATCACAAGAAAAAGCACCAGAGACTATGCTTAACATAGCTAGACATTATTTAAAAACAATAAGCTGGTGGCGCATACACCAGAAAGGGCAACATTAAAGCAAACGGGAGAGACAAAAACATAAGGCATGAATGACGGGAGAGGGGTGTTAATATTTTAAGCTGTGGGGAAATGTATGTATTTATTTATTTTTTTACACACACACACACACACTATATGGCAATGACAGCTAATAAATGTGAGATTGCCAGAGTATGAACCTCTTATTTAATATGGCAATGCAGAGAGAAGGACTGAGCACAGAGACAGGTAAGTGTCAAACCATTTGTAAACAGACAACTTCCTGTGGGACGCTCTAGTGGTTATGGTGTTTAGCGTGTGTTCCTTTCAGGATGATTAAGGGGGAGGGGTCGTCTCACACTGTCATGGCGGCTTACACAGACTATTTCCAGCAAATTTGTGAAACCACGAGGGTGTGATATACCTAGATTTGAATATCAACATTATTTTAGCAACTGAATAGAAAATGTTGATTTTTTTTTTTTGCAAAAATTGTGATAACATTAATACATGGTGATTTATATATAAAATAATATCCCCATTTCTCTCTGACATTCCTGAAGACACTAAATGCACCCTCTCCCGATTCTCGTGGCTTTACCTTCGCTCCAAACAAGTCGCAATATTTCATCAGCAACTCTGCAGACTTCTTCACGGTGACCCCGGCGGTCTCACACTGCAGCACGCAGTTATCAAGTTCCACCTTTCCGCTATGGACAGCTTAATTAACACGGGGAAAATCGAGAGTCAGTTTGGTATGAACCACACTAGTAGGAGTAACAATGTTATATAAATCACGCATGAAAATATATGTATCTATATCACAAATGGTTTCTTCTAGGTACAGGAAGGGATTGTCAAACACAGACTTTGCCATATTGTTGTCCAAACCTTTGCAAATCTCTCTCATCGGGGAGGCAAGCAGCATTACACAATACTTAACTATTAATCTCAATGAGATTGTGAGCTACAAAGAGGATTATTCCCCCCCACCCCATGTACATAAAAAAGCAAAGGGTTAAGCTATTGAGAGCAAAAAAACAAAAAGAAAAAAAACAAACCATTAAAGACATCTTGCATTAGAATATTAATTAACACCATAGCCAGAGCAATGAAATTGTGATGCTCTTTCCAACCTAGCTGTCTTCAGCTTCTGATCATCAGGACCTGTGTTAATTAGATGCGGGGCTTAGAACAATGACTAGTTTACACTCTTTATCTGCAGAAGAAATTATTATGATAGTGACAGACGCTGAAATGGAGTTTAAGAAAGATATTTAATGATTTGCAGCACAAAGTTAATTTTCATTTATACAATCGCGAGGGATCGATCCAGCATCATTAAAAGAAATACAAAAAACGCTGAAAAGAAATAAATGACTAAATTTTAACAATCTGTTCCCCTCTTCAAAAGCTGAACAAACAGGCAGCCGTGACAGTCTGTGTCTGCATAGTCCAAGAGTTATTTTAGCTATTCACATAATATTTATAAGAAAATAATGGATCCTGCACCAGAAAAGCTTTGGATAAAACATGTTATTAACTACACTATATTTACAAAGCATGTTTTAGGTTTCCTGTAAAAAGAAATAAATATTTTTTTAGGAATGGGGGTGACGTGTCAGTGTTCATTTAAAGGACACTCACGGCACCAATACTACTTGAATGTATTTGCTTGACGCTCTGTGTCCTCGTGAGGACGCCCAGTGTCGTTTCATGGAGTCAAATGTCGTAAAACTACAGGAAGCGCCGCTCGTATCTGATAGACAGCCACAAAGGGCAGTCTTACCCCTGCCTAAAACTGCAGAGTTTTACATTGCAGGGTTAAGGAAACAGGTACACTTCAATGAGATCATGCACAATACACACTAAAAACTACTCACTGATAATCCCTTCCACCCCCTCGTGCTGCACAAACTTCACGTTTGAGATTTTGACATGGGCTCCTGTGCAATCCACAAAACTGTCTCCTTTGCCCATTTTCTCGATAACGATATCATCAGGCAAACCGTACCCTGCAGAAAGATAAAAACATGGCTTTACGGCTCCGGTGACACCTTGTGCAGACCAGACACAAGATACATTTCCAAGCTGGCCTGTAATTACATCAAACACTGGGCAGTTGTGTAAATATTAACCTGTTTGAATGGTGTAGATTTGGAACATCATGAAGAGTATTCTGCCTGCTGTTCAGTTAGTGTGGAGGGGCTGCTGTGTGGATTTCTAACTATCCAAGGATACATGACAGATGGCTTATTTGTATAAAGTGGGATCCACACGATAGATGGTATAGAATGAATGTCTTAGACATTAAAGGGTTCCAAAAAATCAAACAAAAAACTATTGTTTTTGTTTGGGTAACCCTTGCTGTGCTGTCCACTAAATAAAATAAAATCAGGTTGAAACTTGGTTCTGTTCCCGGATGTCAGGGAGGACCATGAAGTGGTCATGTTGCTTTAAGACGATATGTTAAGTTACTGATAAATGGGTTGGGTATAAAAGGTTAATAGGTCCGGGGGTTCCCAACCAATTCCTCAAAACACACCAACAGAGCAGTCTTATTTAAATATCAAGGAATTCCGAGATACTAAAACCAGCACGGTTAGTGTGTCTTGACAACTGAGTTAAGAAACATGGTTATGAGGATAGATAAAGAGTAGATGTAGTGTACAACCAATCACACATAGTACATATTAAAATATTACATCTGATAATCAATAGAATAGAGCCGAATTTTATCAATTAGATCTGATAATCAATAATTCCATATTGTCAGATACCAATAAATAAGTTCGATACGACATTTCGCATTGCTGAGGCAGAGTGCATCTGTGAGCCGCCGCCAGTAGGAGAATTTGAAAAGTAAAGCCTTTGCCTTTCTTGTATGGCTGTTTCACACCTGCTGACTGAGCTGGAGAGAAGGAGGGAGGGGGGTCCATCTGAAGATGACAGCCTGTATTTGCTGGATAATATACAGCCAAGCAGTAGGAAACTTAAAATTCAGATTTCCACTCAGCAGGCCTATATAGTACCCAGAAATCTCACATGTGTAAGTGCATAATATAGCTTTAGCAGTTTTCAGAACAGCTGGCGGCTGCATCCAAAAAATGAAACTCTGAATAGTGAATAAGCTTGGGGGTTTTGCAAGCTGGAAAAAGTCTTCAAGACAGTCAGCACCGGGGAAACAATATGTTTGCTCTTATCATCCTTTGCATTTGTATTCTGGAAATAATGGATTTCTCTGCACGTTAAATTCAGAGTTTATAGTATGGACAAAAAGACATAACAAGCCCCCAATTCAAATCGAAGCAGTTTATAGTCGAAAAAACACCAAATTTCAGCAAACTAAATCCAAATGTCAAAATTAAGGCTAAAATACCCGAGTTGCGAACATAGAACAGAATGGAGAAGATTTCTGAATTAGCGATTTTAGCCTTAATTTCACCATGATGATTTAATTTGCTAAAGTTTAGTGAATAACGCTTAAACGGTTAAAGTAACACCTCAAGGAGCCAAGCTCACTGTAGTGATTATGGTTTGTGGAAAAGAAGCAGGGAAGATAAGGAGCAGCACCTGGTGGTCCCCAAACAAGTCAAACCATTCTAAAATCTGCTGCACTACTTACAAAGGGGTGCCTGGGGTACTCCCAGCACCATAATATTATAATGAATCGCCAAGTATAGCCTGTATCAGTGTATAAAGCAGGTGTCTGCAAACCCTTACCTTCCAGCTCGATAGAGTCGGCAATATTGATCAGACCATACACAACGTAACGCCCAGGACAGACAATGATAAGATCTCCTTCATAACAAGCGTTCACAGCTTCAACTGGATCACTATGAAACTGATGGGGGAAAAAAATAAATAAAAATAATTTAATAACATACATACCAGGCAGCACATGCCCAAGATAACCATCATTATAACTATTAGAATAAAGAAAGACATTACAAAAGGTGGTTGCAAAATTCAGAAAAGCAAAGAACGCTCCCATGCAAATGATACAACTTTAAGAGTTACCAGGTCATTTTATGTAAAGGGACACTCCACTGACCAAATCCACAGAAAAAAATACAATCACTATTTAGTAGAAATACTACAGTGAAAATATATCAGCTTTTAATTATGCATTTTTCATTGGGTGTACATCTAAAAACAGCTAGCAAGAGCTCGTTTGCAGCCTTTGCAAGTTCTCCCCTTCTTTCTCCAGCCCAAACTTACATTGACTGTCCCAATCAGAGACTTTGCAAAGCAGGTGCTCATGGAAAATACTGCCTATTGAGTTTAGCACCACTGACCTAAACAAGCCAGGAAGTAACAGGACCCGTTGTGCACTTGACAGCTGGAGGGATATTTAGTTAGAAAAGTGTAACTTTCTACAGTAATCTGCAGTTTTTGTAAAATTAAGAAAATAGGACACTCTTCAAAGTACATCAGCAAGCTAAAATGTGTTAGAGGTCTAGAATGTAGTTTTAAGGTTACCAAAAAGGTACATGGTATGCTTCAGGAGAGTCAAAATACAGCATTGAGGAACGTTTTACAGGCATCATATGATCAACTGCTGACTTGGCAACCCTAATCAGACACCAGAAGAACCGTATTTGACGTGTGGTGCTCCGATTAGCTGAAAAAGGCAAACCGTTTCTACATTGCATCCAATATATTTCATGTAGCAGGGGTAAGCCACAAGTTAACAGTGTTTACAGGAAACATTCATTCCCCTGTATGAAGCCAGTGGGGGTTTAGGAACAACTTTGTGAGGATTTGTGAGAATTTGAGAGAATTTACACGCAGTTTCAAAAGAAGAAAATAAACAATATCCTATAGGCATCAAAAAGAAATAAAAGGCTTAGACACTATTAGATGTAATGTTGCTGAGCCTCAGTAACAGATTCTTGGCTTCCGACAGGGGTTTGGAGAGCTTTGGACTTTTCATGCCCAGTCCTACCAGGTCAGGATAAGACTGAATTATAAGGACACAGGGATATTATCAAGCACTTCGATATTGGGATAAGAGGATTGGAAAGACGTAGAAATCAATGTTATTTAGAGATTTTAAAAATACATTTTAAAAAAAATCAGGGGTAAGGGACACAAACTTTCCCTTTAGTTTGTATATAAATAGATACTATAGTCACCCAGACCACTTCAATTCAGTGAAGTGGTCTATGTGCAGTGTCCATGTTATTTTAACTCTGCAATGTAAGACATAGCAGTTCTGTTCTGTGGGCTTTTAAAGAGCATCTGTCACATCTAATCTGACTTGGTGTCACTTTAATGAGGATTATATTGTACCTATACATATTCCTGTAGGAGTCCTGTGGGATTCCCGGCTATGCTGAAATTAGTGCAGCTTCAAATTCCGCATCTCCTATTATGTACCTGCCAAAGTTGTTATTTTGGAAGGAAAATGTGCCTGTTTAATGCAAAGTACTATACACGTGAAACAGCACTCCCTCTGAACCCATTTACTCACATAATGTTTGCTACCCACAAGCTGTGAAAGAATCATGGGACATTATTTATAAAATATTTTACCAGGATCTCTCTCGTTTTCAAGTATGTCCTGAGACATCATCTTCAACCATATCTGGGAGGCGGTTAGACAACATTACTCAAACAAAACAAGAGCCACGGATTGCACATTTATTCACAACCCAATCAATTAAAGTCTGTATTTTTTACTTTAAAAACTTTTTTTTGTGTACAATGTACAAAACAATATACAAAGAAACCAAGCTAAAAATGGCGCAGTAATTTCTAAGTGACTAAAAGATATTAAAACAAATAATAGCAGCACCTTATAAGTGTAAAAGCTCAAAAAACACTAAAATACAAATAGTTAAAACATAAAGTGCGCTGTGTCTTTAAATGGCTATGCCTTCACAAAATTGTGCAAAACAACAAATGTTGTGACTTGTATATATATTATTATTATACAACAATTTGTGGTAAAAAAAGTGTTAATTTTGTGAAATAATGTAGATTTACAAACCCAAATTGGTAGAAGTAAATGATGCTCTACATATAAAAAGGAGACAAAACATATAGTATAATACTGTAAAAACACATGAGAATATTTAAAAATGTGGTATAACACTCACAAACACAGAGCAGGTAAAGAGACTGCTCAGGCTGTAATAGCTTGTACACTGTTAAACAGTGTCTCCAGGGAGTAGACCTCTGGAATCCAATAGGTTAAAAACGATGGGGCGGTCGTCTCAGTGTAAAATAAATTTTATTGCATAAAAATAATCTGCAGCCTTCAATACACAACTTCTCTAGGCTGGATTATACTCGCTTTGACTCCACTCCGAACGGACATCCAGATACCGGTTCTCTGGATGTTGTAAGCAATGTCCCTCGGTCTTTCAAGCGTCCAGTCCTCCTTGCGTGCTGCGTGCTAGCGTGATGAGGAAGCCCGAGGAAGCCTTTACGGCGAAACGCGTCATCACGCTAGCACGCAAGGAGGACTGGACGCTTGAAAGACCGAGGGACATTGCTTACAACATCCAGAGAACCGGTATCTGGATGTCCATTTGCCCGTTCGGAGTGGAGTCAAAGCGAGTATAATCCAGCCTAGAGAAGTTGTGTATTGAAGGCTGCAGATTATTTTTATGCAATAAAATTTCTTTTACACTGAGACGACCGCCCCATCGTTTTTAACCTATTGGATTCCAGAGGTCTACTCCCTGGAGACACTGTTTAACAGTGTACAAGCGATTACAGTATTATACTAGTATTATACTATATGTTTTGTCTCCTTTTTATATGTAGAGCATCATTTACTTCTACCAATTTGGGTTTGTAAATCTACATTCTTTCACAAAATTAACACTTTTTTTACCACAAATTGTTGTTTAATAATAATATATATACACAAGTCACAACATTTGTTGTTTTGCACATTTTTGCACTTAAGCACTTTTGTGAGAGTGTTGTATTTTGCACAATTTTGTGAAGGCATAGCCATTTAAAGACACAGCGCACTTTATGTTTTAACTACAATGTACAAAAGCAACAAATAATGATGAACACAAAATCGATTTGTACACATTTTCTGACCTGGAGCTCGATATTTTGGCTGCCGGCCTCAGGTTGAAGTCTATCCTCTGTCAGACACTGTAACGTGCTCACGGACATAGTCGTTGATACCACGTGGATCACCCTTCCTCCACCTGGACGGGGGCCTTTGGATTGGACATTGTAAGAAGCTGAGTTTCGCTGGTAACAGAAGAGATATCTGAAAATACATTTAGTGTATCAGAGCATTACCGGTTTAATTCCATCCCAAGAATTATATGCAATACAGAATTAGGCAGCAAATGTGGAATCCGTGTAAGATCATCCAGCAGTCAATACCACCTCTGGGGGAATTCTAGCTAAATAGCAAGTTGTGATAAAGAGTATAGAATTGTAAATATGTTAGTCGAGAATAGACGTTATTAGTTTAATTTTTCAGTTGACGTATTTTAGGATATAGTTTTGGTTATAAAATATCCAGTGAATACTCCCATAAACTGGATATAGTAAATACAATAATGAAAGTGTAAATTTCAAAAATAACTTTTGTCAGTCTCATAGTGGGTGGAAGTACGGGTACAACCCCAATATTGAGTAGAGTATCAATATATCTGACAGCATGCTGCCTGTGATGGATTCCATGGCAAGAACACAAGGTAAGCATATGAAATCTAAAATGGAGATCAAGAGGTTTATACAGTATGTTCTACGATACGAATTACAGAGCAATATAATACCTCAGGAGAGGATTTTCAATGAGTTTTAGTTTCCTTTTTAGGTTTTCCATCTTTTCATCCATTTTCATTCCTTCCACCATGGAGACATTATCCAGCTCAGAGTCAGAATCGGAATCCTTGTTGGACAACGTGTTCCGGAGATTGTTAAACTGCATGTAAACCTCTTCGCATTCAGACAGGATCTTGCGATATTCGGAAACAAGACCCGATGGGATGCGATCTTCCAGAACATCATAATGACTGCAAACCAAGAAACACCAACGAAGATATTAGCCTCAGGCAATGTGGGGAAGAGCATCGCCTTTCAAGCATGTCATCAGATTAGGAGAAAAAAAATAAAAAAAATAAAAAAATCACACAAACACGTTTTTCATCCACAGTCTAATGCACATTTTCCCTACACGACTTTCTTAAAAAAAAAAAAAAGGTTCAGCAAATTGCTTTGTAAGTTTCCTACATTCAATTGTACCAAGGAACAGAACAGACAATACTGCGCAAGTGATAAATACGAAATGAGATAATGCAAGTGTTGTGTTCAAAAAGACTACTGGTTACGTCTCTTTAAAAGAAAGATCTCACATTGTAGGGTAGAACCATTCTGTCAGTACACTGACGAAACACCTGGTGAAAACACAGAGAGTTCTCTAAAGCATTTATTCACCTCCAACCATTAATCTTTCAGGCTATTAATTATAGAATAACGTTATCAAAAGAGTTATGGTAAATGTGTGGAAAAGATTCGGAAAATCAAAAGGATAGAAAATAGGTCTAAAGCTAAATAGATTCTGCAATATCGTAGCAAATAAAAATAAACAGTTGTATATCTACATCCATAAATCACTCTTCATTAGTATTATTTGCAATGTACCCGTGACTTGGCATAGGGGAAGATCAGTTTAATATCTGCTAGAATGGTTGAAAGCTACAGAAACCATGAAGAATTTTAATTTTGTTCTATTGTAAACACACACAAACACAAAAAACAAATACAAAAAAGACAACCAAAAAAAAAACAAAAAACACCACACTTGTCATGCAGTCTAGGGGGCTCTGAAAACATGTCACGCATAAGATTCTTTTCAGGCTTTACAAGAATGTTATGTTTTCCATCCTTTTGTCATAAAAATAAAAACGGTTTATGGATAAAATGTGTAAATTGAGACAAAGACGAAAAACAGAGTGTGATAAAACTAGTCTCTAAAAATGTAATAAATCAAAATGAGAAAGTGAAGAGATGGTACAGTAGTTTTTCAACCCCTGGTCGTTATGATGAAAGTTTGGTTCTCAAGCAAGTATGCTGATCAAGCCAATTCTATGGAACTATGCCTTCCATCAGAATTTACCAAGACTCTAGTATCAATTAAGCAAGCCAGTCCTCTATCTATACCTCATCTCATGTCACCCAGCTAGCACACAATTCCCCTCCTATTCTACAGTCGCAATAAAGGACATTATTTATAGAAATATTCATTCAATGCAGCTTGCATATCTGGCAAGCTGTTACATCAAGCGCGAGAGTGTTCATGTGTTTGAGCACATTCTTTAGCATGTCTTAGCTATATGTCAAGATTAGTCAACATTTACTTGTAAATTTGGGTCACTATAGCAGAGCACAGATCGAAAATATAATTCCCATTGGAAAGTCTGACCTGTTATCACTTGCCCCCAATGTGAGCAAGTATACTGAACTAGCCTTGTCCCACCACCCCTTCTCATCATAATACTCCCCTCCTCCTCCCAAATTGATACCCAACAATGAATTAGCCAATGTCACAGCTCCCGGGTGCTGTGCTGGCGTGGCTGCACAAAAACTAGGCAGTCATGCCGACAGAGATATTTCTGACTTACCTTGGTCGTGGCAGGCAGCTGCCCGGTTTCCCTCCATTCCGGTCCCCAGCAGGTGCGACGTTCTTAGGAACGCTGGCGGCTGCGGTTCGGATTTTTATAGTAAAAATACCTTTGCCCACATCAAAGATGGCGCCAACGTGCGTGCGACGTCACGGACATACAGGCACGTTTTGGGGTCAGAGGTCAGACAATTACAGCCTTAGGAGGGTTATTTAAACCCCAAATTACCTTTTTGTCAGTGCCCTGTCGTGGTTTCCCATAGCTGGTTTTCCGAGAGTGTGTTTCTGATTGCGTTTTTTCTGGTATTTGACTTTGGCTTCGTTTTGACTTCTCTGATTTCTGTAATCCTTGACTTCTGGCTTTCCTCATCTTTGTGTCTCATTCTGTGTTACCTACCTCGGCAAGTATTGGTACTATTCTCAGGTACGTTAAGTCCGGCCATTCTAAGGTCCGGTTAGACGTTATCCTTAGTCCTAGGTGTTATACTATTTTGCGTGCTGGATCAACTATATCCCTGACATCTATACAATTATTGCAAAATTCTGGGCTATTTTCTGCTATATTGATAATGGGGGCTGAAATAAAGCTAAACAATGTAAAAGCATCTTGATTTCAGTATAAAGGAAAAACCCATAAATAAAAAAAGGTCAATATATAAAAAAAAAAAAAAAAAAGAAAAAAAAAAAAAACACTTAACAAAAACCATTGTATTAATAAGTACAAATCCAGCATAATAGCATCATTGCTTCTGTGAAAGATACGAGCATCATGTTTGGGAGGAAAAGACAATCTGCCAATTCCTTTCATTTGTTTCTGCTCACAAACACTGACAATTTACCATCATCTATTAGGATTCACGAAAAATCATCTCCTCTAACGTGGGGGTGTGGAAGCAATTTAACTAAACATTGTGACAAGAAAAGTTAGCTTTGATGTAAACGATCCCTCCTTCCGTCCGCTGGGCCATCTGTCGGACCGTGCACGTGTCTACATGATAAATGCCTTTTGTCGTTTGTAAATATGAAATGTGCAGCCTGGAATCATTTCAGATGGGAGCTCAGAAGGAGTGGACTAGAACTGTCAAATCAGGTATAGGTGGAAATAAACCCCTCATTATCTAAACCTGTTTGTGGAGCAGAAAATCCATGCATGCTCCTGGCATTTGAGAGAGAAAAAGACGCAGAGGGAAAAGTTAAAACAAATGAAAAATCCATCTTACTCTCCTCGCTCCAGCCTTAGAGAGAACCTGGGCTGATGCCAACAACATGCAAGGTGGGTTAGGAGAATGTTGCATGGGTTATAGCTCTGCGATTTGGGAAGTGAATAAAAGGATTGCAGCTGTGGTATGACCTGGCAGCTAGACTACATATCCCATATGCTTCTGCTGGACAGATAGTTTATCGGATAAGAAAACAAAAATAAATAAGTTTATTTGTAGACCAGAATGAGAGGTTCCTGCTTGATGGACACTGATCCTGATCTCACAGGGTTCCACCTAGTAGGGATCCGTACAAGTACAGCAATGCAATTTACAAATGGAAGTTTTATATTTTTGTTTGCATATTTGTATGGTTGTATGGGGATTCTTCCAGCAAATTCTGTATGAATCTCCCCACTGCCCTCCACCCCCTCCAAGCGTTAGAAGGTTTGGTCTAGGGACAAATATAGACACTCCAAGAAATGTGACCCTCTGTCATATACAGACCTGAAAGCCATACAGAGTATAGGAGAAGTCTCGTTATAAGGCTGCCCTGGAGACTGTACCAAAATGTTCTATATAGCCTGGTGAGCCAGAGTATAGGAGATGGTCACGTTACAAGGCTGTCCTAGTGACCATACCAAATATGTTCTATACAGACAAGAGTCAGAGTATATGAAATGGTCTGTACCAATACATTCTATATAGACAGAGTACAGTTCAGAGGCAAGGGTATCCTAGTGGCCATAACAGGTCATATAGAGACCTGAGAACCACACAAAGTAACGCAGATGGGTTTTGGTTTCCTGTGCTTCCAGCGGACGCTGTAGTCTGGGCTCACTTTAAACAGGTAACAGTTTACAACACTGCGGAACAGATTACAGCTTTATAAAGAAAGAATAAAATGGCTCCCCTCCGTGCAGCAGCTGCCTTTGTTTTAGCAATGGTGCGTATCATTTATCAGTGAATCACGTAATCTCTAAGCTGCCAGTGCTATTCGGGGACACACCAGGAGGATTAATGAAACATCTAAACAGGAAAAAGCAGGATGTACTTTTTGGGTGGGGGGGTTTACATCATAAATGGTAGGCTACGTGAACTAAAATATCACAGATAATAAAAGGAGGAGGAAAAACACATTCTGCATTACACATATAATCGGCATTAATAAAAGTGCTCTATCCAAACATCTCGCACAGAGGTAGGAGTATGTTATACAGCTTCTGCAATACATGCACACAAGATCCTGTAGGTTAGCCAAATGTAGATGGGACCTATAACGGCAATCCACTGCAGAAAAAGACATTTACAGACAGGGACCATTGAAACAATGAGAATCAGAGTGTCAGATCACAAAACTGAAATATTAAACTGTATCCGTGTTAAAAAATAAATTTAAATGTCACGTCTAGGCAGAAAAAACAGGATATGGTGTAGTCATAATTGGGATTACAAGAGGCAGAAACATCTTTTAAAAGGGAAAGTGGAATATACTACAGCACACAATACCTGTAAAATGTAAAGACTAAAACATGCAATGAACTTTTAAAGCAAGGATATCCAGACAGGGATGGTTTAATTGGCCTGATCTTTTAAAGTAATAGAGCTTTAGTTTGCTCTTATGTTGTTAAGCAGCGCCACCTAGTGGATATGCATCACTATACAGCTGGCACATCTGTAGAAAAATCAGCACAATGCGTATAGTGTACACAATACACTGCATGCCATGGCCACATTTATTGTAAGCAGCAATGGAGGAATTAAAAGAAAATTTACTGATCAACTTACAAGCGTAAGCGAGGTTCACAACAGCGCACAAAATAATCCATGTGATCTTCTTCCTCCTCATCCCACGGCCGCCAAACGTGCTGGTAAAAGAATCTGCAGAATAAAAGGAACATGGAGTCATCCACTGATTTCCAAATGCACAAGGAATACAATATAAATATAAAAAAGCATCATCATTTAGAATACGAAAAAAAAACAAAACAAAAAAAAAACATAAAAACACATACAAATTTCAAAAATAAATTCTGTTGTGTGTTCCTTCGGGCCTCGAAACCCAGTTTCTCTGAAATCTCACAGCCCATCTTGATGAAGTCGCTACATGTGTTTTATCAAAGTAAGACCTCCTAATGGAGCAGAGCTATGACCGTGTGTATTATGGCGGCCCTAACAGCTTGTTACTGAGTTGCAGTGGGCTGGAATCAGAGCCGTTATGATCTACTTTGTAGTTTCAGGCCCCAGTACACGCATTATCACTCACCCACATCTCAGGGTTTTATGAACAATCTACTCCATGGGCACTAAAAGGTTTTAAACAATCCTTTTGTCAGGAGAGAATAAAACACCTTTGTAGCATGGACAATATCAGTGAAATGCCTGCACAGCCCTGTATGTTGACGCTTGTCAGCAGAGAGAAAAAGTGTAAAGGAGCAATTTCATCAGCTCTGCTTAACACTTCTTATTAAAAATATGTAATAGTCCAAATTAACAAATCGGAGCCCTAGCTTTTCTTACTAAAACAGCACTTCAGGAGTAGTTTTATTTTATTTTTTAAATAAATAAGTTAAAGATATTTTAATTTTTTTTCACATTTTTAAGAATCTTCTTTGCAGTAAGACCTAAACACCAAAGAAGATAAATTATGATTACAGGTTTTTTTTTTTTTTTTTTATAAACACTCTGAAGTTCTCTCCATTTCCTTCTAGAGAAGGGATACGTGTAATATCTCGCAATACATTGCTTGTGCAACCAACAAGGAATAACTGACACTGTAAAATTTAGGAGACCTCCAAAGGCAAAATCACTCACAGTTTTTTCAGTCTGGCACGGTAAAGCGGATTATTTTACGGTTTGACATTGAATATTGCGTGACAATTTGCAGCATTCCCCCAACTCACAGAATTTTATGAGATTGAGGACTTTCTACTCTAATATAGTAGACAAAAAAAAACAAAAAAAAACCTAAGTCCCTAGAGAGGACTACAGTCCCCAAAATAATAATAGTTATCAGCACTTAAAGGGACACTATAGTCACCAGAACAACTACAGCTTAATGTAGATGTTCTGGTAAGTATAATCAGTCGCTGCAGGCATTTTCATGTAAACACAGTCTTATCAGAAAAAAGGCAGGGTTTACATTGCCCCCTAGCAACACCTCCAACGGCCACTCGTCTGCTGGTAACTGTAAAAGCTTCCTGGGGCAGTCGTGAATAGTGTGCAGCACTGTTGTTCAGTGTCTCCACGCTATGCATGGAGACACTGAATTTTCATCAGAGATGAATTGTTAGACCCCGCAACCGTTCTGCCTCCGTGCAGATTTCAGCCAATCCAATGCTTTCCTTGTGGAAAAGCATTGGATTGGTTAAAAATCATAAATATGATTATGTCATCAAGGAGGCAGGGCCAGCATTGAGACCTGCGCGATGCTGGAAATAAGGTAAGTTTTATTACCTTTTAAGGGGGCCAACGGGGCAAGCCACCTAAATGGTGGCTTTAATACTATAAGGTCAGGAATACATGTTTGTATTCCTGACACTACAGTGTTCCTTTAAAGGTTAACATATAGTGGTTTGATCACGGTCAAACCCCCTTTTGCTTTGTAAAATAACATTAAATAAATAAAGTTTATTCACCACCATTCCAGTGTCAGGATTCCTCAACTGCAGCCTCCAGGTTCTCCTCCTGTGAGGTCAGCATTTAAGTAATCACCGGTAATCTCCATTGACTAAAGTCACCAAGGCCACTTGATCTCAATGAAGTGGCCCTGTAGTTTTAACCCTGCAATGTAAAACATTACAGTTTGTAAGAAACTGCAATGATCCTATAGCAGGGTTAAATCCTCCTCTAGTGGCGGTCATACTGGAGTAAAACGGTCATGTGAAGACCCCATAGGAAAGTATTGCCCCCTAGCAACACCTCCAACGGCCACTCCTCTGCTGGTAACTGTAAAAGCTTCCTGGGGCAGTCGTGAATAGTGTGCAGCACTGTTGTTCAGTGTCTCCACGCTATGCATGGAGACACTGAATTTTCATCAGAGATGCATTGTTAGACCCCGCAACCGTTCTGCCTCCGTGCAGATTTCAGCCAATCCAATGCTTTCCTTATGGAAAAGCATTGGATTGGTTAAAAATCATAAATATTATTATGTCATCAAGGAGGCAGGGCCAGCATTGAGACCTGCGCGATGCTGGAAATAAGGCAAGTTTTATTACCTTTTAAGGGGGCTAACGGGGCAAGCCACCTAAATGGTGGCTTTAATACGATAAGGTCAGGAATACATGTTTGTATTCCTGACACTACAGTGTTCCTTTAAAGGTTAACATATAGTGGTTTGATCACGGTCAAACCCCCTGTTGCTTTGTAAAATAACATTAAATAAAGTTTATTCACCACCATTCCAGTGTCAAGATTCCTCACCTGCAACCTACAGGTTCTCCTCCTGTGAGGTCAGCATTTAAGCAGACATCACCGGTAATCTAGATTGCAATGTTTTTCACGGCAAGGGTCACTAAAGTCACCCAGGCCACTTGATCTCAATGAAGTGGCCCTGTAGTTGTAACCCTGCAATGTAAAACATTACAGTTTGTAAGAAACTGCAATGATCCTATAGCAGGGTTAAATCCTCCTCTAGTGGCGGTCATACTGGAGTAAAACGGTCATGTGAAGACCCCATAGGAAAGTATTGATACAATGTTTGCAGTGCATGCATACAAGGTCCCCAACGCTCCTTATGAAGTTGTGGGAGGTGGCGAGATAAGTAACACCAAGGGAGCAGCTTTTCTGGAAAAAGGTAAGTAATTTATTTACATTTTCTTCCCCACAAACAGGGAGTGGGCTATAAAGACAGGAACATTATAGAATTTACCTTCTGGACTCGTTTGAAATGTAATGTATAGGAGATGGATTGAGTGCTTTATAGCACGCCACAAACCTACTAGGTTGACGATAGCACCATGGTATAAGGAAACTTATCAGATTCTGACATGATTGCTTTCTAAATGCAGGTCCTTGTTTGAGATGGTAAACCTCAGGGATGAACAAAACTGCTCACCGGACGTGCTCAACAACGAGTGCGGTCTGATCAAACTCCCCTGAATCATCAAACACCACGTGGAGTTCCTGCAGCGGGACCTTCTGCTCTTTCACCTCCAGAAGGTTCAGGATACCCTCGCGTGTCAGGTCACGGACACGTGATTCACACAGGAACGGCTCACATAGTACCACCGCGGCTTTAAGGTCCACATATTGGATGTCAGTCGCCTATAATCAATAAGGCAATTAGGGAACAGCAGATAGCGTCCAACCTACCAACTAAAACCTCTAGAAATGAAATGCACATTTAAAAAGGAAAAATGTAATAAATACATTTCAATCAACTCAATGGGATAGTGATCCAAATCTAACATGTTACGAGGATGTAATTCTAAGCCGACATTGATAAACCAGGATTGTAAAGTGAAAGTGCAAAAGCAAAGAGAGAATATTATTTTTAATAAAGACAAACCACAGAACTGGTGAACAGGCACAATGTGATTTGTTTTAAACTTGGCACAGTGACATCAGTCCTAACTAACCTGGGAGTTGATTATATAGAGAACACATGGCTCAGTAACAGATCATGCTCCTATGGCACATACAACCTTCCTGCAACTTTGCACTTAAACCCATCTCCTTCCCATCACGAGCCCTGCCTCAATTAGCTAAGAAAGCCTAGAAATTAGAAATGTGATTAACCATTGCACAAAGACAGGAGGGCCATCGCTTGGAATAAAACAGGCACTCCGAGCTTTCAGCAGAATGAAGTAGCAAATTCTCTGCTAAAAATGACACCGAAAATTCCAAAGACTAATCTTCCTGAAAAATAATAATAATAAAATAATAATAGTTTATATTTATAAGACTTGCAAACATTTCTGATTTTTAGTTAGTCTGTGTATTAGTTTTATAGCTTACGATGTGCTCCACAACACAGGGACAGCAGACTGGCTCAGCAATTTATCAGGACAGTGATTGCCCTAAAGGAGGTTTGTAGAAAGTCTTGCCAGTACTAGTTGTGCAATGCAGCTGTCAATAGCCTTAGGGAAATTCTAATAAAATACTAAAAAAAGAAGCACTGCTAGTAATTAAGATGTATTAAAGTGTAGTAGCTGTTAAAAGTATAGAATTTACAGCCGTAGCAGAGTATTGCTGTAAGAAGTTGATTAAATTCCCTACAGTCAAGTGGCTAAAGTCCGTCTAGTCCGTTTTAGATTGTGTTATCTGGACACAGAGACAGTCTCACTTTGTTTGATTGTTACTGTTAAAGGAGCACTATAGCGTCAGGAACACAAACATGTATTCCAGACCCTATAGAGTTAAAACAACCAAATAGCCCCCCCGGCTACCCCGCTAAATATAGTAAAATCTTACTTGTATTCAAGTCTGCTTTGCCTTGGTTTGCCTGTGAACTGCCACTGTCTGCTGACATCATCAGAAGTGGTGGTCTGAGCCAATCACAATGCTTCCCCATAGGATTGGCTGAGACTCTCTAGGAGGCAGATCAGGGGCAGAGCCAGCACAAGCCAAACACAGCCCTAGCCAATCAGCATCTCCTCATAGAGATTAATTGAATCAATGCACCTCTATGAGGAAAGTTCAGTGTCTGCATGCAGAGGGTAGAGACACTGAATGACAGTGGTGCTTACTCTGTAGCACTGCCCATGGAAGCACTTCAAGCAGCCATCTGAGGAGTGGCCATCAGAGTTCTCACTAGGTTGTAATGTAAACACTGCATTTTCTCTGAAAAGACAGTGTTTACAGCAAAAAGCCTGAAGGGAATGATTCTACTCACCAGAACAAATTCAATAAGCTGTAGTTGCTCTGGTGACTTTAGTGTCCCTTTAAATGTAAACTTTCACATGTCTAAGTTTGTGGTTTTCTAGGATAAATATATTATAAAACACCATGGCTATACATGTTTGTATCCAACAGCTAGAAGACTTTATAGCCGCTAAATGAACCAGGCAGAAGGTGCTGACTGTAGTGTTGCCAATTGTGCGTTTACCTTTTTACCAAATACAGATTAAGAAACATCTATCTACACACATATACATTTAAAAAAGTGTTTAAAGTTTTACAAGGTTACTTAAAGTCCGCTCTCTTAGCAAACAAATATTCAGTTCCACCATATGACCAATGTCCTACTGTAGCGGTGGGCTTTCACACAATATGGTCATAATGGTGGAACTTATAGTTGTTTTTTCTGTGCCATGTTGGCAAGCAGACTTGTGCAGTACTTTAGGAACTGGCTAACTGTATCCATCCCTTTTTGAAAGCCAAGTGTAATATTGTACTTACCCTACGATATTATACCCATGGGCCATTTCTTGTGACATGTTGCAAAACAAACTGTCACGATTGCTGGAAATACCTACAAAGTTACCCACTTAGCGAGCCGATTAATGCCCATCTGCTAGTCTTACGAGTAGCTCACCTGACATACTCCTGGACAGAGATCACCGCTTGCATTTCCAGTAGCCATATTGTAGGAGGCAAATGCAATTCTCCTGTAATTTTCCTATCCAATCTATATATTAAACTAGGAATATTTACACAGCCACCTGAAATCAACTAATGTCATGCACGTTATCTGGAGTCCGTCCCTTTAAAACATACCTGCACCAGAACATCAAAGATATCCGTGTGCCAAACGGCCTTCCAGCCCTCGGGCTCTATTGCTTTCTCCACATATTCTGCAATGAAATCCTTCACTTCTGAGGGCTTAGCGTCCCCTGCAAGGGAAGAACGTGTTTTTAACAGGCAAAACTTAATCTAAAAGCAGAATATTAAAAGAAAATGTGTATATATCCCCCAGGCTCTGTTTATAGAGGCATTTCACATGGCAAATGTAGAACATAATATTTGTATGAGCTCTCCAGATAAAAGATGGTTTAACTAAGGGCCACCCCTCAAAAACAGGGCATATCCTAGGGGAGTCGTATAACAAACCAGAACAAATAGAGAAAAGGGAGAGAACATAAAGAATGGCAGATAAAAGATAGAAGGATTATCAGAAGAGGAGTGGAAGATCTTATTCTGTGATGTGAAGATCCTTGGATACTATGACAATAAGTAGCCCAAAAGCAGATCATAGAAGCATAAGGGCACTATGTTATACCAAAGGTAAAAGAACCAATTATTGATTTTTTTAAAGGCTGTGCATTCTCCTACAAAAAGAAACAAATATTTATTGCACTCTTAAAGGGGCACTATAGTATCAGGAACACAAATTCCTGACACTAAAGTTCTAAAACCACTGTTTAGCTGGTCATCGCGTTAAAGTGATTTACTCACCTTTTCCTAGCACTGGCCCTGCACCCAATCCACCTCCTTGGCTTGGCTGGAAGGCTACTGCGCTTGCGCAGCAAAACACTACTTTGCGCCAAGCTGCATCTCCTTATAGACATACATTGATTCAATGCAGCTCTATGGGGACGTTTAGCGCCTCCTTGCAGAGCGTGGAGACGCTGAACGTCAGTGCCCCAGGAAGCACCTCTAGTGGCCATTTGAGGAGTGGTCAATAGGAGTTACTAGGCAGTAATGCAAACACTGCCTTTTCTCTGAAAAGTCAGAGTTTACATTAAAAAGTCTGTAGGGACAGGCTATAGATACCAAAACAACTACAATAAACTAATTGTTTTGGTGACTGTAGCAGGGCTTAACAAAATTTGCTGAATGGCGCTGAATGTTCTCTATGGGAAAAAAATGGATTGGCTGAGATCATCAAGATTGATGATTGTAGTCATGGAGGCTTGGCCAGCTGCAGCGAGACCACCACAGCGTGGGGGGGAAAAGGGGAGTAAAAACCCCTCACCCATAGGGACAGGTCACCTAAACACACACTGACACACCCTGACTGACTCACTCACTGACACACACTCACATTCACTGCAATAACAACAGACATTAAGGTGACCACCCAGAGTCCCTAATTGGAGATTGAGTGGTTCGGCTTTACCTGGGGTCCAGTGGGGCTTCAGTATGCTCCCTGCTCTGCTCCATAGTGCACTGTTTAGTGATGCCTGGGCCAGAATGACGTCACATTCCGGCTCCCGGCATCACTGGAGGACACGCGAGAGAGAGAGCAGTACAGGGAGGTTACAGCTCCCTCGCGCGCCTGCCCATCTGCCTCAATCCTCCGGGAGCCTCCCGTCCGTGCGCACAGCCCACACTCTCCCTAAGCAGGATGAAAGCCCACGCTCTCCATCAGCTGGCCAACAGGCTCTCCCTTTAGCTGCCCGACCGCACGCCCATGCTCTTCATGAGCCGGCCGCCTGCCTCTACTCATAGGCAGCCGACCACCACAGGGGCTGAATGAGCCAACAAATCCCATGAAAGTAACAAACCCGTTTTAGAAAATTCTGACCAGGTGCTGCTTCCCACCTCCACTACAGCCAACCAGCCAACTCTACAAGGCTTACAGAAGCTCACAGGCAGGAGCTTAGGGTCACGGTTGACTGTAATGGAGGGGAAAAAAAATAAAAAAAATCAGCACCTGGTGAACCCAGGTTAGAAGTTAAGCTATTCTAAAAATGGTTTGACTTCTTGAAAGAGGAGTTGGTGAGACACCAGGGTATCCCTGGTACCATAATATCATGCCAGGATCCTGAAAACAGTACACATTTTTACCCAGTGACAGGGACTATTCCATTTCCCTGGTCACTTGAAATAAAGGACTTGATGTTTATTATACAGATCAGTCTAAACTTCATATCATGAATC
Organism: Pelobates fuscus; assembly: GCF_036172605.1. Taxonomy (NCBI): domain Eukaryota; kingdom Metazoa; phylum Chordata; class Amphibia; order Anura; family Pelobatidae; genus Pelobates; species Pelobates fuscus. Next base: position 21,378,025 of record NC_086328.1, read on the forward strand.
ACTGCCATTTGTGGTATTACTCACGATCTACATTATGGAACATTTCAATGACCAAAAAAAAAAATTTCATCCTGTATGTTTTCCTCCCTAATTTGTATACAATATCTATGCTCTTGAAAGGAACAAGTAAAAGAGATAGATATATATATATGAAATAAATACATTTAAAAAAAAAAAAAAAGAAGAAGGGGGCTGCAGCTATTTGCACTCTGTATGTGATCGTTATCACCCCTAATAAAATGAGTAATAGGAGTGGTGTTGTGAATGCTTATTTAGGAATACATGAGTGACTTTTTTAGAAAAGGGACCATAACAACTTTATCTAAATGAAGTTATGGTGCAAGGTCGTTTCAGGCACCAGCTTACTTGAAAGGGTTAAGGCCAACGGCCAAACTGTTCCAGAACCATTATTAAAGATTGAATATTTACATTAACATCATGCATACCAAGCAAGTAATCCTTGTAAGCCTCAAACCGTTCATAGAACAGGAGATTGTTCGTCTGAAAGAGGTCTGGAAACAGCATGTTCCCTGTGGATACAAAGTGCGGTATGGTTTTCCCGAGTCTCTTGTAGCTCCCATAGTCACTGGCACTGTCCTCGTCTTGGAACAAAACTAGAGAAAAAGAGAGCAAAATGTTTCAGTTACATAAAGCGACTCTGGCCATCTCCCTGGGTGGTCTGATCGGACCTCGGTTATTCTACTTCCATCAATATTAGGACTTCACTAATTGAGCGTCATTTAAACCTTTCAGCAGAAACCTTACAGGATCTACAGCTCTCCACCAAGAACAAACATAGGAAACCCTGGAACAATAACGAGCCTCTTACTGAACACAATATGGGGAAAACAGTTACACTACGCCTACATTTACATCACCTCTCTGGTTGTTTTCCTTCATCACCTCGAGCAGATTACACTTCAAGTGGAAGAAAGGTTTCTAATTTAATATCAATGTGTGTGTTAATGCTATTGTATCCATCATTCAATCCACCTTATTATGCAGTGCTATTTCTTATCATACCTAAACAAACATTTTGAAATTCACTTTAGAAGCAGCGGGTGACCAACATGAATTGAAAGTCGCTGCTTTTGAGGTAATTCAACAACAGACCGAAAACAAACAATTTCATCCAATCTGTGTTTTATCATACAGGCCTTTAAAGCCTTCGGTAGTATTCCCTTCTCATCACCCCAACCTTCTGAGATTTGATTCCTTCCACCAAGAGGGGTAAACTAATCTAAACATTTCTATGACACACATTAATTGCTCATTTATCCCTAAACAAAACTCTGATTATTTAAACTGATTATTTAGCTTAAGAAATCACTGCATGTTCCCCTACATAGTGATTAAACTAATCTATACATTGTACTAACCAGATTTCCACCCTATGCATGGATTTCAAATAATTTCTATATATTTTGGTAAAGAGTATAAATAAAATGTCAGCTGTGTGCACAGAATTTTGGGATGCTGTTCATATAATGGGATACAGCTGGTCCTTAGATTTCCAAATGCTAACTTTGAAGAGAAGTGGCAGTCTGTAAACATATACAATCAAATGCATAGATTAAAGTACACTGCTCAAAAAAATAAAGGGAACACTTAAACAACACAATGTAACTCCAAGTCAATCACACTTCTGTGAAATCAAACTGTCCACTTAGGAAGCAACACTGAGTGAATCAATTTCACATGCTGTTGTGCAAATGGGATAGACAACAGGTGGAAATTATAGGCAATTAGCAAGACACCCACAATAAAGGAGTGGTTCTGCAGGTGGTGACCACAGACCACTTCTCAGTTCCTATGCTTCCTGTCTGATGTTTTGGTCACTTTTGAATGCTGGCGGTGCTTTCACTCTAGTGGTAGCATGAGACTGAGTCTACAACCCACACAAGTGGCTCAGGTAGTGCAGCTCATCCAGGATGGCACATCAATGCAAGCTGTGGCAAGAAGGTTTGCTGTGTCTGTCAGCGTAGTGTCCAGAGCATGGAGGTGCTATCAGGAGACAGGCCAGTACATCAGGAGATGTGGAGGAGGCCGTAGGAGGGCAACAACCCAGCAGCAGGACCGCTACCTCCGCCTTTGTGCAAGGAGGAACAGGAGGAGCACTGCCAAAGCCCTGCAAAATGATCTCCAGCAGGCCACAAATGTGCATGTGTCTGCTCAAACAGTCAGAAACAGACTCCATGAGGGTGGTATGAGCGCCCGACGTCCACAGGTGGGGGTTGTGCTTACAGCCCAACACCGTGCAGGACGTTTGGCATTTGCCAGAGAACACCAAGATTGGCAAATTCGCCACTGGGCCCTGTGCTCTTCACAGATGAAAGCAGGTTCACACTGAGCACATGTGACAGACGTGACAGTCTGGAGACGCCGTGGAGAACGTTCTGCTGCCTGCAACATCCTCCAGCATGACCGGTTTAGCAGTAGGTCAATAATGGTGTGGGGTGGCATTTCTTTGGGGGGCCGCACAGCCCTCCATGTGCTCGCCAGAGGTTGCCTACCTGGCATTAGGTACCGAGATGAGATCATCAGACCCCTTGAGAGACCATATGCTGGTGCGGTTGGCCCTGGGTTCATCCTAACGCAAGACAATCATGTGGCTGGAGTGTGTCAGCAGTTCCTTCAAGACGAAGGCATTGATGTTATGGACTGGCCTGCCCGTTCCCCAGACCTGAATCCAATTGAGCACATCATGTCTCGCTCCATCCACCAACGTCACGTTGCACCACAGACTGTCCAGGAGTTGGCAGATGCTTTAGTCCAGGTCTGGGAGGAGATCCCACAGGAGACCATCCGCCACCTCATCAGGAGCATGCACAGGCGTTGTAGGGAGGTCATACAGGCACATGGAGGCCACACACACTACTGAGCCTCATTTTGACTTGTTTTAAGGACATTACATCAAAAGTTGTATCAGCCTGTAGTGTGTTTTTCCACTTTAACCCCTTAACACCGCAGCCAAATGTACAAGTTGTGAACAGAACAAAACGTAAACAAAACCTGGCATTTGCGCTATATGTCTGTCCAACCGTAATTCACCTCTTTCATTTGAAATGCATCCCCCCTTATTATATATCATTTTATTCAGGGGAAACAGGGCTTTCATTTAACATCAAATATTTAGGTATTAAACATAATTTAATATAAAAAATATATAAAAAAAAATGGGAGAAAAACATATTTTTTTAATTTTTTTTCGTTTTATGTGACATTTTAACTGTGGATGTCAAAATACTGTTTGCTTTTACTGCAATACAATACACATATTTGTATTCAGCGATGTCTCACGTGTAAAACAGTACCCCCTATGTACAGGTTTTATGGTGTTTTGGGAAGTTACAGGGTCAAATATAGCGTGTTACATTTGAAATTGAAATTCGCCAGATTGGTTACGTTGCCTTTGAGACTGTATAGTAGCCCAGAAATTAAATTTACACCCATAATGGCATACCATTTGCAATAGTAGACAACCCAAGGTATTGCAAATGGGGTATGTCCAGTCTTTTTTAGTAGCCATTTGGTCACAAACACTGGCCAAAGTTAGCGTTTGTTTGTGTGTGAAAAATGCAAAAAACGCCAATTTTGGCCAGTGTTTGTGACTAAGTGGCTACTAAAAAAGTCTGGACAAACCCCATTTGCAATACCTTGGGTTGTCTACTATTGCAAATGGTATGCCATCATAGGGGTAATTTTCATTCTTGGGCTACCATAGGGTCACAAAGGCAACGTAAGCAATCTGGCGAATTTTAATGTGAAAAAAATGAAACACAAGCCTTATATTTGACGCTGTAACTTTTGAAAACACCATAAAACCTGTACATGTGGGGTACTGTTGTACTCGGGAGACTTCGCTCAACACAAATATTTTTATTTCAAAACAGTAAAAAGTATTGCAGCAATAATATCGTCCGTGTAAGTGCTGTTTGTGCGTGAAAAATGCAGAAAACGTCACTTTTACTGGCGATATCATCATTGTAATACATTTTACTGTTTTGAAACACTAATTTGTGTTCAGCAAAGTCTCCCGAGTAAACCAGTACCCCCCATGTACAGGTTTTATGGTGTCTTGGAAAGTTATAGGGTTAAATATAGTGCTAGCAAATTAAATTCCCTATACTTTTGGCATGGGTTGTCAGGCAGGTCCCGCTAATTGTAATTAATTAGGATACCTAATTATGTAAAATTATTACATAAATATATGTGTAGAATTAATATATGTATATATATATATATATATATATATATATATACATATGTATATATAATTTTTTAAATATTTTTATTTATATATGTAGTAAGGCCATTTGGCCTGTATTTGTGGGAGGGGCTTAAGTTAACTCAACCCCCTATATAAGCTACACCCCTTACCTGACTCCTTACCGATCAAGGTCAGCGTCTGAATGCACTTCCGGTTCATCCAGTCGCCATTTTGGATTCTTCTGTGTTCCCACGAGGTCTTCCACGCTGAAACTGTGTCCTGGAACCCAGCAACAGGTTTCCGTCCGACCAGCTTCTAAATCTCCTGTTCATCACCGCAGATTACATCCCAGGCACTCGCATACCGTAAGTTGACCTACCCGTTCCGCCAGGCTACAGTCCCACGGCGTCGGTAACGGGCCAGGTCCACACTTTACGGCGGGAAATGTTTTACAACCCCATCCCCGGTCCGGGCATACAACTGTTAAGAAATGCGTCCTTCAGACATAGACTACTGCAGCATACCTGCCCTCACACGTATCTGTTCCATTTCGGGCTCACAGCATACACTGGGGTATTAAGTACTGTTGCCACATATCGGTTAAAACTACATTTGTCACCACGGCACCACGGGCAGTCACATATACTAACCTCGTCCTGGCAAAATCCGTTGCCCGACCGGGCAGTATCAAAACGCCAGGTTACATTATATATACATACACATGTCCAACTGTTACTATTACCACACATGGCAGTCTGTTTTACAACAGACGGGGGCCGCCATTAGTAGCCTCACCGATAGAAGTAGCTTGTCACTGACCTATTTTAATACAGCTATGTTATACCAAAACTTAAGGCACATAGATTTTTCCCCCATACCTGGTTGGATAGCATACCAGGCCAGCACTCGGTCACACCGATATAAGTCACTCACACGCCGGAACTACATTCCCCACAAATGCTCCCACAAACCGCCAATCACAGGCCCCCTTGCATTTACATTAAAGTCGCACGCCGGAACACGCAATTACAGGCACCATTACCATAACACGTTGATTTAATTCTTACACTAAAACTCATACTAAAAGTCATTCCACGCCGGAACTACATTTCCCATAATCCCTCCATACAGACGCCCAATCACATCCCCCCCCTGGTTATTTTCAAATTAAAATTATAAAATTACGCTGACAGTACAATCATAGCGCAAATCACGTGATTCCCTTGATCCAACCACATTTTAAAATTTCGTGGGCTATACATAACACAGCTTCATATTGGTTATCATTTAACTTCTCTTTCAATTCATTTTTTCACGTTACAATTGCACCGCTGATTAAATCACTGCCACACTTTTACCACTTCACAATCGTTCTGTAAAATCAATACATGCTGTACATAACCACAGCGCCACCTACAGGTTATTTTACAGTACAGCATCTTATTCACATGATGATTATTACTCACAGACATTCATATACACATCCTGACACTAAAGTATTTTACATACGTCAGGAAACAATCTCTCAAACATTCCACATACGGGCACGCCTTAGGGCACGATTGTTCGTCATACCATTGGAATAAATATTGATGATTGGGTTTACATTAAAAAATAAATGGTTTATGCGTTGTATTTATTTTCATACGGTCTCCATCTATTCAGTTGCAGGTATCTACTGCCACCTAAACGGATTGTCTAGAAATCTTTAACTAGACCACCAGGTACGTACACCTGCTCACAGATTATCCAAATACTACCCCCATAAATAGATAAAGTACTGGCAGATAGGGTCATAGGGGCCAATAACGTTGTATCTCCCTCTTTGCATTATGCTTCGGTTTAGCGGTCCCGCGAGGCCAACACCCCGCCTCATACTCGGAGGCATACATCCCTCGAGCCACACGTGAGCTAGCCGCCTCGCATGTTTTATAGAGAGGGCCTCACCAGTCACTCCCTTCCCCTTTTTCTGGAATTATGTCACTGAGAGGCCATCAATTGGCCACCACGATCAGTGGCCACTTAAAAAACTCCATCGCGCCAACGCATAGATAGAGCCTCTCAAGCCACTTGGCACTAGCAGGGCCTCACCAGCCACCAACTGAGGAATAATCGTTTCGCCTCACGGCATAGCTAGCAAGCCAGTACTAAAACACCTGGTTCAAATAATAATAATTTCACTTATTTTTAGTTAATCATGTCTCATGCCAGTGGTGAAGGGCTGTCGCTCCCTAGTTCCCCAGCTATGGGCGAGACACCTTCTCACAGGGGAGATATGACCAGTCCAGCGTCAATCAGATCCTGGACTATACCACGCATCACCACCGAGTTAAGGAGACGGCAAATTCCCTACCCTGCTACGGCAAGGAAAGCGGAATTATTTCGACTCCTTAACACAACAACGAATAACACGGAAGCAGGGGAAGGCCCCAGCACCACCAGATCGGGAGACATCCAGGCTATGCTGACCTCACTCATGAGCTCCATGGGCAAGGTCAACGACAGACTGGCTAACCTCGAGGCGGTGACCACAGCCCTTACCACGGCAGGCCTTCCCGACACCGCTCAAACGACACCAGTCGTAACAGTGACCACGGGAAACGGTAACACTTCAGATACCCATGACGTTGATCCCGCACACACTATCCCAGCCCACATCAAGAAAGACATCCTGGAGGGCAAAGATGTCAACTTAGCATCCTTACTAATTGCCTCCCAGGATGTGGTAGAAAACAAAACCTACATGTATGATGAGGTATCGGTGGTGGTCAGATCTAAAGACTCCAGGTTGAACAGTAAACTGACCATCCCGGAATTTGTATTAGCATTTGGTATTTTCAGAGATGTTATGTGTGAAGTGTACCCTACTAGAAGAGAAGAATTCGACCGTTACATGCACAAGCTGGTGGACCTTGGTAACAAATACGGCGGGTCAGCCTTTTACGATTATCACAGGTCATTTTCCACCAAAGTGGCTGGCGCGTTTTCCCAGTATGGTACCCGTATCAATTGGAGCAGGCTAGACACAGAAATCTTCTGCAGACACTTTGCAGGGCTCAAGACACCGGCTTGTGTATCATGTTCTTCTACGACACACACCACAAATTTTTGTTCCAGCACTGCAGACGACCACAGCCAAGCTCCCAACACTGGCTACGCCGGAAAGACAGGAAGGAACGCCAGAGACAAGCTGGGCCGTCCTATAATTTTCTTCGGAAAATCACAAATTTGCAATAACTTTAATGGTGGCACATGTAGTTTCAGTGCATGTAGATTGTTGCACATTTGTTCTCAATGTTTCAGGGCACATGCCAAATCCATGTGCCCTAATAAAATGTATCCTAAACCCTACCTAACGTCTGTTAACATTGATGTTCTAGCAGCACTACTAGCCAACCACCCATCCAGACACCTGGTAGATTTTCTTGTTACAGGATTCAACGAAGGGTTCCACACAGGCATCCTACACATGCCCACTGGCCAACTAGAATGCCCAAATTTACAGTCGGCAAACCAGAACCCAACAGCAGTAGATACCCTAATAGCCCAAGAATTGGCAGAAGGGTTCGTGTTCGGTCCATTCTTAACCCCACCATTTACATCATGGCGTACAAACCCCATCGGGATTGTCACGGGTAAAACTTCCCTCAAGCAAAGACTCATTATTGATCTTTCAGCCCCTCATACCTCCCCTACCCCAAGTCTCAACTCCCTCATTCCCTCCGAGGAATTTTCCCTTCAATACGCCACCATCGATCACGCCATTACAGCCATCACACAGAATGGGGTTGGAGCTTGGTTAAGTAAAACAGACATTACGAATGCCTTCAAACTACTACCAATCCACCCTACACTCTGGCACCTACATGGTATTAAATGGGCAGACAAGTACTATTTCTTCTCCCGCTTAACCTTTGGGTCAAAAAGCAGCCCAAAGATTTTTGACACTTTCGCTGAAACCCTTTGCTGGTTACTTCTGAACATCTCAAGATGCCCCATGGTCATCCATTACCTCGACGACTTCCTAATGATAGAAGGGAACGAACTTCCGCCCAGCAGCCTCAAAGAAGCCCTTAATCTATTTCACCACTTGGGTGTCCCGGTATCCCTCAAGAAAACCGAAGGTCCTGACACCATCATAACATTTCTGGGGATACAACTGGATTCGGCATCCATGCAAGCAAGCTTACCACCCGACAAAGTCGACAACATCATCAATAGCATAAACCACTACATTTTTCTGGGTACATGCAACCGTAAGGAACTCCAGTCCCTTATAGGTTCATTAAACTTCGCCATGCGCATCATCCCTCAAGGAAGGGCCTTCATATCCAGACTACTTTGTCTTTTTCCCCACTTTCAACACGAGAACCACAGACTGTCCATGGACCCACAAGCCACAGCAGACCTACAGATGTGGAGGAGGTTCTTGACCAGCTGGAACGGTAAAAGTCTGTTCCTCCCCGCCTTATCAGAGACGTCACCAACCGTATGGTCAGACGCAGCATCTAACAAAGGTTTTTCAGCCATCTTCGGTACCAAATGGCTTTGGGGCGCATGGCCAGAAGAAGTCCGTAACGTTGAAGGGTTTTTCACAACCTCAGCCCTCTTTGAGATCTACCCTATCGTGGCAGCTGCGGTGGCATGGGGACATCAATGGTCAGGCTTGTCTGTTCGCTGTCACTCAGATAACCAAGCCACATGTCACATAATAAACAAAGGCCGTTCATCATCCCTTACAATTATGAGGTTTCTTAGAAGGCTCACGTGGTTGGCAGCATGTCACAACTTCTACTTGGTTTGCTTTCATGTACCGGGTATTAGTAATGTAGCAGCTGACAGCCTGTCTCGTTTTAAATTTCAGGACTTTCGTCAAGCACACCCGTCAGCAGCTCAAGCAGCCACAGTAGCACCCCCGTTCTCACAACTAACCATGGACTAGACATTATAATGGAGCATAGCAGGGATCTAGCCACATTAGCACTATCACACAACACTCAAGCGACATACAACAGAGCCTTTACACTGTATAATAGATTTCTGGCAGATCACAACATATCACAACCTTTTGTCATGTCATCTGTCATAGCTTTCGCTTCCTTTTGCCACCTCAAATTACACTTATCATATAACACAATTAAACTATATCTTACCGGCATACAACACCACATACTAACCATAAAACCTAACACACAGAGCTTCATGTCATCATACCAGGTAAAAATTATACTCAGAGGTATACAGAAATCCGTACCTCCACGACCACCACAACGCTTACCCATTGACATAGAACTTTTCCAGTCATTATCCGACCTATTAGATTCCAGACCTTTCCACACTACCGCAAACACAGTCATTAAAACAGCCATGTATACAGCCTTCTACGGATTCCTCAGGCCAAGGGAGTTCACCACTGTCACAACTGACCAAAAAGACAGGTGCCTGCTACACAAACACCTTATAAAACATGGCGACCACTACATACTCTCTTTACCCCAATCAAAGACAAGCCAACATGCGACCCCAGTAGAAATCACATATTACCCTACCCTAAACAAATGGTGTCCAGTAGCAGCCTTAGACTCCTATCTTCTCAACACCACAGCACTACCCTCACAACCATTATTCCAACTACAACACACAGTACTCACCACCACGGCATTCATAAGATATATACGATCCCTGCTAACAATGCTGGGTCTCAAACCTTCCCACTACTCTGGTCACTCATTTCGCATAGGAGCAGCCTCCACCGCATCCAGCGCAAACGTACCAGTACACGTCATCAAGGCATTGGGGCGTTGGAAATCATCTGCCTATACTACATATATCCCCAAGCCAACACAAGAATTAAGAAATGCTTTTAAAGCCATATCTGGATAAATTGTATATATTGTTGACTGTAATAAATCTTTTGTTATTCATTTTTGCCCTCTTTATTTACAGGCCTACCGTATCGTCGGTATCGGCACACCACAACCGACTTGCTCTTTTATACTATTCCCATTTCTTACTGAAGTCTCACTTCTTATACAAGTACTTTGCCCCTTACACAAGTAGTAAGGCCATTTGGCCTGTATTTGTGGGAGGGGCTTAAGTTAACTCAACCCCCTATATAAGCTACACCCCTTACCTGACTCCTTACCGATCAAGGTCAGCGTCTGAATGCCCCTCCCACCCACTCCTCATTTCAACACTTTTCTCTTTCTTTTCTTTCCATTTTTCCTTTACTCCCATACTACTTGGTGGGCCCTCTTTATTTACAGGACTACCGTATCGTCGGTATCGGCACACCACAACCGACTTGCTCTTTTATACTATTCCCATTTCTTACTGAAGTCTCACTTCTTATACAAGTACTTTGCCCCTTACACAAATAGGTATATATAGTGATATATAAGTATATATTTATGTATATAGATATATATATTATGATATATATTATTTTGTTCTATGTGTATTTTGATATAAATATATATATTATTATCACAATACAGTTAGAACGAAATATTTTATTTAACTGTAATTTTTTTAATTTATTTTTTGAACGAATATTTTATTTTTTTTACAGGACAGGGGGCAGAGACAGTGTCAGCCAGTGATTTCACATCACTGGCTGACACACAGGATCAGTGATCACAGTGACTGCCTGTCACTGTGATCACCTCCTGCAGATTGGGTAATTGACCACAGGGGGGAGTGCCTGGGTGGTACAAGCACTCCCCCCTTCCAATCTGCAGGGGGATCATTGTGCCAGTTACATGTGTCAGCCAATAGGCTGACACATGTAACACTGATCGCAGTGACAGGCTGTCACTGCGATCAGAGTGCTTTGAGATCGCAGTGACAGCCTGTCACTGCGATCAGACTTAGCAGATCGCGGTCACCAACCCCAGGGGGACTGCCTGGGGGGCCAGGTAAGTCCCCCGACCGCGATCTGCACAAGGGGAAAGCCGCCGGCCGCATGTGTCAGCCAATTTGAAATCGGCTGACACATGCTGAATACTGGTCGCAGTGACAGCCTGTCACTGCGATCAGAGACTGCAGATCGCGGTCACCGGCCACAGGGGGGGTTGCCCGGGGGGCCAGGCATCCCCCCCGACCGCGATCTGCAGCGGGAGAATACCGCCGGCCACGTGGGCGGCAATAAAAGCGAGGACGTACTATTACGCCCGCCGGCGTTTAGAGCCGGTTTCTGCGTGGCGTAATAGTACGTCCTCCGGGCTTAAAGGGTTAAATTTTGAGTGCGACTCCAAATCCAGACCTTCATGGGTTGAAAAATTTGATTTCCATTTTTTTTTTTTTTTTTGTGTGATTTTGTTGTCAGCACGTTCAACTATGTAAAGAACAAAGTATTTCAGAAGAATATTTAATTCATTCAGATCTAGGATGTTATTTTTGTGTTCCCTTTATTTTTTTGAGCAGTGTACATACCTGCTTGAATGTAAATCTTTAATCCATAGGATTCACAAAAAGCTTACTTTAAAAGGGTAACGTTCTCTTTTGGAATTTTATCATAATCAAATAAACCCACTAAAAAGTTAGCTATTGGCTGTGCGAAAAAGGTGTTAATTATCTGTAGATTAATTTTTAAATTGGCATATTCTGCCAGCTAACACAGAGCACAGCATGCAAATTAGTGAACTCTTGCCGAGGCGTACAGAGTCATGTGTGCACACTGTCTGGCCGGAGAAAAATGCTGGCCGTACTTGTGCGCGTATGAAGTTTTCCATTAGATGCCCAAGTCATTATGGGATACAAAATCACCCAGAGCATGGAAATACAGCAGAGGGAAGTGGTTTTTAACTTGGCCTTGCTGCTATATTCATCTCTGCAACGGCATTTTCTTGGGTATGGGAGCCATCACTTCTCTGAAAATAACAGCTCTTCTTTATGGACACTAAAATGTATGATTTTATTTTAATTAGTTACTTTTTTTTTATTATTCTTTGTTTTTGCAGTGCATAGGGTAACAAACCATCTCTCAGAGATTGCATTGAAGAAGAAGAAAAAAAACATAGTAAGGCAAGAGTCACATGAAAGGTCGTGGACTGCACTTTTTTTTTGTTTAAGTAGAAAAGACTGCAAGAGCACCATTCTATGAGAAGATAAAACATGGGTAGCCCTGTGTAGCTCTATACATAGTGCACTAAAAACAGGTATTTGCATCAAACAGTAAGCAAAGGGAAAGCTACAATAAGGCTGCAGGACTCTATGTAGGGTGTGCCAGCCCTTCAGCCAATTCCGAGAGCTGGTGAGGCCCAGATTACGCAGTTTTCAACAGCATCAAATAGTTTTCGCTGACCGAGACTGTGTGCCAGACAGTCCAGTGTAATTTTAATTACGGCAGCAAGCGATGCTCGTTGTCACAGCACCTCAGCCCTGCACCTCCTGTAGTCCGATGTGCAGATGCTTGATTCAGGCAGGCTTTGCAGGGAGCGGAGAGATTTTTTTTTTTCTCCACAGGTGGAACGGGTTGCTCTGGAGGGCCGCGGCCCGGCTAGATGACGTGGCGGTAAGTCTCCGGTCACAGAGCTTCGCCCAAAATCGATAGCAACTGCGGTCAAATGCCAGGAGGAACAGATCCGCGCGTGGGAGTGAGCATGGTATGGTGTCCATGATTGCTGGCCCCAGCGGGACGGTCATTTTGGTAGCTAGGCCTCTACTTTTCACCAGGTAGTTTGAGCTTCTGTCGGGCTGGTCACTTCGATACCCCAGTGGAGACCGGAATATCCCCAACTGGTCCAAAGAGGGGGGAACAGGGCTTAGGATTAGTAGGCTCCAGATCAAGGACGAGGATCGGCCGCCTCCCCGCCCTCGACTGTAGCTGCAGGCCTCAGAGGAGCTTTACATGGGCTGTGTCCGCAGGATTCAGGCTGAGATGACCCCTTAATTAGTTCCTCTTGACAACTAATCAGGGAATGGCTGATTTTAATGAAGAATTAACAATTACCTGCTAAGTCACGGTTTTCTGAGGGAGAGAGTACAAGCAAAAAAAAAAAAAAGAATCATGTAAACACAAAAAATAATGTCTAACCATTATTGTTGATGGTATGCATTGTTTTTGTTACTGTGCAAAACAATAAAAATCAGGTGTCATCGCAATGAGTAGATGGCAAGGACTAGTCTATAAATCACATAGCAACATGAAAACCAACAGCCACCAACGAATATAAATATAAATGGCAATCTTACATCGCCCAAAAGAAAGGTGACAGGGCCTGTGCACCAATTCCACTGCATTAAGATGAAGTGGTTTTAGTGCTTAGAGTTGCCCTTTTAAAGGAGCACTCAAAGTACAATAACCCCATACAATGTGCTAGAAGCTCGAGCTGTCCTGTAGCTGTACTCTAAGTGTCCAGCAGCGCCTGCCGGACCCCAAGAAAAAAAAAAAAAAAAAAAAAACGTTCTAAAACAGGTTGACTGCATACAAAAGGGGGGATTTTCCGAGGTACGCCTGGCACCAGAGCAGTTACAGCGCCTTGTAGTGGTTATACAGCTTGGAGTGTTCCTTTAAAACAATATCTATAGTACTCGTTTGGAAACTCATGGCTCAAGTGCTATTACCAGTAGAGTAGTCCAAAACAACTATTTCCTTTAACATTTTTCTCTGCAGGGAGCCCAACTCAAGCTTTAAGAATCCCTAACAGCTAAAAAAAAAAAAAAAAAATGTTTTTACTTTGCATTTGATAACAAGTGACAACAGTACTTCAGAACCGAAGCAACCGGAATATATGAAATGTAACGTACAAAGTGACAGTGCCGTGACAGCCACAAGGTATCCCTCCAATGCAAGATCTCAAATTTGCAGGACAGAAGGACAGTGTCCAAATGGCTTTGTCCGACCAGTGGCATAACTCTGCTTCAGCGCCAACCGGGGTCTCCATGTTTCAGGACAGACGCCAAAAGAGTCAAACTGAGAATTTAGTTTCCGTGAAATGCAGATTAACCCCTTAAGGACACATGACATGTGTGACATGTCATGATTCCCTTTTATTCCAGAAGTTTGGTCCTTAAGGGGTTAATGTGTCCAAATGCTCCGTCTGTGCCTTCTCCGGAGGCAGTTGCGATGCTTGTATCTCATTTTCACATTTATTAAAATGTAAGTTTCATGACTTCTTAACTGTATCATGTCTGAACACCTTGTCAAGGCTCTGGCCATCATATACAGACTTTACCTCTTTTCCAGTCACTAATATGCTGCATCTGCAACGTTGTATAACTTTTCTTGTAAAATCTCTCCTTCGCCCTCTTCCTTCCAATCTCCTTTCCTCTCTGATCCTTAATATTCAGGGAAGCTCAAGGGGTTGTTATCTAACACTTTATTTACGGTTTTACTCATCTCTTTGTGCTACAAAAACATTTCACTTTTCACATATATGCAACGGTCTTTCCATAGCCTTATGTGTTCTTTAAGACTTGGTATTATTTATTGCTTGACCCTATTGTCAATGGTATGTATTGCAACTCATTCCATTAAAAAAAAAAAAGATACACTGCAGGTGGCCCCCATTTTATGCTCAGCTGGTCCTTTCCCTATATGTAGCCCCCCGGTTACAGTCAGCTGCTCCTCTCCCTATAGGTAGCCCCCCGGTTACAGTCAGCTGCTCCTCCCCTGTAGGTAGCCCCCCGGTTACAGTCAGCTGCTCCTCTCCCTATAGGTAGCCCCCCGGTTACAGTCAGCTGCTCCTCTCCCTATAGGTAGCCCCCCGGTTACAGTCAGCTGCTCCTCTCCCTATAGGTAGCCCCCCGGTTACAGTCAGCTGCTCCTCTCCCTATAGGTAGCCCCCCGGTTACAGTCAGCTGCTCCTCTCCCTATAGGTAGCCCCCCGGTTACAGTCAGCTGCTCCTCTCCCTATAGGTAGCAACCCGGTTACAGTCAGCTCCTCCTCTCCCTATAGGTAGCCCCCCGGTTACAGTCAGCTCCTCCTTTCCCTATAGGTAGCCCCCCGGTTACAGTCAGCTCCTCCTTTCCCTATAGGTAGCCCCCCGGTTACAGTCAGCTGCTCCTCTCCCTATAGGGAACCCCCAGTTACAGTCAGCTGGTCCTCTCCCTATAGGTTGCCCTGGTTACAGTCAGCTGGTCCTCTCCCTATAGGTTGCCCTGGTTACAGTCAGCTGGTCCTCTCCCTATAGGTAGCCCCCCGGTTACAGCCAGCTGGTCCTCTCCCTATAGGTAGCCCCCTGGTTACAGCCAGCTGGTCCTCTCCCTATAGGTAGCCCCCTGGTTACAGCCAGCTGGTCCTCTCCCTATAGGTAGCCCCCGGTTACAGTCAGCTGGTCCTCTCCCTATAGTTAGCCCCCTGGTTAGTCAGCTGGTCCTCTCCCTATAGGTAGCCCCCTGGTTACAGCCTGCTGGTCCTCTCCCTATAGGTAGCCCCCTGGTTACAGCCAGCTGGTCCTCTCCCTATAGGCAGCCCCTGGTTGCCTGGTGAATGCTATTCTCTGGTTAGGGAGTGCTAGGTATCCATGGTTAGTTAGTTATCTGGTTGTCACTTACCCTGCCGCACATCCAGTCTGCCCTCGGGGCTCTGATCACTGGGAGCAGGAAGATCAGCCTTCACCCTGCCCACAGCCACCTCCTCCATATCTGCCATCCGCCCAGCACACACAGCCAGCCCGGTCACTGACAGCCACTCCCAGCACACACAGCCAACCCGGTCACCGAGAGCCACTCCCAGCCCGGTCACTCGCCTGGCCTCCCAGCATTCAATGCGCGCTCGGAGCGCTGACCCTCCCACTAACATTCAAATCTAGCGGGCACTGCTCTACCCTCTGACGTCATCACAGCCCAGCTCTCTGACTGGATAACAGCTCATACCATAGAGTCCGGAGAGCCCTGGAAACTAGTTTGCCCCATCTAGTGGCAGGAGTGTCAATGACAGGCTCTCCAATAAACCTTAGTTTATATATACAGTATAGCTCTTCCAGTTTATAAATACATTTTACAAGTGATAAAAAAAATCCATTAAATATTCATACACTGCTGAGAACCTGCACTGCCACAATCTCTGTCCCAGAATCACCATAGTCCCCTTAAATCAGCTCTATCAGCCTCCAGTAATCCATTAATATACACAGCTAGGTTTACTGAGTGCTAACAACAGACACAGTGTTATTTAAATCAGTTAGGCTCAGATTAAAGATTAGTGATGTGAGTCCCCAGCATGTGCACATAGACCTACTGCTACATTAACGCTTTTAGTGATGCATGCATACATTTCAAAATGAAATAAATAAGTAAAGGGACACTATAGACTCCCGGATCACTTCAACACATTGAAATGTTCTGGGTGCAGTATCCCTGTCTCCCTTAGCCTTGCAATGTTTATATTGTAGGGTTAGGACAGTCTTTAGTGTCTACCAGACAGCCACTAGAGACACGTCCTGCTGTTTCACAGCGTTTGATTCAGTGAAATGACACTGGACAGCCTCACACTGTGCATGAGGACATCCTGCATCTTCAAATCCCCCATAGGGAAGCACTGATTCAATGCGCTCAACGCGCATGCACTATCCCCTCTGACATTGCTGACGATGAAGGAGGCAGAGACAGAGCCAGCGCCAGGACCCTTGGTGCTTGAATAAGGTAAGTGAGAAAAGGGTGTGTTTAACCCTTTGTCTGATTGGGGAGTGAGTGGGGCTTGTTATTCCTAATACCTTTAAAAATAATGCGGGGTCCATTAGACCAGGCAGGGGCCAATAGAATGGCCTTACTATTGCCACCAGTGCTGACTGCTGGAAAAGAATAACTAAATAATGGGACTTTGAGAATAATTATCTCCTGGGGATGCCAAGGGGATGCCCAGATTCTTGCCCAGATTCTTGACCCCTGACATTTCAAAAATCGTCCTTGTCCTGACAGTTCAAAAAGGCAAAAATGCCCAGTTATCTGACCTTAATTGGACACTATAGGCACCCAGACCAGGAAGTTGTCTGCGTGCAGTGTCCATGTCCCCTTAGCCCTACAGCTGCAAACATTGCAGTTTTAGAGAAACCTCTTTAAGAAAACCTCTAGTTTGACTCTGTGAAACGACACTGGACATCTTTAATCTCTGCATGAGGACATCCAGCATCTTCTAAAAGCCCATAGGAAAGCACTGAGTCAATGCTTTCCTATGGGGAAGGCCTAATGTGCGTGCAACGCTCATTGCGCACGTGCATTAGGTCCCCCCATCGGCTGACATCGGTGGAGGAGGAACATGACCCAGCGCCAAGGGACTTCGGAACTGGATTCAGATAAGGGTGGGGCCAGAGTTATCCTTTAGTGTAAGGAATATATCCTTTCATCAGAAAGACTTAACGCCTCAGTATATTCATAGGGGCAGGGCCAGGGGTACATGAAAGAAGACTCACTGTTAGAACACTAACCTGTCAACCAATCACAGTGTGCTGATTGAATATTCAAGATGGCAGATGTGTATATAAAGATCTCTCTTGCCTTGAATGCTCAGTCTGAATAAAGACCGCTAGCCAGTCAGGTAGGAGGCTGAAGACTGGATATATTATTATTTTTTTGCCTGGTGGGTCCAGCCTAATATATCCCAGCAGAGCCATTGTAACAATATAATCAATATTATTCACTTTCCTGTCAGTTTTTTTAATGCTGTGGTTGATCAGTGTATATCAGTGTATATATATGTGGTAGACGCTGCATTCCCACAACAGCCTATATCACTCTCCCTTTCTTCCCTCAATACACACCCACACAAGCCCCTGTCTCATCCCAACTCACACAACAATCTCTATGGCTCCCAAACAACCACCCATCTAGTTACATTCGTCTTAATATTAATCATACCACAAACTGGTCACATCTAGTCAAATACCCACAAAATCACATATACCAAACTAGTCGCACTTACCCTTCCAATTATACCCCCCCCCCCCCCCCCCCAAATAAGTCCCATTCACCCATCTAAGCATATACACCAAACTGTTTGCATATATGTTTATATGAAGATATGGGGGGTAACTGCGGGAGCTGGGTTTGGTGCAGTAAGGAGGGTAAATTCAGCAGTCACATTTCTCATGCCATTATCTTATAATATTCTGATATTCTGATGATAAGATACCTCCTTACCTTGAAATTATAATAGTAATAAAGTATTTTATTTGGAATCTGGTGTTGCAATGGATTGTCTGTACTGTTAATACTGGCGCTGCAGTCAGCATTCAGTGTGGGTTAGTAAGGTATGGTACTCTCTACCTGAGTTACCTGTGCTCAAGCAGGGATTCTAAATATGACATACTAGATAGAAAACACATGTTTTGTGCACTAATAATTAACCAAGTATATGGACTATGTATACAATACTAACATTATTCTGGCTAATATTCCAAATTGGCTATTTTATGTCTAAAATCTGCAATTCACAGCTTAGTGAATACACCGCTATGAGCTTATGTCAACAGCACAGTTTAACATATGA
Organism: Pelobates fuscus; assembly: GCF_036172605.1. Taxonomy (NCBI): domain Eukaryota; kingdom Metazoa; phylum Chordata; class Amphibia; order Anura; family Pelobatidae; genus Pelobates; species Pelobates fuscus. The sequence goes on from NC_086328.1 coordinate 21,396,667, forward strand.
TCTTTATATTTAATGCATTCTGACAATGCAATTTCTATGAAATAAATTTTTTTTTTCTTATTTTACCACTAGGTGTCTCCCTAATCTCATAATATTTTTGGTTCTCTTACTTTCCCTAACTGCTTGAAAATGTAAACAGAATTTGTAAAAAAAAAAAAAAAATTTATCTGCAGCAGCAGGGCAACTGTCAGAACACTACATTAATTTATTTTATAGCTGATGAAACTGTGGAATGTTCAACTAAAAATAACCTAAATCCAAAAGACTAGCATTCTCTGTTTTATATGTATAACTAATACAAATATGCTTATGTCAAAGAGAGCAAGTATGCCATTAGAATTCTACCGCCACACAGGTCCATAAGTGGTTCTGTATGTCACTTCTTGGGATGGTTCGATAACTACCCGGGTTTCCGTGTGGTCCTCCTCGTCTCCACAATACTGCTAATCTGCAAATTCCTATTTCACTTTAGCCATATTTAGTTGCCTGTAGTGGTTATGGTGCTTAGGGTGCCACTTAATACCCCTGTTGTTATTCGTGCCTCTTTGTAATTTTTTAACTAGTGGCCCCTGCTGGCAAAGCTAAGGTTAATACTTCATGGGCAAAGGCATTAAATATATTCATTGGAGGGTGTGGCCAAGCGACTGAACTGAATGGCCGCATGGTCTCAGAGCTCCGGGACACGGCTAGAAATTTTGCCATCCTACCGCAGCAAAGCCCGACCGAGATAACCGACGAGGCAGGAGTGAGACGACGAGGCAGGAGTGAGGCGTAGCTGACTACGCCGGGGCCTATTCAGACCTGTCCGACGACCAGTCCCTAGACGAAGAGGTGGACGCAACGCTCGCGAGACCACCACCAACCGTAAAAACGTTCAGCCCAGACAAGGAACTGGTAACAACGGCGGTGCTTAAGGACCTGCTGGCGGGCTTACAACAAACTATATTGGCAGATATGGTGAACCTGCGTACAGACCTGTGGGGCCTGACGGGCCGGCTGGGTACAGTAGAAGCTACTGCAGGGGAACATGCACAGCAAACAGCCTCAATGCAACAAACCATACTGGGGCTGAAAAAGCAAAATTAAACCTATGACACCAGATTTGCAACCTAGAAGATATGAGACGTAAGAATAACTTGAAAATTAGGGGGGGTCCCGGAAACCGTACATACGGAGGAAATACCTCACATGCTGAGACGCCTTGCAGCAGCGCTGTTACCCCCAAGACAGGCTAAATCCCTGTCCCTAGAAGACTGCTTCTGCATCCCAAAAGCACCCAAGGCTCCAGCAGCAGCCCCAAGGGACTTAATAGTCCACATACACAGCGGGCGGGACAAAGCAACAATGCTCGCAGCCCTCAAGAATCAAGACCCTTACAACTTGCTGTTGTGGCACCATGTTTGTTAAAATGCGCACTTCAAAAATAAAGAATACAATTTTTTATTTTTTTTAAATACAAAATATATATATATATATATATATATATATATATATATACACATTTTAAACAAGCACAGCGGGCCTGCCTATATAAAAATACACAGCAACTGAGGCCAGTACACACACAAACACACATACACACACATTGTAATTAGAACTCTGTATGCATATCTCCACAACATTACTCACCTTTCATACCAAGTAAGACTTTATTTAAACATTTTCTCTGTTTTCTTTCTTCAAAATGGCTGGCTAAATGTGAGACATAAATGACTGTGCTTAGAGCCGTTATGGTATAAAGATGGCAAAAAAATTGCACTTGTTTTTGTAAATATGTATTTGCGAAGGAGAGGTTTTTCCCCGAAACAGTAATTTTTTGAATGTTGAAAATTATGTTCCCAGTTGCTGGATAAAGTGCTATGATTTCCAATTTTTTTTTTTTCACTGTAGGTATTGTAAAATATTTGTCTAGTTGCGCTTTAAAAACTTAAATAACACGAAGCAACTAAGATCGGCTGCTGTTTACTAAAATAGGAGACCCGCCACCTACTAATACTGGATCAATTTGCCAGTAATTAGCTATGTACAAATTATCAAAGTAAGCTGCACTAAAATGTATCAATTAAAAAATAATTTGAAAATGCCAGACACAAATGCTTCACTCAGACTGTGTACAATATAACAATAGTAGCAGTATGAAACAATTATAAGCAATAACTGTAAAAAGACAGATTATTGAACGGCAGTCAAATATGTGTTAATAAAGTCTGCCTTTTAACCCCTTCAGGACGGAGTCAATAGTACACGTTCTGATCAAAACAAAACGTAAACAAAAACTGGAATTTGCGCTATATGTCTGTTCACCCGTAGTTCCCCTCTTTCATATTAAATGCACCCACACTTATTATATATCATTTTGTTCAGGAGAAACAGGGCTTTCATTTCATATAAAATATTTGTATATGAAACAATTTATTATGAATAAAATTAAAAAAAACTGTGAGAAATTTTAATTTTTTTTTTAAATTTGTAGTTCCGTCTCACATTTTAGCTGTAAATGTCATAATACTGTTAGGTTTTACGGCAACAAAATGCACATATTTGTAATCAGCGATGTCTCACGAGTACAACAGTACCCCCCATTAACAGGTTTTATGGTGTTTTGGAAAGTTACAGGGTCAAATATAGAACGTTCCATTTTCAAATTGAAATTTGCCAGATTAGTAATGTTACCTTTGAGACGGTGTGGTAGCCCAGGAATGAGAATTACCCCCATAATGGCATACCATTTGAAAAAGTAGACAACCCAAGGTATTGAACGTGGGGTATGTTTAGTTTTTTTTAGTAGCCACTTAGTCACAAACACTGGCCAAAGTTAGCGTTCATATTTGTTTTTGTGTGAAAAAAGCAAAAAACTAATATTTGGCCAGTGTTTGTGACTAAGTGGCTACTAAAAATGACTGGACATACCCCATTTGCAATACCTTGGGTTGTCTACTTTTGCAAATGGTATGCCATCATGGGGGTAATTCTTATTCCTGGGCTACCATACGGTCTCAAAGGCAACATAACTAATCTGGCAAATTTCAATGTCAAAAAAATGAAATGCAAGCCTTATATGTGACTCTCTAACTTTCCAAAACACCATAAAACCTGTACATGTGGGGTACTGTTATTCTCGGGAGATTTCACTAAACACAAATATTAGTGTTTTAAAACAGTAAAACATATTACAACAATAATATAGTCCATAAAAGTGCTGTTTGTTTGTAAAAATTGCAAAAAACGTCACTTTTACTTAAAATATCATCGTTGTAATACAATTTACCAGTTTTAAACACTAATATTTGAGTTCAGCGAAGTCTCCCGAGTAAAACAGTACCCCCTATGTACAGGTTTTATGGTGTCTTGGAGAGTTACAGGGTCTAATATAGTGCTTGCAAATTAAATTCTCTGCACTTTCTCCCTGTGTTGTCAGGCATGTCAATCAAATTTTAATTAATCAAATGACATAATTATGTTAAAAAATTACTTAAATATACATGTAGAATTTTAATATATATGCATTTATAGGTATATAAATTCTACGTGTATACTAATGTAATCTTTTATGTAAATATATGTATTTATCTCTATATATATATCTCTAGATATATATAGAATGTCATTCTAAGTGTATTCTGTTTCCAATATATATATATTAATAACAAAATACAGTTAGAATGAAATTACATCTGAATATATAATTTATTTTATATTTTGTTTCAATATTTTATTTATTTATTTAATTATTTTATTTATTTATTATTGTAATTATGCGTATATATATATAATATATATATGTAGATCTATTATATATATAATATATATACATATTATATATATGTAACGTCATTCTAAGTGTATTTTAATATTAATATATATATACTAATATTAATATTAAAATACATTACGTATGACGTTACATATATATAATATGTATATATATTATATATATAATATATATACATATTATATATATATAAAAAGGCATTTAATTTATTTTATAACATTTTAATATTTTTTTTTTACACTACCTACCAGCAGGGGGACTGCCCTGCTGGCAGATCCATAGCCAGCTATAGGGGGCCATGTGATCGCTCTTTGAGAGCGATCACATGGCCCCCGGGGGCCTCATTTGCCGGAGGGGGGCTGCCTGGGCTCTCAGACAGCCCCCCAGAAGAGGATCGCGGCGGAGGTGAGTACACCTCTGCTCCTGGGGCTGCAAGCCGTTACGGCGTTCTATGCCGCCGCAACAGCTTTAAAGCCCTTTAAAGCCGCCACGGCATAGAACGCCGTAATGTGATGTAATTCCAGTAAAATACAAGTTTAGCAGGCTAAGATTGCCACAAGGCATATGTATGTATATGTGTTTGTAGTATCAGCTAGTTAATTACACGTAGCTAAGATACTGTCATCACTGTACTGACCAGGTGCAGGAATGTAAGAACTGGAATTACGCGTCCCTCTCCTTTGTATCAGATGAGCCACGTGGTTAGACCGGATGGATGAGTTTAGACTCTATTCATTAAATAGGTTAAGGGTATGTGTGGGTGTAGTTAATTGTGGGAGGAGCTACAGTGCTATATAAGGAATGTACTCTATGTATTCAGTACTCAGACTTTGCTGTATTTTGGTGACGCTAGTCCCTCTGAGTCCCGATCGGTGATCCAATAAAGAATCTCTTCCTTCCTGAAGAAACCTGTGTCCATCTCTCTGTGCTTGGCTTCCGTCAGTTTCTCCGGTATCATTTGGTGCATTGGCCGGGAAGCTCATCGTTCAACGGTAGCTGAGAGGCAGAGGCGTGAGACGGTCTATCTTTGCCCACGTTCTCTACGGCTGCACCCCTGAACTTCTGCGTGGACCTCCCTTCGTCTCGGCGCCACTGGTCTGTTGTCCAGGAGATCATCGGCCTCTACGTGAGAAGTGCTGGGGTGTCCCCGTCGATGAGTGTGAACTCAGGTTCAGGAACGAGGAGGTAAGATAACTGCTGTTTTAGACGGCAGGACCCGCTAGGGGTATACCGATTGTGCGGTAGGCCCAAAGGGGTTTTTGAATCTGTATCTGCCCCCTCTGTCGGAGGGAAGGAGCGAAGGCGCACCGCTCGATCGAACGCTCTTTAGTCAGACCGTTTGATTTGGTTAGTCAGGCGGGGTCCTGGTGTAAATAGCCCTAGCCGGACACCGGTGTCTTGTCTAGACTAGCGTTCTAGGGTGTATATTACGTTCGCTAGGTCGGAGGGACCGGGAGACTAAGCGGCGCCTGTGTAAATTCGGTTCGCTAGTTCTCATCCTATCTGGGCTAAGTGGGAAGGCGTGTAAATTTGGAACCCACTAGACTTTTGATAGTACGACTAAGAGGCGCCTGTGTAAATTCGGTTCTCTAGCTCGTTGTATAGTGCGACTAAGAGGCGTCTGTGTAAATTCGGTTCTCTAGCTCGCTATGTATATGTGGTGATTGGGCAGTGTGGCTAACCAAAACGGGTGTATATAGTTTTAGGTAGTCCATTCAAGGTACTGGCCAATAGTTTAGTTGGGAATTGTAAATGTGTTAACGATTGTTTTAGTAAAGTGTATATCTTGTTAGATAGCGCGAGCTCAGCCGTCTAGCGAGAGTGTTAATAGTGTGTTGCTGTATTATAGTGCACGGTACCATAACCCTGTATATTTACTGACATTATATAATAAGTACTAATCATTGTCGTCCATTGCATGTTTTAACACCATAACCACTAATAATTGTATTGTGACCTTAACTTGTGCTTTGACCTATGCTAACCGTACTGTAACCGCTATTTGTAAAAGACGATGTTACTGGGGTGTGTTATAGACGGGTAATTCGTATATAGAGAATTATAGCGTGGGTGACTGTGTAGTTACGCCAAAGGGCATAATATTGATTATATAGTGACTGGTGTAGCAGCTGTGTGTGTACGGGAATTCCCTGAGTGTTTATTGTTATTGTGTACGTTTCACTTGGTAACCGTACCACGTGGTGCTGTTGCCAGAGGAAACGGGTGTGACTGTTGAATAGTACGCGTGTATAGTAATCGTTGTCGACGACGTTCCACTGTTAAATATGGGTGCGTCGCAGTCAACGATTCCGGATCCCTTAGGATGTATGGTTAAGAATTTTAAAAAGGGATTCAAAGTTTGTGATTTTGGGGTTAAGATGTCCCCTGTACGTTTGGTCACTTTGTGCACTAGGGAGTGGCCTACTTTGGTTGCGGCATGGCCGCCACGTGGCAGTTTGGATCCAACTCTGGTACAGCGCTTACACGTGGCTGTATCAGGTAGGCCTGAACTTTACGGCCAGTTTCCTTATATTGACTGTTGGAGACAGGCCGTAAATGACTCGCCAAAATGGCTCCGGACATGCCACGAGGAACAGTGTCGCCTCATGGTAGCTAGGACTTGTTCGTCCACTAGGGCTGGTGTTAGGCCCATTTTGGACACGCCCCCTGAGTCCGAGATCCCTTTGCCGCCCCCTTACTTTCCGGTAAGAGGAAGTGACGCAAATACAGGAAGTCCTGTAACCCTTCCCTCATTACCCTCATCCACTTCCGCTTCCTCCTCCAGTACAGGATCCACCCCCCCTCGTACTAAATCTCCCCTTCCGGAACCAGAACCCACCCCCATTAGAAACGAATATCCTGATTTGGCGCCACTTCAGACTTCCGGTCAAGCTTCATCTAGCTCGGCCCGAAGTGTTCTATTCACTACCTTTTCCCAAAACCAACCTCCCACATCCCCATACCCTATATCTCCCCGACCGGAACCCATGACTGACGCTTCCCTACGTAGCCCCATCCAAACCCGACAGTTGACTGGTGCCCAACAATTAAAGCACTATCAGATGCCTCTTCGCTTAAATCCCGGGTCAGCTTATATCGATGCCGCAGGTCAAATGGCACACGCTGACCCTGTCTTCGTATATGTCCCTTTCACCACTACCGACCTTTTAAACTGGAAGACCCATAATTCCTCGTATACTGAGAAACCACAAGCCATGACTGATCTGTTCACCTCAATAGTACAGACACATAATCCGACATGGGCTGATTTCCAGCAGTTACTAATGACTTTATTTAACAATGAGGAAAGGACAAGAATAAATCAAGCAGCCATTAAAGCATTAGAGGATAGAGCCCGTGCTTTGAACCAAGCTAATCCAGCAGCATGGGCCGCAACACATTATCCCAACACTGATCCCGATTGGAACGTAAATGGTGCTGATATGGTTCAACTCAGAGCCTATAGAGACGCTATAATTGCTGGCATGAAAGCCGGAGGAAAGAAAGCCATTAACATGTCGAAGACAGTTGAGGTGATCCAGAAAAGCGATGAAGCGCCCAGTGTCTTTTATGACCGATTATTGGAGGCGTACCGCTTGTACACCCCCTTTAATCCGGAAGACGCAGACAATTCCCGAATGGTTAACTCCGCCTTTGTCAGCCAAGCTTACGGAGATATTAAGCGCAAGCTACAAAAGTTAGAAGGGTTTGCAGGTATGTCAATCTCCCAACTAATGGAGGTAGCTAATAAGGTCTATATGAATAGGGAAACAGAAAGCAAGAAAGAGGAGGAGCGCAAGATGCGTAAAAAGGCTGATATGCTAGCGGTAGCGATCGCAGGCGTAGATAAACGGGGCCCAGATAGAGGCAATAATAGATGGAGTAGGGAGCCTTTGAGTAGGGATCAGTGTGCGTATTGCAAGGAAGAAGGGCATTGGAGGAACGAATGTCCGCAAAGAGAGCAGTACGAGAGAGACCAACCCAGGGCAGGCTACGGAAACTTTAGAGGCAGAGCGAGAGGTAGAGGAGGCCCCGGAGGGAGTAATGGGTATAGAGGGAGTAATGGGAACAGAGGAAGTGTGAGGGAAGACAGGTATATTCCAGCAGCGCAAAGGTCTCGCGATAGAGAAGGTAGGGACTTTGTAGGATTGGCTGACACGGTTATGGAGGACTATTGATACCGACCGGGCTCCATCCCCCTTGGTCGAGCGGAGCCTATGGTCGATGTATCAATAGGGGGGAAAAGGAGTGCGTTCATGATCGACACTGGTGCTGAACATTCAGTGGTGACTAATCTAGTTGCTCCTCCATCTGGAAGGACTATTACTGTGATAGGAGCAACTGGAAGAAGTGCTGAAAAACCGGTTCTTAAAAGTCGACTCTGTACATTGGGAGGCCACGTAGTAAAACACCAATTCCTTTATATGCCTGAATGTCCAGTCCAATTGCTGGGACGTGATATGCTATCCAAATTACAAGCGCAGATTACGTTCCTACCAGATGGAACAACATCTTTAAAGTTTAATGGACCTTCAGGTATTATGACTTTATCCGTACCAAAGGAAGAAGAGTGGCGACTTTATACAGTGTTGACTAGCCAAAACCCTAGGAGTGATGAGACATTGTTTAACATACCAGGAGTTTGGGCAGAGAACAACCCACCAGGACTGGCCCGCAATATTCCACCAATAAAAATTGAACTGAAACATGGGGTTTATCCAGTGAGCCTAAGACAATATCACATTCCGCAGAAGGCTAAGAAGAACATCCAATCCTATCTGGATAAGTTCATACGGTATGGTATCCTAAAATTCTGTACTTCCCCCTGGAACACCCCATTGCTGCCTGTTCAAAAGCCCGGCACAGATGAGTATCGACCTGTGCAGGACTTAAGAGCAGTCAATGATGCGGTTGTTAGTATACATCCAGTTGTACCCAATCCATATAACCTGCTTGCTTTAATTCCGGGCGGGGCTACTTACTTCACAGTTTTAGACCTCAAAGATGCCTTCTTTTGCCTCCGAATTGCCGCAGAAAGTCAATGTATTTTTGCTTTCCAATGGGAGAACGCTGTAACGGGCTCAAAACGCCAAATGACTTGGACAAGACTGCCCCAAGGGTTTAAAAATTCACCTACCCTATTTGGTTCAGCCCTAAGTCAAGATCTATTGGATTTCGAGTCCATCCCAGGAGAGTGTGTATTGTTACAATATGTAGATGACTTGTTGATAGCAGCAGTTACAAAAGAAATCTGTCAGCAAGCAACGCACGATCTACTACACATTCTCTGGAAGGCAGGATACAAGGTGTCTAGAAAGAAGGCTCAGTTGTGTTTGCCAACTGTCAAGTATCTAGGATTCCATATCTCTGAAGGTCAAAGAATTATGGGGCCAGAGAGAAAAGAAGCTGTCTGCCAAATACCAATACCCAAGAATAGAAGACAAGTGCGAGAATTCTTGGGGGCAGCAGGCTTCTGTAGGATATGGATTCCCAGCTATGCGATACTAGCAAAACCTCTGTACGCAGCTATCAAAGGTACAGAGCACGACCCCTTCTTATGGACCCAAGAACAGCAAACGGCATTTGAAGATGTGAAGAAGGCTTTGATGAGTGCCCCAGCATTAGGTCTACCTGATCACACACGACCATTCTACCTGTATGTACACGAGCAAAGAAGAATGGCTGTGGGAGTATTGACACAGTACTTGGGATCATGGCAAAGACCTGTTGCCTACATGTCTAAGCAACTGGATGCAGTGGCCAGCGGACTTCCACCTTGTCTAAGAGCCGTAGCTGCAGCCGCCCTGCTAGTAGCTGAAGCCGATAAACTCACTCTGGGTCAAGAACTTTATGTACGAGTCCCACATGCAGTACAGACGTTGTTGGATTACAAAGGAAATCATTGGTTTAGTAACAGCCGTATGACCAAGTATCAAGCAATGTTGTGTGAAAACCCAAGAGTGCATTTAGAGACTGTAAACACCTTAAATCCAGCTACCCTTTTGCCACAACCTACTGAAAGTCAACATGATTGTTTGGAAGTAATGGATGAAGTATTCTCAAGTAGACCAGATCTTCGTGATTTTCCCATCCAGAACCCCGATGTTCAATATTACACCGACGGCAGTAGTTATGTGAAAGAAGGGATCCGCTATGCAGGATATGCAGTGACAACAATAGACAAGGTGATAGAAGCTCGGCCACTGGCGAAAGGAACATCAGCACAAAAGGCAGAATTAATAGCACTAACACGAGCGTTACAATTGGCTGAAGGTTTAAGAGTAAATATCTATACGGACTCTAAGTATGCGTTTTTAACCACTCATGCCCACGGAGCTTTGTATAAAGAAAGAGGACTACTGAATTCAGAAGGCAAAGAAATCAAGTACGCAGCTGAAATCCTACAACTATTGGAAGCAGTGTGGGAGCCGAAAGAAGTCGGTATCATACATTGTCGAGCGCATCTGAGAGGAGATGGTGATGTAACCAAGGGAAATCGGATGGCAGATAGTGCAGCTAAGCGTGCTGCTGAATCAGGAAGACAGGAGTATGTGGGGCATATAGCTGCTCTTATACCAACTCCACTGTCCCAATGGACTCCAGTTTATACAGCTCAAGAAGAGGAGTGGTTAAAGACTGAACCGGGAAAGTATCTGGAGAACAAGTGGTATCAGCTAGAAGATGGAAGAATAGTTATACCAGCATCGCTAGCGGTAGAAATTGTCCAAAATTATCACAACGGGACACATTCTGGGAGAGACAGTACTGAAGAATCTCTTAGAAAACATTTCTACATACCAAGATTGTCCAACTTGACTCAGGCCATTGTACGTAGATGTGTAACGTGTGCTAAAAATAATGCAAGACAAGGACCAGTAAAGCCACCAGGAGTTCAGTTTATGGGGGGACTCCCCATGTCCGATCTACAAATAGACTTTACAGTGATGCCTAAATCGGGTGGACATCGTTACCTGCTGGTAATTGTGTGCACCTATTCAGGCTGGGTAGAAGCATGTCCTACTCGTACAGAGAAAGCAGGAGAAGTTGTGAGATTCCTGCTACGAGAAATAATACCCCGATATGGACTACCCTGTTCTATAGGATCGGACAATGGTCCAGCTTTTGTTCACCAGTGCCTACAACAACTGACTCATATGCTTGGTATAAAGTGGAGGCTTCATACTGCATATAGACCCCAGAGTTCTGGTAAGGTAGAGAGAATGAATAGAACTATAAAGAACCAGTTGGCTAAAATGTGTCAGGAAACCCAACTTAAGTGGAACGTTCTCTTACCCATAGCTTTATTGCGAATCCGCAGTACCCCTACCAGAAGGATGGGCCTCTCTCCTTTTGAAATCATGTATGGGCGACCACCTCCCGTACTTGGTAACTTAAGGGGGGACTTGAGTCAGTTGGGAGAAGGAATTACTCGGCAGCAGGTTGTAGAGTTGGGTAAGACTATGGAGGAGGTACAGAAATGGGTACAAGATAGATTACCTGTGAATATTTATCCCCCTGTTCATAGTTATCATCCAGGAGATCAAGTGTGGATTAAAGAGTGGAATAATGTACCGTTAGGGCCCAAGTGGAGAGGTCCTTATGTTGTTCTTTTGTCTACCCCTACAGCAATAAAAGTAGCAGAAGTGACTCCGTGGATACATCACTCCAGGGTTAAACCAGCAGCAGTCGATTCTTGGCAAGTTACAGCAGATCCAGAGAATCCCTGCAAGATCCGGTTGAAACGCACTACTCAGTCGGAGTAACGAGGAATTATTGTGGATTACAAATTTTATTGTTACAGGTGTGAGTGAGAAGGCCATAATAAAGCCTGTCCGCTTACCAACACATAGTGTATAAGCCAGGAAAGTCTCGAAGGGACACCTGTGAAGACGAGCAGAACTCCATTCCCTGCAGCCCTCACATCCTGGAAGCTGAGGTTCCATCGCACGGACGAAGACTGAGGATGACGGCGAAAGATGTGCTTTTGATAGTGTTTATTTATATGTGTTTTTATATTCAGGAAGGTAGAGGTACCGACACTCCTAGCTGTGAGGTATGCATTAAGACTACGAGAACAGGTAACCATATTTCCCAAACCCTAATTTGGCATTCACAATACGAATGTAAAGGAGAGGTATCAAGATGTAGATACCTAAATATAGACTATAGTGTGTGCTATTTAGGAGTAGGAGAACCTAAGTGCTTCAGTCCGGAGTATCAGCCTCGTACAATTTGGTTGACTCTCAGGAATGGAGATCCTCAGGGGACCCTAATTAATAAAACGGTGTTAGAATCCGTACATTCTTCGGGTGTTCTGCTATTTGATGCGTGTAAAGCGATATCGAGTGGTAGAAAGCCGTGGAATGTATGTGGGGATCTTAGATGGGAGAGGACGTATGGGTCTAATGATAAATATATTTGTCCCAGTAGTAAAAATAAATATGTGAGTCCTAGATGCCCAAATAGAGATTATAACTTTTGTCCATATTGGTCTTGTGTGGGGTGGGCAACTTGGGGACAGACAGTAGACAAAGACATGATAGTGACTAAGTTGCCGACTAGCCCTTATTGTAAGTCTATGGAATGCAACCCAGTCCATATACTCATTAATAACCCCGACAAGTTCTTAGATAAGTATGGAAATTTATTTGGGTTTCAAATATACGGGACGGGTTTAGATCCTGGGACATTATTGTTTATAGGAATAGAGACTGATACGGTATCCTCCCAGACTCATCAAGTATACCATTCCTTTTACGAAGAGATGAGTATAGATAATAAGATCCCCCATAATGCTAAAAACCTGTTCATCGATTTAGCTGAAAGTATTGCCGGTAGTCTTAATGTTACCAACTGCTATGTGTGTGGAGGTACTAACATGGGAGACCAATGGCCTTGGGAAGCAAAGGAGGTAATGTCCGGTTCTGAGGCAGTTGACCAATTAATATCTACACAAGCCGATTATCATATGAGTGTTAGAGGTAAATCTGAGTGGAGATTAAAGACCTCCATCATAGGTTATGTTTGCATAGCAAGGAAAGGAATAATGTATAATACTTCTGTAGGAGAATTAACTTGTCTAGGGCAAAAAGCTTATGATGATGATACTAAAAATACAACTTGGTGGTCGGCTTCAAATGTCTCAGAACCATCTAACCCGTTTGCTAGATATGCCAGTTTAAAGGATGTGTGGTTTGATTTATCCATCACATCTACCTGGAGAGCCCCAGCAAATTTGTACTGGATCTGTGGTAAGAAAGCCTATTCGGAGTTGCCACAGGACTGGGAAGGGGCATGTGTGTTAGGTATGCTCAAACCATCCTTCTTCTTGTTACCGATTGAAACAGGTGAGACTTTAGGTGTTAAAGTGTATGATGTGAATCATAGGAAGAAAAGGGGACCCATAGAGATAGGCGCCTGGGAAGATGATGAATGGCCTCCCCAGCGTATTATAGATTACTATGGGCCAGCCACGTGGGCTGAGGATGGTACCTTTGGTTATAGAACCCCTATTTATATGCTCAACCGTATTATAAGATTACAGGCGGTGGTTGAGATTATCACAAATGAGACATCACAAGCGCTCAATCTTCTAGCGAAGCATAACACCAGGATGAGGACAGCAGTCTACCAAAATAGATTAGCCTTGGATTACCTTTTGGCAGTAGAGGGAGGTGTATGTGGGAAGTTTAACCTAAGTAATTGCTGTCTTCAAATAGATGACGAAGGGCAAGCAATAGCTGAGCTTACTAGCCATATGGTTAAACTAGCGCATGTGCCTACTCAGGTATGGAAAGGGTACAATCCAAGTAGTTGGTTTGGTAGCTGGTATGAGTGGTTTGGAGGGCTTAAGGCAGTGGTAGGTGGAGTCCTACTGATTTTACTGTTGTGTCTACTCCTACCGTGTCTTATACCCTTAGTAGTTAGGTCTGTGCAAAGCCTGATAGGAAGTATAGCAGAGAGGAAGGCTGCTGCACAGATAATGGCCATATATAAGTATAAGGCTTTAGATCAGGGAGAAACTATGCAGGAAGATGAGTGTTGAAAAGATTCACATCATAAGAAAAGTCTGGTCTGGTTCATGGTAACCTGAGGTATATGCAAACCAAGGTTAAGTGATGCCTCAAGTAATTGTGAAATATCAGAGGCATCAAAGGGGGGAATGTGATGTAATTCCAGTAAAATACAAGTTTAGCAGGCTAAGATTGCCACAAGGCATATGTATGTATATGTGTTTGTAGTATCAGCTAGTTAATTACACGTAGCTAAGATACTGTCATCACTGTACTGACCAGGTGCAGGAATGTAAGAACTGGAATTACGCGTCCCTCTCCTTTGTATCAGATGAGCCACGTGGTTAGACCGGATGGATGAGTTTAGACTCTATTCATTAAATAGGTTAAGGGTATGTGTGGGTGTAGTTAATTGTGGGAGGAGCTACAGTGCTATATAAGGAATGTACTCTATGTATTCAGTACTCAGACTTTGCTGTATTTTGGTGACGCTAGTCCCTCTGAGTCCCGATCGGTGATCCAATAAAGAATCTCTTCCTTCCTGAAGAAACCTGTGTCCATCTCTCTGTGCTTGGCTTCCGTCAGTTTCTCCGGTATCAGTAACGGCGTTAAGGGGTTAAAGGGACACTATAGTCACCAAAACAACTTTAGTTTATTGAAGCAGTTTTTTTCTATGTAACGTTACTCACTGGTCCTGCACCTGAGCTGGCCACCTGCGCCAACCGTAATGAACTGTTGCGCTGCCCAATTAGAATAAGTGAGAACACTGCTCTCATCACAAGCACGTTCTTAAAGAATGCATGTTTTGGGGTCGCAAGCATGACATGGACCAATCAAAAGTTACATGTAGGTATTTAAACTTCCCTTGCCCTGTCTACTATCCCCTATTGTGGTTTCTGTTCCCAATACCCTTTAGTGTGCTTATTGATTCCTTGAGAATATTCTGGTATTGACCTTGGCTTTGTTACTGGCCCTGCATTTCTTGTGTTGTTTGCCTGTTTGTCTGATTACCGTGTACCTGGTTAGTTCTTATTTTCGCTGTCTCTCTCTGTTACCCTGACCTCGGCTTGTATCTTGACTACACTTTTTACTCTTGAAAAATACCTATAAGTAGGTCGAAACGTTGCTGTTCTCCTTTTTGTTTCAATAAATCTGCCTGCGGCTTTCACACTTTGAGTGCCTGGGAATCTTTCTTGCTGCCTTAACGTGTTGGGATTGCTGGTCCTGTTCCGGAGCACCGGTGGCCTCTGGCAGTGAGTGCGGTTCCTGTGACTATTTTTACACTTTTTTCTCTGTCTAATGTTAAGTTAGACTGTGCAATAAAGGAAGTGTAAACATTAGATGACTCATCACAGGAAGTGTTTAGGAAGGCTGTGCAGGAAGGCGTGGCTAGGGCTGCATAAACAAAGTGATTTAATTCCTAAACAGCAGATAATTGAGCAGTGAGACTGCAGGGGCATGATCTATACTTACTGCTTCATTAAGATAGTTGTCTTGGTGACTACTGTATAGTGTCTCTTTAACTTGTATTGTAACAGCTTTAAAAAATAATTTTAAAAAATCAATTGTTTATCTTGTTGAAAAGTTTTCCCAAATATTATTTTTTTAAATGTACCTTGCAAACAATGAGTTGTTAGCAATAGGTATCAAACAAATAGATGTTTTCATGTGCAGGACTCAATGTACAATATATCCCCCAAAACACAGGTTGTGCTTATTTTATAAAATCTTTTAAACTTGCCAAGTACCAGATTAAAGCTGTGAGACCTCTTGTTTAACTTTCTGTCTTTGTGCCTGGTTTTACCAATTCACAGTGGGCATCAAAAAGAGAACGTCTCCACATGTGAGAAGTGGCATATAAGAAGCTTTATTAAAGATTAGAAAGTGTGCTTACAGAATTGGAGCTTAAAATTCGTGTAATTCTGCTGCACGGCCCGTGCTGAGAGGAGAATGGAGATTTGCATCCACTTTATAAAGTAAGCTCAACTAGAATTTTTTTGGGGATATATTATACATTAAGTCCTGCGCATGAAAACCTCTCTTTTTAAACCTATTGCTAACAAGTCATTGTTTGCAAGGTAAGGGTCAGAAATTACCATTGGGGAGAACTTTTCATAACAAGATAAACAGAATTTGGATTTTTAACTTTTTAAAGCTGTCACAACAGAAGTTAAAGGTGGACTTTATTATCAGATATTCGACTGCCAGTGCCATTTGATAATCTGTCTTTTTACATGTTTTTATCATTATTTCATACTGCTATTATTGCTATATTGTTCACAGACTGTGAGAGAAACATTTGTATCAGGCACTTTTAAATTAACTGTTATTTTTATAATTTATCATTTTTAGCGCAGTTTACTTTGTTAATTTGTACTGTAGGTATTGTAAGTACTTACCAAAGGAAAAAAGTTACCTGCGCTCTCTCCTTAATCCCTATGTATATTTAAACAAATGGAGGTCTTTTAGTTACTCCAATGGCCACTGGAGGGAATGCCCGCCTGCCAACGTCAATGCAGACCCCCCTAGATGGGTCCTACTCTGACCCTTTACCTTGCTTCCTTGAGCTTCTGGCAAAGATATCTCTAATGAGACAAAAAGGGGTATTTTTTATATACACCCCTATATACTTATTAACCCGTAACCTAGCTGTGTGAGCACTGGACTTTTTTTTTGTAATTGTAAGTACTTAACCTTATTAAAGTATGTACAGTAAATATATATATATATATATATATATATATATATATATATATATATATATATATATATATACACACACACACACACGAGATTTGTCTGGGGGAAAGTCCAGCCATTGTTAATATAACGAGAACGGTTTGCACGACATCAATGTAATTTGGCAGCCTAGGAGAGTGGACTGGAATGCACATGTGTGAACAATGGCAACTTCACTGTACTAGTCAATGGGGGAGCTAGACGCCATTGAGTGAGCATGTGTACTGAGCGGCCGTCGCATTTAAAATGACTGAGTGAGTCGAGCAACGAATCTGCATCAAATTTTGCGTTAAGCCTGAACTATTCCGTTTGTGGAGTTCAGCGCAAAGAAAAATATACCACAAACGCTTCAAAGATGGTCACGAATCTGTTGAAAGATTTGGCGTCCTGCGACTTCTGGCTTTTCCCAAAACTAAAATCACCTTTGAGATTTCAGATCGTCGATGAGATTTAGGTAAATACGACGAGGCACAAAAAAACAGCTATCCCTTACGAAGATAGTAGGTGATACTTTAAAGTGCCTGAATGATAGAAGCAGCTCAACACAAAAAGTGGAATACCCTAATCCACAGTAAAGTGCAAAATTCAAAAAAAGAGAGGTATAGACTATATAACAACAAGTGGAGCGCTATAATAAATATAAGTAATAAGGGGGTACACTCACCCCTCCAGTACAGTGACAGTCTTGAAAATATATATCCAAATAAACATACAAAACAAAACAGCAAAAAAGAGAATATAGTGCAGATGGTTTACAAAAATAAAAGTGAATAGTGATGACAAATGGCTTAAACCACTCACATGGGTTGGAGCCTATATGCTATTGGCTCCGTAAGTAGCTCCTTTTTGCTTTTGAGGCAGCAACACACCCCTTTGGCCCAAACGGTGTTCTTCCGGGGATATAGAGCAAACAGAAAGAAATAAACCAAATAGGTGGTATTGTATGGAGAATAAATATAATACAGGTGATAATGGTTGTGCTCACCTTAAACAGAGCCTTAAATTCCCGGCTCTGAAGTTGGTTGGCAGTATGCTAATTTAATCGGGATAGCATTCCGCACATAAGGTTCCTGGAGGCTAGAAAGGACTTTATAGACTAAATATAAATCATTATAAAAAATTATTGTTTGTTCTAAAAATAAAAAATAATAAAAACAATGCTAGACTTTTCAAAAGCATATAGGTAAAATGAAAAAAAGTCCAAGTGTAAAAGTCCAGAATCCAGCTAAACGCGTTTCACTCTGGTATGAGCTTCCTCAGTAGCTGTAAAGTAGCCTCAGGAATCTTCTGCTTTATAAATGTTCAAAAATCCATATGGATCCTCCCTTTGGGGTCACTGGATGTATAATTGTCCAATCATAAAATCAACACTATTCATTATGGCTCATATAAGTGGAGTATAACAGTGGAAGAGACACAGGTAGAACAGTGTGAGGTACCAAGGTGCCAAACAAGTGCATAATACCTCCAGTAGAGGTCAGACTGTGGAAGGGCAAGGACCTTTATTCAGTGCTAAACCATTTGAAAACATTTTAATGCTGAATGGAGGGACAGTGCTTAGAAGACTTCAAGCACCATAAGAACTTCAATGAGATTACATGTTTATTGTTACTAGATCTTACTTTAATTTTGACATTTATTTCAATATTTAAAAAGTTTGGCCAGTATTACACTTATTACATAGTTACATAGTTACATAGCTGAAAAGAGACTTGCGTCCATCAAGTTCAGCCTTCCTCACATATGTTTTTTGCTGTTGATCCAAAAGAAGGCAAAAAAACCCCAGTTTGAAGCACTTCCAATTTTGCAACAAGCTAGGGAAAAAATTCCTTCTTGACCCCAGAATGGCAGTCAGATTTATCCTTGGATCAAGCAGTTATTACCCTACATTGAAAGATTATATCCTTGAATATTCTGTTTTTGCAAGTATGCATCTAGTAGCTGTTTGAACATCTGTATGGACTCTGATAAAACCACTTCTTCAGGCAGAGAATTCCACATCCTGATTGTTCTTACAGTAAAAAAACCTTTCCTTTGCCTTAGACGAAATCTTCTTTCTTCTAGTCTAAACGCATGACCTCGTGTCCTATGTAAAGTCCGGTTTGTGAATAGATTTCCACACAATGGTTTGTATTGGCCTTGAATATATTTGTATAATGTTATCATATCCCCTCTCACTTGAAAGAGAGTAGATGGTGCAGCACTATATAACAAAGGAAGGAGGGCAGCATGCCTAAAAAGGGAAGTTTTCTCCAAGAACCCTTAAACACATGGTGTAAATATACAAAAATATAGGGTGCGCCAGTAGACAGACAAACACCAAATAACAAAATAAAACACTTGAAATAAAAAATTTATATAAAATGCAAATACATCAATACATTAATAACAGACCTAAAATAAACTATAAAAGAAAACTCTATAGAATAAGTATTAGTCCTTCTTCAAACGTGATAGTCACCAAGATGCTCAGGTTTCATGGGTATATGTAAGAAGGAAAAGAGACAAGACTCCAATAGTGCAATAAGTCCAAAATAAAGTGCGCAAATATAGAAGAAATCCACATTTTCGACTCACATGTATTAGAGCTCAAACCAGCTCTAGTGTAGTGCGCGCATTTTCTATTCACTTATACCACCAATGGTGATTTGGCTACTTTATTTCAGTTTTGTGCCATATTCCTTGTTTTTATTACCTGGCATCCTGTTTTAACATCTCCAGTGAAGATCTCACCAAGAATCCCAGGTGGGGATTATACCTCCTACGCTGATAAAACTGAGCAGGCTATATGCTCAGAAAATTGGGAGTACATTTCTATCTTTACTACTCCTGGTTTACCTTTTTTATGCAGTGAGCACTATTGTTGCTTTTTATTCTCTTTTGGTTTTACACACATCTGGCTACTACGACATCCGTGGATTGCACCTTCAAGTAATACCCTAGTAGTGGGTGATTAAAATTACTATAAGCGCACTATACTAGAGCTGGGTTGCGCTCTAATACATGTGAGTACAAAATTTGGATTTCTTCTATATTTGCACACTTTATTTTGGACTTATTGCACTATTGGAGTCTTGTCTCTTTTTCAGTATTACACTTAGCTGTATTTGTTTTATTTCTTTATTTGATTTAATACTTTGAGATACGTGATGTAATGAAAACATTTGTTAGAAATTTGTACCCCCCAAAAAAAACATTCATGGGTTTTTGGTGGTGAATAAGTGTTTTTTTTATGTGAGGTGGGATATTTTGGGGCAAGTGGGTATAATTCCAGAGAGAAGGATCAATTCTCAGGATGAAAAAGCAAAATCCATGGAGCCCAGTAATATAATATATTAAAATCCTTTAATCATCAACTCACATGAACTTCATTTTCAATTTACAACAGCAGCAATATCTTAACAAAGCAACATTTAAAGATGCTGGATCTAAACATTTCTGTGGGTCCTTTGTTATCGATGAATGTTGCTTCCTACTGTTTGTTCTTACATTTTATATAAAAAAAATTGTAAAAAAAAAAAAACAGCCCAAAAAACCAACAATGAAACAGCGCTAATGATTTGCATATAACAAGAGTGATGTCATAATAAGTTAAAAAAATCAGGGAAAGTATTACTGTGGGGAAAGGCAGCATATACCTCATATCAATGTTGTATATCACTGCAGCAGGTAGCACACAATATTATTGATATGAAAATTGGGGGAAAAGGCAAAAAAGAAGATATTATTGCACAGCAGGTGAACCAACATTATAAGGGCTTAATAGCCCATGTCTATATTTGAGATGGAGTGTAAGAGGAAGCTCCCTCCAAACAGGAGCTTTGGTTATGGGGAGAAAGACTAATAAACGGTCTACTGCACCAGATCCATCAACAAATAGATAAACACCTGCGATTTGACCATCAAATAGAAAAAAGCTGTTCTGTGCTGGAGAAAATGGATAGATTAGAGAGACAGAATTATCCCCAAAATCGCCAGGCCAAGTGGGAAGGAGAGGTTGGAGGAACACAACAGAAAATAAATATGCACAGTTTTCACCATACTTGGGAGATGCCCAAAGACGTCAGGCAACTTGGAAGATTGCAACAATTTAGAGGAGACAACACCAAGAATGATCATCGGCAGGAACGTACAAGGACGCGAGGAGAGAGTGACCAAACTGAGGCAAATGAAAGCCCAATGCTTTACTGTGGCAAATTCAAAAGATATTGGAAAGGTAAGCTCGTTTGGGCAGGGCAATCCTTAATTACTTTTCCCCCAGGCCAAATATGTTTTGTTAGAACAGTTTGTCTAATCTTATTGTCTTATTGTACAGAGCTGCAGAATATGCTGGCACTATATTAATTATTGTAAAGTAATTTGAAGGTCACACAGCTCAGGATGGGGAAGGTTTCCACCACACAAAAAGACGGGATGCAGAAATAAAGTCCATTGTTCCGAGAATGACATTAGAAGAACTGGATAAGAAGTTGGCAGAATACACACTCAACGCTCAAAGCCCACCAGTTGAACCCATGGATGTCAACCATCTCAGCATACAAGGTTTAACTGATGAAGACATGGACGTTGATTAAAGTCAATTAAGGGCTGAGTGGTCATCAACAGCCTACTGACTTTACCCTTTCATTTTTTGAAAAATGTGCTTTTTCAACTTAAAATGGCACCTTCTGCAGCTGCTCCTCATTTTTCATTAATGCAAAAATGCAAAAGAAAAATAATCAATCATTATTCTAAAAATAAATTATTGCCCTCTCTTTTTTAAAAGAGTTATAATAATATAATTATAACAAGTTAACAACTCAGAATTGGCACTGCATCACACTAACAGGAGCCTTTTTTTCCCCCCGTTTTTGCTGTCTCTCCTCCAGATTGTTAGAGGTCATGAAGTAGATTTATTTTTTGGAAAAATGGTTCGAACCAAATTTTTCCACTGAGTACAAGTCTATTAGTTTGTCACAAATATCTGCCATTTGCACAGAGGAGACACGTGTGGATCAAGGGATATCATGGAACCACAGGCTTAGTGCTATTTGCCAATTATTTTGGATACATGGAACAGAGGCTCAGTATAAAGTAAGTCACTGACGCACTATTCCCCAAAATCAGATTACTGGTAGCATACAAACGGACTTCATAATGATGTACCTGGAGACAGCAACTGCAAATGTCAAATAGTAACATTTTCTAAAATGTTTCTTGTACTTAGGTCATAGAAAGAAATCCAATTTGTGAACGGATTGATCTCTGAAATGATTATCAGATGAAGTGTTTTGGCATTTAGCTAAGCTAATGATATTACCTCGCACATTTGCAGTTGTTCTGTGAATTTACATATATTGCTCATTTAAAGGGATACCTTAATTAAAACAACTTGTATTTCTGTCAATTCATCACTTGAAATTTTCATTATACTATAAGCTCATCACAGTATAGCGAAGGGACCTCTTACTATTAATTTAAGATCATGTATACTGAATTGTAATAATACATAGCTCAGTCAGTCATGCCCCATGATCTAAAATAATTAGCAGAATAAAGTCATTCACAGTGTCTGCAAATCTTATAATCCCCCATGTGCACATTTATATGATCAGCCAATGTGTATTAAATGGTTCATTGATAAATGAGATAGAATTTGGAGAGTATTTCCCTTGTGATCATTTATCGCCTAAACACCCTTTCTAGAAAATGTTGGTTCATGATTATCTCATTGTCATATTTTTGTTTTATTTTGATTGTATCACGTGTATCGCCTTTCGTAGATATTCTCAGAACATATGATGCGCCCATGTTACTTTTTTTTTTGTCAATCTCTTTTTATTGAAATGTTGTTTTTATCATACCCTTGCGGGTCAAGAATATTTGAAATGTACATTATACATAATCATGAAAACATAGTACGGCATGAACAATAGCACTTAAACGAAATCATGTACTAGAGAATGTGGACCTGCAATGGTATGTTATCGTGAGTGTGTGAATTGCTTCGGGAGAATGGGTGAGTAACTATAATAGGTGTGGAGTAACCCTATCGGGTTCTGAGTTATGGCTATGTGTACCCAGGGCCCGGGGGGGGGGGGGGGGGCCTGGGGGAGGGTAAGTAGGTTTGGAGCGGTCGCTCCCTCTTGTCAGTGGGGGGATGGGGGAGCTAGGAGTGGCCCAGGGCCAGCAGATTATGTGTAACTATAACTGTGCAACATGGAACATGTGTGGTAAAGTCTCTGTTGCTGGAGTGAGGCCTCAGGAGTAGGTCGCTGGTCAAAGGCCTGGTTGGGTGTGGGTATGCCCAAAGCGTGGCAGAATGTCGGGAACTCCTCAAGTGTGGAGAGTTTGTGAACAGTTCCGTGTCTAGTGACCACCAGGAATCTGGGTGACCTCCAATGGTATTCTATCCCCCGTTCTCCGGGGGTTCGGGTGACTTGGTTCAGCGATCTGCGCCATTGTAGCGTGGCTCTGGTGAGGTCTTGGTAGATGTTAAGCTGTGCGCCTTCAAATGTTAGTGGCGTCTTGCCCCGGAGAGCAGTCATCAGGATTCTTTTGTCTTGGGAGGTAGCACAGCGGACAATCACGTCTCGGGCCAAGCTTGGGGCTGTCCTGCCCGAAGGTGGCAGGCGGTACATCCCATCTGTATTAAATTTCTTGGCCTGTGTAGGTGGCAGGATGGCGGCCACGAGGCGTCTCAGGTAGTGAGGTAATTCGTCTGAGGAGACGTCGTCTGGTACTCCTCTTATCTTTATGTGGTTTCGCCTTGTCCTGTCGTCGAGGGCGGTATAGTGGAGGGAGAGTGCTTGCTGTTGATTCTGGAGTGCCAGTACTGTGTCCTGCAGGGTTGTTAGTCCCTGTTTGATGTTAGTAACATCGTTCTCCGTGGTCTGAACCCTGACAGCTATAGCCTGCACGTCAGACTTAATGGCTGCTATGTTGGTCGCCAGGAGGTTTTTGATTTCCCCAATTAAGTGTTGGAAGTCCCGCTGGGTGACTGGGGCAGACCCATCTGTGGTTCCCCCTGGTGTAAGTACCTGTTCTGGGGGTTGGGCATGTGGGCTGGGACCCCTGTGTACCTTCATGGTGTCCTGCTCCGCTGCTCCCGCCATTTTGGTTGGCGGCCTGTGTTGTTGCAGCATGGTGCTGATGTCCCTGGACCCTGATGCCGTCTCCGGTGGGGGTTTCTGGGACCGGCGGCCCATTTCTGCCCGAGTGGGTAAGGGTGCCGTATGGGGATCGTCCCCTGCTGAATCCTCTGGCTGATCGAGGCCGTCGAGGAATGCCGTCCAGTCAAAGGCTGCAGCCGGCTTGTAGGCCGCGGGTCTGCGCTTCCGGCGGTTCACCCGTGCCGGGCACACAAACGGCATGGGAGGTTGTAGGGTAGAGTACCGATGGTGCCCCTGGTCAGGAGTGGGTCAGTTGGGGGTTTTATTCCCCACTTGTCGGGCTTCTTTGCGGGTTTCGGTCGGGAGCCGTGCTGAGTTGCGACCGCTACGGCTCGTGGTCAGGCTCCGCCCCCGCGCCCATGTTACTTTTAGCAACGTTATAGCCATGATCTAAGTTGAAAGCCATTCTACATATGTTTTGTTGGTACTCTGGCTGATTTGCCGCAAACACATGTTTCAGCAGGCATTCTAGCCTCATCCCAAAGGTATTATTCAATGCACAACTGACTATTCGGCCAAATAAAACGAGAATGGAAAGAATAGAATGTTATATTCGATAAATGCCTCTTACATGTCTAAACATAATAGCAAATTGCACACCAAGCACTCCAAAAACATGCAATCATAAAGGGAAGTAAAAATGCGGCAAATCATTTACGTATTCCTTAATCAAATTTGGCCTGAGAGGACCGGGGACAAAGTAACATGGTGACCTTAATATGGATACAAATAAATCATGCATTTGCGTGCCGCTGTTAACAGCTTTCAGTAATTACACTGCTGTAGAAAATATTCATCTAATGCATTACTTGAAAATGAGAAGTGGTGCCCTGAGCATGGATAATTCCAGAAGGACTTCACAACGAGACCTTATTAGTGAATTATGCACTTACTGAGTAAATGTCATGAATGGTTAAGAATAAGCAACAAGCCCTTGAATTTGGGCTAGGCTTCAGCATAATGCTATTATAGAGACTCCAGGCATTATATAGTAAATCATTTTTTTAAAATGCACCCCCCACCCCCCCAAAAAAAAAAATCATGTTTCTTTATATTCCCTTTTTTGCAGCCATCTAGGCAAGAGAATCATCTCCTTTCATCTTCTCCTACTCCTCCGCCAGATTACTGATTGAGAGTTTGCTCTTCTAGATCTCTACTGTTTGTCTGTTCATCCCCTCAGATCCTTTTGATGGGACCCGTGAATGCCTAGTCCAAAATATATGAAAAGTCCAAAAAACTCTTTGGACTACCATCAAGGTTCCCATACTGCATGTCAGTGCTACAATGTTATTTCTTATGAAACTCAATGTTCTTACTCTGAGCAATCTCTATTCACCCTGACTCTAGAATGCCTCAACTGCTTGCAATCTAAATCTTCATTTCAGTCCATTTGTCTGAGGTGCAGACCTGGTGTAGACCGGGATGATGTCACTCTCCAGTGAATTGTTACATGATCCTGCAGAAACTCTGGGGGGCGAGGGCCAGCAGAGGTAAGAGAGAATTCAATTGCAGTCAGCACACTTTGTACTGTTTTGGAAATCTGATATCCCAAATATACCCCCATAAAAGTTGGAAATGCCATGAGCTGTGTATTTTAGCTTGTTTATTCATATTCATTCTGACAATGCTCAAAAAAGTCCAAGTCAATGGGCGTATTGTAATAAGAAGAATTTTAGTTTTTCTGTAAACGTACACATTTTTTATATCTTATTTTTCCATTTAATTTACACACAAAATGTTCTTTTTTTCTTTGCATTGTTTCGAATAAACACAGAAAAATATTAAGATTTCAAGGGGCTCTAGGCAGCCTACCGTTGTGGGTACCCCTTCTTTCTTCATATAAGGATGGGGAATATGGGCATGTTCATGGCTATGGGACCAATGCCTAACCCCCGTGGGCCCTAGGCACCTGCACAGAGCCTTCTTATAGTTAATCCTGCACTGAATAAACGGTACACAACATTTTTCATGATACTCAGATGTTGTCATATATTTCATTTTTTATGCAAACTGATAAGTAGCAAAAGAGTTAATGTCTTTGTTAAAATACCTCTTATTACAATGGATGCAACACAGAAACCTTGCTTGGATTCCAGAAATTGCAAGTGATGTTTAACAAAAAATAACTTGATATAAATGCTTGTTTTTTATAGACTTCTCTCTGAAAGGCCAACTTCCTAGATGAAGTTCATCAATATATTATTGAGAGACAACATTTAGGTTACAGAAGATATGGATGGCTATAAGGGTATCTGTGGAGTCTACCTTGTGGTTCAGTTATGAAAGGGTAGGAGATATTAATAAAATGGTACATAATACCTTCAAGACCTTCCATCAGGGTTGCACTAGCTGCTAGAGCCTACGTCAAAGCCTTGAATGATCCTTCTTCTTCCACCACTACAGCAATCAAAGGCTCCCGTTATGGAATTATTGAAATGGACAAATTCCAAGTTCAACTTCTCAATAAACTACAAATCTACAGTAAGCTTACAAATCCTGCTATGTGACATTTTATCCTGGAGCCATAGAAAATCTCAGTACTTTTTTGCGTCGTCCTTATCTCCGACACATTTTTTGATTAATCACCTCTCTTCTCCTGTTTTGATTTTTCCAGTGCAGATATTGTTTTTGTACATTGCTCAAAAACAGGCGGAGAATAAAAAAAAAAAAAGCGAAAAAATTAATAACATGCCCCATAGCAATGACCTGCTTGCCAATAAATGAGTGGAAAATGAAGATGCATGTTATATTGTTCATAATAATTTCTCCTGAACAAGCCTTGACCCTGATCTGATGTTGTTTTTCAGGACTTGTTCCCAGTACAATCAGTGCACAAAAAATAATGTGAATTAAAAACAAATTGTTACAAATTTAAACATATTTATGGTACTTCTTTAAAAAACAAAAAATTCAGAATGTGAGATTTTAGCTGTGCTTCAGATAGAGAGCTAGATAGACAGATAGACAGACTTTTCATTTCAGTTCTTTCGTTTATTAGACACACTGCGCATGCGCAAAAAAGAAATGCAAGGAGGGAGCCAGCAGCACTACCAGATCCCTCCTTGTAACATTAACCATTCAACCCCCCTCCCCCCCACCCCAGCATTAACCTATGGGGATCACTATGACCCCTATATTAATAAAAGGGAGGTTAAATACTCCCGCATGCCCCTACTCGCGGCATGCCACGATTAGGGGCATGCTGCCTAAACAGCAAGCAGCCAGTGGCTGTCATTTAAAACTACTAGTGACTGAGCAGCTGCTCAGTCGCTAGTGCAATAAGGGAGGGCCTGTCACTGCTAATATCCCCCCCACATGCCCCTCCTCAAAAAAGAAAGCGACCAATCAGAGAGTTGAGTTAAATCACACAGCATGGGAAAATTCCAAAGAATTATCCCACGCTGTGTAAAATGACACAGGGCACTCTGATTGGTTGGATTTCAAGGCAACCAATCAGAGTGCTGTGACAGGTAAATGTCAGGTGTGTCAGGTGTAACTTTTGTGGGGTTTCCATGTGTTTTGGGGTTCCTTTCGGAATGTTGTTAAATTATATGTTTTCCTGTGCCTGGAGATAATTGAGTTTAGTACAGTTCTTGATTCAATTAGCTCTCAGGCACAGGGGAGGGGTTACCCTGTTTTGTGTGGGAGAGTCCTGGGCATGCTTGCTGTAACTAGTCTCCTCTCAGGTCCAGTGGGGAATGCCCCTGGAATATGTCTGTAGCGGAGGCCTGGTATTCCACAGGTTAACTCCACTAAAGATCCCAGTGAGGCTCAGGAACAAGTAGTAAAAATACCATGAAGTAGTAATTCCAGCAAACAAAGTAATCCACGAATATCCCCATACAGATCCCAATGACTGGACGACACACAGCATCAGGAGCAGAACTGACTTTTAATCCACACAGTCTCCTTATAAAGCATTCTCCCATGCAAGAGAGGGATTCACAGTAATCAGTACAGTATCCAATAGTGTAACAGTTACCTCCCACACATCTCCTCCCCTCAGTATGACACTTAATCCCATTACACATGCTTTCCTGGCTAATCATGGCAGCATTTAACATATGGGTTTAGCTCCTCCCTCTAACCCTCAGGACAGGAAACACAAACAATCAAACAATTAAGCCTACCTTCCCCCAGTATATAAGGTACCCCAGTATCCTCCACACCTCAGTCTTTTCCTGTCCTCCTAGCCCTAGGACAGTTTTTTATTTTATTTTTTTTTCCAGTTTTATCTGGACAATTTTTTTTTTGCTCACCTGACCATGTTTGATATGGTCTTGTCCCTGTGGAGGTCAGCCTCCCTCCTCAGGAAGCCCAGGCACATGTAGCCCATTCTCCACGGAGTTGGGAACCCCTGGGAGCCTGGGTGGTTAGTTCCACAGGCTGTGGGAATCCTCTGGCGTCCTGTGTGTGATGCAGACCTCGATCAGACGATCAGCATGAAGGTAAGACGCTCGCGCATGCGCAATGCGTCCGACCGGACTCAGAGTGAATTTTGCCCATATCCAAAATGGCGGTTTCGCGATCTCGCGACCAAGTGAGCATGTGCGATCCTTTAAAGGGGCAGAGCGGGAAATTTGAAATGGCGGTATTTAGACTAAAAAACGCTTGTTTTCT
The DNA here is from genome assembly GCF_036172605.1 of Pelobates fuscus. Taxonomy (NCBI): domain Eukaryota; kingdom Metazoa; phylum Chordata; class Amphibia; order Anura; family Pelobatidae; genus Pelobates; species Pelobates fuscus. Next base: position 21,424,962 of record NC_086328.1, read on the forward strand.
TTCCCTTCAAAGATACAGTGCTCTAGTAGGCTGTTATTAAAGCTCTGCAGGTAAGTGAATTATGGGCTGTGAATACATTATTTTTTTTTATTGTTCTTAGCCCTACAGTCAGTATGGATCCATCATCCCCTTCTGCAAAATCAACGAGATCTGCAATAGGTCATAGGTGAGCAACATTTTTATTTTTATTTTTATTTTTTCTTCACGTTACTAAAAAGAGTGCATAGAGGGTACAGTCTCATGACTTCTGTGTCTTACAGCCCTCGTGACCGGTCCTGTCCCAGATCCCCATCGAGGAGAAGGGAAAAACCGGCAGCCTGCCCTGGATGTGGAGCAAGGCCTATGGATAACTGCAGGCTCTGCAGAAGATGCTTAGCCATGGTCGCAGGAGAATCTGATCGCCAGAAGTCACCGCAAGCCTCTACCTCCTCAGCCAAAGATATGGCTTACTGGATTAAACAAGCGGTGGTGGAGGGAATTGCTGAATCTCACAGGAATAAGAGATCAAGAGGTGAGACCTTCGGCATTGATTCAGATCAGTCTGAAGATGAATACAGACAGCCTTCTGCTTACCTGGATTTAGAGCAAATCTCTTCCAGTGAAGAGGAGTATATGGAACAACCTTGCTCCTTGGACTCCAAAACTATGGAGCATTTGATTATGGCTGTTAGAAGAACATTGGATTTGCCGGAAGAGGCCAAAGAATGTTCAGCTTCTGACAGACACTTTGGTGATTTGCATAAGAAAAGACCTTCCTTCCCAGTTCACAGCTCTATTAAAGAGCTGATGAAGAACGAGTGGAAAATTCCCAGCAAGAGGATTACTAGTCAAGGAAGGCTTTCGAAGTTATATCCGATCAAAGAGGAGGATTCCAGAATGTGGACTGCGGTTCCTAAAGTTGATGCTCCTATCATTAAGGTTACTAAAAGATCTACGCTCCCGATTGATAGCAATGCTTCCCTTAAGGAGCCCATGGATAAAAGGATTGACGCTGATTTATCTAAAGCTTTTATGACAGCAGGTTTAGGTTGCCATCCGGCTGTATCCATTTCTGCTTTGTCTAGAGCCATGCGTTCCTGGTTGCTTGACTTGGAGGATGACATCGATAAAGGTGTTAGTAGACGTCAGTTGGCTGAATCCTTAAGAGATATCAAACTCGCCAGTGACTGGCTTTTGGAATCCTCCACTGACCTCATTAGAATTCTTTCTAAGGTTATGGCTCATTCAGTCACCGCTAGAAGGGCGTTTTGGCTGAGTTCCTGGGGGGCAGACCTTTCCTCTAAGAATAATTTATGCTCACTTCCCTTTATGGGGGAAGTGCTTTTTGGAAAACCGCTGGATGAAGCTATTAAAAAAGCGGCCGAGGTTAAACAGGTTATGCTGCCACAAGATAGACGTCCTAAGAGACCTCATTTGGACCGCAGACCTTTCAGGGATCAAGGCTACTTTAGGGAAAGTAAGACCTACAGACCGGGCAGAGAATTCTCGAGGCATTCCAATTGGAAGAGCGGCCAGAATGTAAAATCCTCTAGGGGCAAGACGCAGACTTCTTCCTTTCGCCCCAACAAGCAGTTCTGAAGGTGGCTTACTCCAGGCTCCTCGAGTGGGAGCACGTCTTTCATTCTTTCAGAGGGCCTGGGAAATCATTCCAGATGCTTGGGTGAGATCCATTATCAGCGGAGGTTATCATCTGGAATTCGAAGAATATCCGCCTCCACCAAGGTTTATTTGCACAAGGCTTCCTGCCAACATCCAAAAAAGAGAGATTCTGAATCTTTATGTCTACAATCTGCTTATGGAAAAAGCCATCGTGCCTGTACCCATAAGAGAAAGATTCCAGGGTTATTATTCTCCCCTGTTTTTGGTCAAGAAGCCGGAAGGAAAATGGAGACCTATTCTAGACCTCCACCAGCTCAACCTTTATCTAAGAGTCAGAAGATTTCGCATGGAATCCATTCGCTCCATCATTCCTGTTGTTCATCACCAAGATTGGATGATATCTATAGATCTCAGGGATGCCTATTTTCATGTCCCGATCACGATCGCCCATCAAAGGTTTCTCAAATTTTGTGTCCGGAAAGAACACTTTCAATTTCAGGCCCTTCCGTTTGGTATAAGTACGGCCCCAAGGACCTTCTCGAAGGTTCTGGTCATCATCATTGCCTTGCTCAGAAAAGAAGGTGTAGCGGTGTTCCACTACCTGGACGACATCCTGGTTGTGGCCCCGGACCGAGGATTAATATTTCAACACAGACGACTAGTCCTCGACACTCTCTCTCATTTCGGCTGGCTCATCAATTACGAGAAGAGTCACTTGCATCCTTCAAGAGAACTGATATTCCTGGGAGCAAATTTCAATACAGACACGGCGATTGTATCCCTCGCACACGACAGAAAGATCGTGCTGCAAGATCGGATAAGGGACTTCAGACTGAAGACTTCAGCCTCGGCAAGAGAGTTTATGAGGCTCCTGGGGACTCTTTCCTCCACAATAGAGCTTGTCAGGTGGGCTCAGTGGAACCTTCGCCCTCTTCAGCAATTTTTTCTGGAAAATTTCAGGACCAGCTCAAGGGATTGGGAGATGCTGATTCGCATTCCTTTGGTTCTGAAACAGAAGCTCCTTTGGTGGATGTCGTGGGGAAATATCTCCCGAGGGTTCCCCCTGCGGGAAATAGATTGGGTGGTCATTACGACGGATGCCAGTCTGACAGGTTGGGGGGCGCATTTAGGCAATCAATTTTTTCAAGCAAAATGGCCTCCGAAAACTCAATGCTTACCTTCCAACATCAGAGAACTAAGAGCTACTTTCCTGGCCCTTCTTCATTTTCAACATGTCATCAGGCATTGCTGGGTCAAGTTGAGAGTGGACAACAAAGCAGCTGCTGCCTACATAAACCATCAAGGCGGAACAAGGAGTGTAGCCCTGATGAGAGAAATCGTTCCCATTATGACCTGGGCTCAGAATCATGTGGAGGGCCTGTGTGCCACCTATCTTCCAGGGAGGGAGAATGTATTAGCGGATTTCCTCAGCAGACACCTGATAGAAGCTTCAGAATGGCAACTTTCCAGGAGGATCTTCACCCAGTTGGTCCAGAAGTGGAGTCTTCCCCAAGTGGACCTCATGGCGACCATTCGGAATGCGCAGGTACCATGCTTTGTGTCGAGGAGATACCATCCGAAGGCGGTTGCTCAAGATGCTCTATCCATCAATTGGGGGTTCAATCTGGCTTATGTCTTTCCTCCGATTCCCCTCATACACGCTGTTCTGAGAAAGATCTCCAAGGAACATTGCAAGGTGATAGCGGTCCTTCCCTTCTGGCCTCGTCGCCCTTGGTTTCCCCTGTTACAGAGGTTATCGATGGACCTGCCTTGGGAACTTCCAGTCTCAGAAGACCTGCTGTTTCAGGGACCAGTGTTTCATCCGGAGCCTCACAAATTCAGGCTCCATGCATGGCTATTGAGAGGAAGTCTCTAGTTGAACATGGCCTTTCAGACCAGGTTATCTCAACCCTGTTACGTTCCAGGAATCCTTCTACTTCTTCTACGTACCATAAAGTATGGGAAGCCTTTGCACGATGGGGTAATTCCACGGTTCAAGATTTAAGTTCCCCTTCCGTATCTCAGGTTTTGGGTTTCCTACAAGCAGGCCTGGAGAGAGGCCTTCAACTTAACACGCTTAAAGTGCACTGCTCGGCTCTTTCAGCTCTTTCTGGTGTTCGTTGGGCATTAAATCCTATGGTGATTCGATTCTTCAAAGCAGTCATTAGGATTAAACCTCCTATCAAGGGATTCTCGGCTCCTTGGAATCTGCCTCTGGTTCTGCAGGCCTTGACGGAACATCCCTTCGAACCTATTGATGAAGTCCCTATGCAGGTTCTTTCTCTGAAGACCCTGTTGTTGCTGGCCTTGGTATCTGCTAGGAGAATGTCAGATATTAGAGCACTGTCATCTGAGGAACCGTTCACTACCTTCTTTGATGATAGAGTTGTGCTACGGCCTAGACCGGAGTTCCTTCCTAAGGTTGTTACATCCTTCCACCTGAATCAGGAGATTGTCCTGCCGGGGTATTTTCAGGAGCCATCTTCTCCTGAAGAAGAAAGATGCCATACGCTAGACCTGAGGAGATGTCTTTCCACATATATTGGTCGCTCAGCTAATTGGAGGAAGTCTCCCCAATTGTTTGTGATACCTTGAGGTTCTCGTAAAGGTGAGGCAGCCTCTGTAGCTACCCTTCGTTCCTGGACGGTTCAGGCTATTTCTAGAGCTTACAGAGCGAAACAGGTTCCAGTTCCCTAGGACATCAAGGCACATTCCACAAGGTCCATTGCTACTTCATGGGCTGCAGAGTCAGGAGTTCCTGCAGAGAGCATCTGTAAAGCTGCCAATTGGTCATCATTGAGGACCTTTGTACGTCACTACAGAGTGGATGTCTCTTCTCATTTGGATTCAGAGTTTGGCCTGTCGGTCTTGAACTCTTTTAAGCCTTAAGTGGATATTAAACATTTTTTTAGCATGACTTACCCTCCCTGAGTGGTTATTGCTTTGGGAATCCCATATGTTAAATGCTGCCATGATTAGCCAGGAATAGAGAAAATTTATTGATACTTACCGTAATTTTCTTTTCCTGGCTATTATTCATGGCAGCATTTGGTCTCCCACCCTATCTTGGTTTATTTGTCTTGTTACTGGACTGAGGTGTGGAGGATACTGGGGTACCTTATATACTGGGGGAAGGTAGGCTTAATTGTTTGATTGTTTGTGTTTCCTGTCCTGAGGGTTAGAGGGAGGAGCTAAACCCATATGTTAAATGCTGCCATGAATAATAGCCAGGAAAAGAAAATTACGGTAAGTATCAATAAATTTTCTCTAGTAGTTTTCCCCGAGTTCTGAATGTACCCTAAAACAAGCAGTGACAATAATACTTTGGGTACCCCCTGGTAGCCCTGATCTGGGTGACTAACATATCCCAAATTCACCCAGATCGGACATGGGGTTGGGAGTTAGGTGGAGGGTGTAATTTGACCGACCACACACGAGGTGGTATCCGAAAAGGGTTCCATGTGTTTTGGCCCTGCGGTCGGTCTTCGTTCGGGAGGTAAAACACACATAAAATACTGCCATCCACGATTAACCTTGTATTCGTATGAATCCCCTTGTTCGGTACTTTAAATTTACCGAACGGGGGGCTGATTAGCCTTCCCGTTCGAGAGTTACGGAGCCCTGGAGGTCTCAGCAGTGTTCGGGTAATCGAGTGTCCGATTTGAGTTCCAGACACTCGACGACCAAACACCGCTGAGATTTTTGTGCGTAGGATGGCCGCCGCCAGGTGTTCGTATGGAGTACGGATGGAAACTACCGAACAATCATACGAATCCTACATACAGTTTAACCATACAAATAGAAAACAACACACGAATTGCAATTTTACCACAGTCTTTTAGGACAGCCCTAGTACCATCCGCTACAATGTCATGGTAAACCCCTTGCACAGTGATTCACATAAAAAGCAGTGTGTGGCTCCCATTAAACCAGTTCTCCTTCACCCTCAACATAGAGCCTCGTCTCATGCTTGGAGGGAACAGCTATATTTGCTACTCTTGGGATTGCTATAATCACTATGTTCCTTGGATTATAATCACTTGCTCTTTTAAGAGCATACTAATTTTACTCTCTAGATTAGGAGAGGTCTACCCACTGGAAGCTGGATCCTGGTCTTGAGTCCAGGGTGGACCCAACCAAGCTGTAACGCTGGCTACGGAGCTACAGTGGTTATGGTGTTGGGTGGAGTGCTTGGAAGTATTATTATTATTTATTATTATTATTGCCATTTATATAGCGCCAACAGATTCTGTAGCGCTTTTCAATATTATGAGAGGGGATTTAACTATAAATAGGACAATTACAAATAAACTTACAGGAACAATAGGTTGAAGAGGACCCTGCTCAATCGAGCTTACATTCTATGGGAGGTGGGGTGTAAAACACATTAGGAAAGGAATTTGCAATCAAATAAGGTTGGCTGCCCTTTAGGAGAGGGCAAGAGACAGGTATGTGAGGTAGGGGTTAGTCTTGGAGGCCATAAGCTTTCCTAAAGAGATGGGTTTTAAGGCACTTCTTAAAAGATGCAAGACTAGGGGAGAGTCTGATGGCGATAGGCAGGCTATTCCATAGGAAGGGAGCCGCCCGCGAGAAGTCCTGCAAGCGCGAGTTGGCCATACGGGTGCGGACAACAGACAGGAGGTGGTCACGGGCAGAGCGGAGAGACCGAGAAGGGACATACCTATGGATCTGTGAGGAGATATAAGAGGGGCTAGAATTGTTCAGTGCTTTATAGGTGTGAGTTAGTACCTTGAATTGACTCCTATAGCATACAGGAAGCCAATGTAAGGACTGGCAGAGGGGTGAGGTGTGAGAGAAATGACTAGAGAGGAAAATCAGTCTAGCAGCAGCGTTCATTACGGACTGTAGGGATGCAGTACGGCTTTTGGGAAGACCAATCAGGAGAGGGTTACAATAATCCATGCGGGAAATTACTAGAGCATGGACAAGCTCCTTGGTAGTATCTGGTGCAAGAAAGGGGCGGATGCGGGCTATGTTTTTAAGATTGAATCTACAGGATTTGGCAACATGCTGGATGTGAGGCTCAAAGGTGAGACCAGAGTCAAGTATGACGCCAAGACAGCGCGCTTGCAAGGATGGACTGATGTTGGTACCACAAACTTGAAGGGAGAGCGAAAGAGGAGGATCAGTATTAGGAGGAGGAAAGACAAGGAGCTCAGTTTTTGAGAGATTGAGTTTCAGAAAGCGGGAGGACATCCAGTCAGGGATGGAAGAAAGGCAAGCAGTGACACGTTGCAGGACGGCAGGGGAGAGGTCCGGGGAGGAGATATATAGCTGGGTGTCATCAGCGTACAGGTGGTAGTGGAATCCAAAAGAGGTAATAAGTTTGCCAAGAGAGGCAGTATAAAGAGAAAATAGAAGGGGACCAAGGACGGAGCCTTGGGGGACTCCAACCGAGACAGGGCGAGGGGAGTAGGTATCATTAGAAAAAGAGACACTGAATGAGCGTTGGGAGAGATAAGAGGAAAACCACGAGAGGACAGAGTCACAGAGACCAAGCGATTGAAGAGTTTGAAGAAGGAGAGCATGATCAACGGTGTCAAAGGCCGCTGAGAGGTCAAGAAGAATTAGTATGGAGTAGTGGCCTTTGGATTTAGCTGCGATTAGGTCGTTAGTAACTTTGATAAGGGCAGTCTCTGTAGAGTGGAGAGGGCAGAAGCCAGATTGAAGGGGGTCAAGGAGAGAGTTGGAATTGAGGAAATGAGACACACGGGTAAAGACAAGTCTTTCCAGAAGCTTTTTAGTATAGGTACTACAGTGGCATGTTTAAGGTCAGCAGGGACGATGCCAGAAGAGAGCGAGCAGTTGAAGATGTGTGTTAGAGAAGGCACGAGACAAGTGGAGAGAGATCTGATAAGGTGAGATGGGACAGGATCGAGCGGGCAAGTGGTGGGGCGAGAGGAGCAAAGAAGAGCAGCCACCTCTTGGTCAGTAGCTGGGGAGAATGTCTGAAGGGTAGGAAAGGCATGATCTATGTGTGATTGAGAAACAGAAAGGCAAGGAGGGGAGAATTCTTTCCTTAGCTGTTCAATCTTGTCAGTGAAGTAACATGCAAAGTTATCAGCAGTAACCAGTAAGGTTAGTTTTGGGGGTGGCCACAGCAGGGCGAAGAAGAGAATTAAAGGTGTCAAAGAGACGCCTGGGGTTGCGGGAACATGAACTAATGAGAGAGGAAAAATAGGACTGTTTGGCAAGGGCAAGGGCAAGGGCTGCACTGTATGAACACAATATGAATCTATAATGGAGAAAGTCTGATTGGGTACGAGACTTCCTCCAGGAGCGTTCAGCGGGAGCATCTTTGCAGGTAGCGCGTTGATTTAGTATGCCATGGTTGGGGGCGGGTCCTCCTTGAGGTGCTTGTTTGGAGTGGCGCTGCAGTGTTCAAGGCAGATGTAAGAGTAGAGTTATATATGGAGATGGCCAGTGAAGGACAGGAGAGGGAAGGGATGGACAGCAGTTGTGAATCAATGTCAGCTGACAACTGTTGGAGATCAAGAGAATTAAGGTCCCTCCTGAGTTGAGGGGGGTTAGGCTGAGGTTGTTTGGTGAGGGGGTACGCGAGAGCAAATGATAAGAGGTGGTGATCAGAGAGTGGATATGGAGTGTTGCAGATATTAGATACTGTACATGCATAAGTGAAGATTAGGTCAAGGGTATTGCCAGCTACATGGGTGGGAGAATTTGTCCACTGCGATAGCCCGAGGGAGGAAGTAATCGAAAGTAGTTTACTCAGAGTAACTAGGAAGCAGCGATTGGTGGGGGCACCCAGTCGGGGTGCCATGCGGTTCCGCCACAGACAGATAGGCAGACAGGTTCTAGAATGTAAATTATTATATTCCTATTACAGCTAAAGGTAAAAAGCAGACCAGAGCACTACAATGTGCTGAATTACTTTATGTTTGATCATAGTGTTCCCTCTTTGTCACTTAATAAAAGTACAGATTTCAAGAGAAATCACAAATCTTACAAACTGACAAGGTTGCACCCACCCAACTGTCAATCAGAGAGGCAGTAATGTGTTTTTCCTGATTGGTTTGTATCACACATCATTATGGATGACCGTCTGGGAGGGAAAACGGAGGGGTACTGTGAAGAGGACAGGTCTCACTGCTGTATAAGAGGTAAGTTAACACTTTTTTTTACAGAAGAATGGAGCAAAGAAAATGCAGGAGACCCCCCACCCCTCCCATCCCCCCCCACCCAACATTTAGTGATCGGTCTGTCTGTCTGTCTGTACATCCATTTGCACATTAAACATAAATGATGTAACCCACTAAGATTCACAACACAGAAATGAAAGCTTTTTTCTGTTAATGTGAACTCCCAAATATAGATCATCAAACTGATCCAGAACATTGCTGCAGACCAATTAAAGTACTTCACATACACTTGCTCTGATGGTTAATCAGCAAGAACGGTGCACGCCTCTTAAACGACTTACAATTACAAGACAACACAAGAGTAATCATTACCTATTTGCATACAGCTGTCTTCAAAGAATAACCTTCTTCAAAGTGCTAAAAAGTTACTGATGGAAAACCGTCAAATACATTTTAAAAAAATCAGCTATTGATTCCACAAGATGAGAATGTGTTTTGTAGCCAAATGCATTGCGTCTTTGTAGTTAAACGAACACTCCTAGCTTCATAAACTCTACAGCCGGCGCTGTCCCCAGGGTAATCTTATTATAGCTCTGTTTGACACTTACCTGGGTCACTCTGGACGCACATTCCAATATTCTCAGAGCTGTAGAAGCTGGATGTCAGATCAAACTCTTTGATTGTCGATAAATGAACATCTCTGACTTATCCTGCTCAAGAAGACAGGAAGTGGTGTGGTTGCTCGATGGGACCCAGGTGTCAAACCGTGCTGAAACAGTTTAAAAGATTAGACTAAGATGGTACCAAGGCTTCCTGGCACCATAGCCACTACAGAGGACTATATTGGTCTAAACTGGTACTTGCAGGGCTCCTAGTTACAGGTTAAGTGTGTGGTAGACAGACAAGTATTGCAATACTTCAGCTTCCATGATGTGTTGCTACCATTAAATAGTCTGTGCTAGCCATGAGCAAGCATACTGAGCTGATAGAATAGAGGGGGCTGTGGATGGACTAATGAGTGACAGTCACTTTTTAAAGTATGATAAACAAATGTCACCTTTGGATCCCAGAGCCCAATGATTCCATCTTCCAGCTCCATAACACCTTTCGCTATTGATGATAAGCACACATTAATAAGTGGAAAACAATACGTTAATTCTATTGAAGATATTACAACTTCTAACATGAGCCTCATAGCCATAAATCCTGAGAAATAAACAAACAAACTTTGATTAAACTTCTTCACCGCAATCCATCCTACCCCAACCTGACATAGTACGATCTGTGTACCCCTTTGATCAACACTCAGTTTTTATCTCTTTATTATATAACTCTAAAACCTTTTTATGAAATACCTCTCCTGGTGGCTGAACACAATTCCTCCAGATTTGTGCTGAACTGGGACTTAAACTTGACCAAAGAATTATGCAATACAGTGTGGGGGTATTGCTGTGGTTCGAGGTACGGCATGGTTTGGGATTAATACGGCATGGCTTGGGATTAATACGCCATGGTTTGGGATTAATACGGCATGGTTTGGGATTAATACGGCATGGTTTGGGATTAATACGGCGTGGTTTGGGATTAATACGGCATGGTTTGGGATTAATACGGCATGGTTTGGGATTAATACGGAGCATGGTTTGGGATTAATACGGAGCATGGTTTGGGATTAATACGCCATGGTTTGGGATTAATACGGCATGGTTTGGGATTAATACGGCATGGTTTGGGATTAATACGGCATGGTTTGGGATTAATACGGCATGGTTTGGGATTAATACGGAACATGGTTTGGGATTAATACGGCATGGTTTGGGATTAATAGGGAGCATGGTTTGGGATTAATACGGCATGGTTTGGGATTAATACGGCATGGTTTGGGATTAATACGGCATGGCTTGGGATTAATACGCCATGGTTTGGGATTAATACGGCATGGCTTTGGGATTAATACGGCATGGTTTGGGATTAATACTGAGCATAGTTTGGGATTAATACGGCATGGTTTGGGATTAATACGACATGGTTTGGAATTAATACAACATGGCTTGGGATTAATACGGCATGGTTTGGGATTAATATGGCATGTTTTGGGATTAATACGGCATGGTTTGGGATTAATACAGCATGGTTTGGGCTTAATACGGAGCATGGTTTGGGATTAATACGGAGCATGGTTTGGGATTAATACGGCATGGTTTGGGATTAATAGGGAGCATGGTTTGGGATTAATACGGCATGGTTTGGGATTAATACGGCATGGCTTGGGATTAATACGGCATGGCTTGGGATTAATACGGCATGGCTTGGGATTAATACGGCATGGTTTGGGATTAATACGGCATGGCTTTGGGATTAATACGGCATGGTTTGGGATTAATACTGAGCATAGTTTGGGATTAATACGGTATGGTTTGGGATTAATACGACATGGTTTGGAATTAATACGACATGGCTTGGGATTAATACGGCATGGTTTGGGATTAATATGGCATGTTTTGGGATTAATACGGCATGGTTTGGGATTAATACAGCATGGTTTGGGCTTAATACGGAGCATGGTTTGGGATTAATACGGAGCATGGTTTGGGATTAATACGGCATGTCTTGGGATTAATACGGCATGGTTTGGGATTAATACAGCATGGTTTGGGATTAATACGGCATGATTTAGGATTAATACGGCATGGTTTGGGATTAATACGGAGCATGGTTTGGGATTAATACGGCATGGTTTGGGATTAATACGGCATGGTTAGGGATTAATACGGCATGGTTTGGGATTAATACGGCATGGTTTGGGATTAATACGGAGCATGGTTTGGGATTAATACGGCATGGTTTGGGATTAATAGGGAGCATGGATTGGGATTAATACGGCATGGTTTGGGATTAATACGGCATGGTTTGGGATTAATACGGAGTATGGTTTGGGATTAATAGGGAGCATGGTTTGGGATTAATACGGCATGGTTTGGGATTAATACGGCATGGTTTGGGATTAATACGGCATGGCTTGGGATTAATACGGCATGGCTTGGGATTAATACGGCATGGCTTGGGATTAATACGGCATGGTTTTGGATTAATACGGCATGGCTTTGGGATTAATACGGCATGGTTTGGGATTAATACTGAGCATAGTTTGGGATTAATACGGCATGGTTTGGGATTAATACGACATGGTTTGGAATTAATACGACATGGCTTGGGATTAATACGGCATGGTTTGGGATTAATATGGCATGTTTTGGGATTAATACGGCATGGCTTGGGATTAATACGGCATGGCTTGGGATTAATACGGCATGGTTTGGGATTAATACGGCATGGCTTTGGAATTAATACGGCATGGTTTGGGATTAATACTGAGCATAGTTTGGGATTAATACGGCATGGTTTGGGATTAATACGACATGGTTTGGAATTAATATGGCATGTTTTGGGATTAATACGGCATGGTTTGGGATTAATATGGCATGTTTTGGGATTAATACGGCATGGTTTGGGATTAATACAGCATGGTTTGGGCTTAATACGGAGCATGGTTTGGGATTAATACGGAGCATGGTTTGGGATTAATACGGCATGTCTTGGGATTAATACGGCATGGTTTGGGATTAATACAGCATGGTTTGGGATTAATACGGAGTATGGTTTGGGATTAATACGGCATGATTTAGGATTAATACGGCATGGTTTGGGATTAATACGGAGCATGGTTTGGGATTAATACGGCATGGTTTGGGATTAATACGGCATGGTTTGGGATTAATACGGAGCATGGTTTGGGATTAATACGGCATGGTTTGGGATTAATAGGGAGCATGGTTTGGGATTAATACGGCATGGTTTGGGATTAATACGGCATGGTTTGGGATTAATACGGAGTATGGTTTGGGATTAATAGGGAGCATGGTTTGGGATTAATACGGCATGGTTTGGGATTAATACGGCATGGTTTGGGATTAATACGGCATGGCTTGGGATTAATACGGCATGGCTTGGGATTAATACGGCATGGTTTGGGATTAATACGGCATGGCTTTGGGATTAATACGGCATGGTTTGGGATTAATACTGAGCATAGTTTGGGATTAATACGGCATGGTTTGGGATTAATACGACATGGTTTGGAATTAATACGACATGGCTTGGGATTAATACGGCATGGTTTGGGATTAATATGGCATGTTTTGGGATTAATACGGCATGGTTTGGGATTAATACAGCATGGTTTGGGCTTAATACGGAGCATGGTTTGGGATTAATACGGAGCATGGTTTGGGATTAATACGGCAGGTCTTGGGATTAATACGGCATGGTTTGGGGAGTAATACAGCATGGTTTGGGATTAATACGGCATGGTTTGGGATTAATACGGCATGGCTTGGGATTAATACGGCATGGTTTGGGATTAATACGGCATGGCTTTGGGATTAATACGGCATGGTTTGGGATTAATACTGAGCATAGTTTGGGATTAATACGGTATGGTTTGGGATTAATACGACATGGTTTGGAATTAATACGACATGGCTTGGGATTAATACGGCATGGTTTGGGATTAATATGGCATGTTTTGGGATTAATACGGCATGGTTTGGGATTAATACAGCATGGTTTGGGCTTAATACGGAGCATGGTTTGGGATTAATACGGAGCATGGTTTGGGATTAATACGGCATGTCTTGGGATTAATACGGCATGGTTTGGGATTAATACAGCATGGTTTGGGATTAATACGGCATGATTTAGGATTAATACGGCATGGTTTGGGATTAATACGGAGCATGGTTTGGGATTAATACGGCATGGTTTGGGATTAATACGGCATGGTTAGGGATTAATACGGCATGGTTTGGGATTAATACGGCATGGTTTGGGATTAATACGGAGCATGGTTTGGGATTAATACGGCATGGTTTGGGATTAATAGGGAGCATGGATTGGGATTAATACGGCATGGTTTGGGATTAATACGGCATGGTTTGGGATTAATACGGAGTATGGTTTGGGATTAATAGGGAGCATGGTTTGGGATTAATACGGCATGGTTTGGGATTAATACGGCATGGTTTGGGATTAATACGGCATGGCTTGGGATTAATACGGCATGGCTTGGGATTAATACGGCATGGCTTGGGATTAATACGGCATGGTTTGGGATTAATACGGCATGGCTTTGGGATTAATACGGCATGGTTTGGGATTAATACTGAGCATAGTTTGGGATTAATACGGCATGGTTTGGGATTAATACGACATGGTTTGGAATTAATACGACATGGCTTGGGATTAATACGGCATGGTTTGGGATTAATATGGCATGTTTTGGGATTAATACGGCATGGCTTGGGATTAATACGGCATGGCTTGGGATTAATACGGCATGGTTTGGGATTAATACGGCATGGCTTTGGGATTAATACGGCATGGTTTGGGATTAATACTGAGCATAGTTTGGGATTAATACGGCATGGTTTGGGATTAATACGACATGGTTTGGAATTAATATGGCATGTTTTGGGATTAATACGGCATGGTTTGGGATTAATATGGCATGTTTTGGGATTAATACGGCATGGTTTGGGATTAATACAGCATGGTTTGGGCTTAATACGGAGCATGGTTTGGGATTAATACGGAGCATGGTTTGGGATTAATACGGCATGTCTTGGGATTAATACGGCATGGTTTGGGATTAATACAGCATGGTTTGGGATTAATACGGAGTATGGTTTGGGATTAATACGGCATGATTTAGGATTAATACGGCATGGTTTGGGATTAATACGGAGCATGGTTTGGGATTAATACGGCATGGTTTGGGATTAATACGGCATGGTTTGGGATTAATACGGAGCATGGTTTGGGATTAATACGGCATGGTTTGGGATTAATAGGGAGCATGGTTTGGGATTAATACGGCATGGTTTGGGATTAATACGGCATGGTTTGGGATTAATAGGGAGCATGGTTTGGGATTAATACGGCATGGTTTGGGATTAATACGGCATGGTTTGGGATTAATACGGCATGGCTTGGGATTAATACGGCATGGCTTGGGATTAATACGGCATGGCTTGGGATTAATACGGCATGGTTTGGGATTAATACGGCATGGCTTTGGGATTAATACGGCATGGTTTGGGATTAATACTGAGCATAGTTTGGGATTAATACGGCATGGTTTGGGATTAATACGACATGGTTTGGAATTAATACGACATGGCTTGGGATTAATACGGCATGGTTTGGGATTAATATGGCATGTTTTGGGATTAATACGGCATGGCTTGGGATTAATACGGCATGGCTTGGGATTAATACGGCATGGTTTGGGATTAATACGGCATGGCTTTGGGATTAATACGGCATGGTTTGGGATTAATACTGAGCATAGTTTGGGATTAATACGGCATGGTTTGGGATTAATACGACATGGTTTGGAATTAATATGGCATGTTTTGGGATTAATACGGCATGGTTTGGGATTAATATGGCATGTTTTGGGATTAATACGGCATGGTTTGGGATTAATACAGCATGGTTTGGGCTTAATACGGTGCATGGTTTGGGATTAATACGGAGCATGGTTTGGGATTAATACGGCATGTCTTGGGATTAATACGGCATGGTTTGGGATTAATACAGCATGGTTTGGGATTAATACGGAGTATGGTTTGGGATTAATACGGCATGATTTAGGATTAATACGGCATGGTTTGGGATTAATACGGAGCATGGTTTGGGATTAATACGGCATGGTTTGGGATTAATACGGCATGGTTTGGGATTAATACGGAGCATGGTTTGGGATTAATACGGCATGGTTTGGGATTAATAGGGAGCATGGTTTGGGATTAATACGGCATGGTTTGGGATTAATACGGCATGGTTTGGGATTAATACGGAGTATGGTTTGGGATTAATAGGGAGCATGGTTTGGGATTAATACGGCATGGTTTGGGATTAATACGGCATGGCTTGGGATTAATACGGCATGGCTTGGGATTAATACGGCATGGTTTGGGATTAATACGGCATGGCTTTGGGATTAATACGGCATGGTTTGGGATTAATACTGAGCATAGTTTGGGATTAATACGGCATGGTTTGGGATTAATACGACATGGTTTGGAATTAATACGACATGGCTTGGGATTAATACGGCATGGTTTGGGATTAATATGGCATGTTTTGGGATTAATACGGCATGGTTTGGGATTAATACAGCATGGTTTGGGCTTAATACGGAGCATGGTTTGGGATTAATACGGAGCATGGTTTGGGATTAATACGGCATGGTTTGGGATTAATACGGAGCATGGTTTGGGATTAATACGGCATGGTTTGGAATTAATACGGAGCATGGTTTGGGATTAATACGGCATGATTTAGGATTAATACGGAGCATGGTTTGGGATTAATACGGCATGGTTTGGGATTAATACAGCATGGTTTGGGATTAATACGGCATGGTTTGGGATTAATACGGCATGGTTTGGGATTAATACGGCATGATTTAGGATTAATACGGAGCATGGTTTGGGATTAATATGGCATGGTTTGGGATTAATACGGTGCATGGTTTGGGATTAATACGGCATGGTTTGGGATTAATACGGCATGGTTTGGGATTAATACGGAGCATGGTTTGGGATTAATATGGCATGGCCTGGGATTAATACAGCATGGTTTGGGATTAATACAGCATGGTTTGGGATTAATACAGCATGGTTTGGGATTAATATGGCATGGTTTGGGATTAATACGGCATGGTTTGGGATTAATACGGAGCATGGCCTGGGATTAATACGGAGCATGGTTTGGGATTAATACAGCATGGTTTGGGATTAATACGGCATGGTTTGGGATTAATACGGAGCATGGCCTGGGATTAATACGGCATGGTTTGGGATTAATACAGCATGGTTTGGGATTAATACAGCATGGTTTGGGATTAATATGGCATGGTTTGGGATTAATACGGCATGGTTTGGGATTAATACGGAGCATGGCCTGGGATTAATACAGCATGGTTTGGGATTAATACAGCATGGTTTGGGATTAATATGGCATGGTTTGGGATTAATACGGCATGTCTTGGGATTAATACGGCATGGTTTGGGATTAATACAGCATGGTTTGGGATTAATACGGAGTATGGTTTGGGATTAATACGGCATGATTTAGGATTAATACGGCATGGTTTGGGATTAATACGGAGCATGGTTTGGGATTAATACGGCATGGTTTGGGATTAATACGGCATGGTTTGGGATTAATACGGAGCATGGTTTGGGATTAATACGGCATGGTTTGGGATTAATACGGCATGGTTTGGGATTAATACGGCATGGTTTGGGATTAATACGGCATGGCTTGGGATTAATACGGCATGGTTTGGGATTAATACGGCATGGCTTTGGGATTAATACGGCATGGTTTGGGATTAATACTGAGCATAGTTTGGGATTAATACGGCATGGTTTGGGATTAATACGACATGGTTTGGAATTAATACGACATGACTTGGGATTAATACGGCATGGTTTGGGATTAATATGGCATGTTTTGGGATTAATACGGCATGGTTTGGGATTAATACAGCATGGTTTGGGCTTAATACGGAGCATGGTTTGGGATTAATACGGAGCATGGTTTGGGATTAATACGGCAGGTCTTGGGATTAATACGGCATGGTTTGGGGAGTAATACAGCATGGTTTGGGATTAATCCGGAGTATGGTTTGGGATTAATACGGCATGATTTAGGATTAATACGGCATGGTTTGGGATTAATACGGAGCATGGTTTGGGATTAATACAGCATGGTTTGGGATTAATACGGCATGGTTTGGGATTAATACGGAGCATGGTTTGGGATTAATACGGCATGATTTAGGATTAATACGGAGCATGGTTTGGGATTAATACGGCATGGTTTGGGATTAATAAAGCATGGTTTGGGATTAATACGGCATGGTTTGGGATTAATACGGCATGGTTTGGGATTAATACGGCATGATTTAGGATTAATACGGAGCATGGTTTGGGATTAATACGGCATGGTTTGGGATTAATACGGAGCATGGTTTGGAATTAATACGGCATGGTTTGGGATTAATACGGAGCATGGTTTGGGATTAATACGGCATGATTTAGGATTAATACGGAGCATGGTTTGGGATTAATACGGCATGGTTTGGGATTAATACAGCATGGTTTGGGATTAATACGGCATGGTTTGGGATTAATACGGCATGGTTTGGGATTAATACGGCATGATTTAGGATTAATACGGAGCATGGTTTGGGATTAATATGGCATGGTTTGGGATTAATACGGTGCATGGTTTGGGATTAATACGGCATGGTTTGGGATTAATACGGCATGGTTTGGGATTAATACGGAGCATGGTTTGGGATTAATATGGCATGGCCTGGGATTAATACAGCATGGTTTGGGATTAATACAGCATGGTTTGGGATTAATACAGCATGGTTTGGGATTAATATGGCATGGTTTGGGATTAATACGGCATGGTTTGGGATTAATACGGAGCATGGCCTGGGATTAATACGGAGCATGGTTTGGGATTAATACAGCATGGTTTGGGATTAATACGGCATGGTTTGGGATTAATACGGAGCATGGCCTGGGATTAATACGGCATGGTTTGGGATTAATACAGCATGGTTTGGGATTAATACAGCATGGTTTGGGATTAATATGGCATGGTTTGGGATTAATACGGCATGGTTTGGGATTAATACGGAGCATGGCCTGGGATTAATACAGCATGGTTTGGGATTAATACAGCATGGTTTGGGATTAATATGGCATGGTTTGGGATTAATACGGCATGGTTTGGGATTAATACGGAGCATGGTTTGGGATTAATACGGCATGGTTTGGGATTAATACGGCATGGCCTGAAATTAATACAGCATGGTTTGGGATTAATACGGCATGGTTTGGGATTAATATGGCATGGTTTGGGATTAATACGGCATGGTTTGGGATTAATACGGCATGGTTTGGGATTAATACGGCATGGTTTGGGATTAATACGGAGCATGGTTTGGGATTAATACGGCAGGGTTTGGGATTAATACGGCATGGTTTGGGATTAATACGGCATGGTTTGGGATTAATATGGCATGGTTTGGGATTAATACGGCATGGTTTGGGATTAATACGGCATGGTTTGGGATTAATACGGAGCATGGCCTGGGATTAATACGGCATGGTTTGGGATTATTCCGGAGTATGGTTTGGGATTAATACGGCATGGCTTGGGATTAATACGGCATGATTTGGGATTAATACAGCGCATGGTTTGGGATTAATACGGCATGGTTTGGGATTAATACGGCATGGTTTGGGATTAATACGGCATGGTTTGGGATTAATACAGCATGGTTTGGGATTAATACGGAGCATGGTTTGGGATTAATACGGCATGGCCTGGGATTAATACGGAGCATGGTTTGGGATTAATACGGCATGGTTTGGGATTAATACGGCATGGTTTGGAATTAATACGGCATGGTTTGGGATTAATACGGCATGGCCTGGGATTAATACAGCATGGTTTGGGATTAATACGGCATGGTTTGGGATTAATACGGAGCATGGTTTGGGATTAATATGGCATGGCCTGGGATTAATACAGCATGGTTTGGGATTAATATGGCATGGTTTGGGATTAATACGGCATGGTTTGGGATTAATACGGAGCATGGCCTGGGATTAATACAGCATGGTTTGGGATTAATACAGCATGGTTTGGGATTAATATGGCATGGTTTGGGATTAATACGGCATGGTTTGGGATTAATACGGAGCATGGTTTGGGATTAATACGGCATGGTTTGGGATTAATATGGCATGGCCTGGGATTAATACAGCATGGTTTGGGATTAATACGGCATGGTTTGGGATTAATATGGCATGGTTTGGGATTAATACGGCATGGTTTGGGATTAATACGGCATGGTTTGGGATTAATACGGAGCATGGTTTGGGATTAATACGGCATGGTTTGGGATTAATACGGCATGGTTTGGGATTAATACAGCATGGTTTGGGATTAATACGGCATGGTTTGGGATTAATACGGCATGGTTTGGGATTAATACGGAGCATGGCCTGGGATTAATACGGCATGGTTTGGGATTATTCCGGAGTATGGTTTGGGATTAATACGGCATGGCTTGGGATTAATACGGCATGGTTTGGGATTAATACGGCATGATTTGGGATTAATATGGAGCATGGTTTGGGATTAATACGGCATGGTTTGGGATTAATACGGCATGGTTTGGGATTAATACGGCATGGTTTGGGATTAATACGGAGCATGGCCTGGGATTAATACGGCATGGTTTGGGATTATTCCGGAGTATGGTTTGGGATTAATACGGCATGGCTTGGGATTAATACGGCATGGTTTGGGATTAATACGGCATGATTTGGGATTAATACGGAGCATGGTTTGGGATTAATACGGCATGGTTTGGGATTAATACGGCATGGTTTGGGATTAATACGGCATTGTTTGGGATTAATACGGCATGGCCTGGGATTAATACAGCATGGTTTGGGATTAATACGGCATGGTTTGGGATTAATACGCCATGGTTTGGGATTAATACGGCATGGTTTGGGATTAATACGGAGCATGGTTTGGGATTAATACGGCATGGTTTAGGATTAATACGGCATGGTTTGGGATTAATACAGCATGGTTTGGGATTAATACGGCATGATTTGGGATTAATACGGAGCATGGTTTGGGATTAATACGGCATGGCCTGGGATTAATACGGCATGGCTTGGGATTAATACGGCATGGTTTGGGATTAATACGGCATGGTTTGGGATTAATACGGCATGGTTTGGGATTAATACGGCATGGCCTGGGATTAATACGGCATGGTTTGGGATGAATACGGCATGGTTTGGGATTAACACGGCATGGTTTGGGATTAATACGGAGCATGGTTTGGGATTAATACGGCATGGTTTGGGATTAATACGGCATGGTTTGGGATTAATACGGAGCATGGTTTGGGATTAATACGGAGTATGGTTTGGGATTAATACGGCATGGTTTGGGATTAATACGGCATGGTTTGGGATTAATACGGAGCATGGTTTGGGATTAATACGGCATGGTTTGGGATTAATACGGAGCATGGTTTGGGATTAATACGGCATGGTTTGGGATTAATACGGCATGGTTTGGGATTAATACGGCATGGTTTGGGATTAATACGGAGCATGGTTTGGGATTAATACGGAGCATGGTTTGGGATTAATACGGAGCATGTTTTGTGATTAATACGGCATGGTTTGGAGTTTATAAATATAGGTCCATGCAATACTCAGAATTCAATCAAAGATCTGGTGTCACAGTATGATTTATAGAACACATTTGGGTTTAGGGCATTATATAAGGCTGTTTTCAGGAGGGGCTTAAGTCAATTTATGTTGAGAAGACCATAAAATATACTCTTGGGAACAAGTCCCTGGTCTTTTTGCCACCTAATAATGTCCCTGCCTTTGAAGTAAAGTTCCCTAAGCAATTTCAAACAGATTCCTGTGGCAATCAGGTTTTTGCCCAATGTATTCAATTACTCTCATTTACTTCTACATGCCAAACACCTTGCAACAACGTCATCTTTTCATTTATAATTATTTAATCTCATATTATTATCTAATACATTTAATTCTGATTATTTTAATTTAATTATGATTATTTAAATATGGAAACACTGTTTTAGGGCACCTACAATGATATACAAGTAAACAGGTGCAGTGATTGGCCAGCAAGCGGTAAATACAATGACAATTATTATAAAATAGATAAACCCCATTATGTGCTTCATTGTATTCCCTTAATGAACAGCTGTACTTAGAAATCAGAACACTATTTTTAGCAGGTACATTAATGCATTAAAAGCTTTTTGAGTGAACTTCCCATCTCGATCTGTTCTACCTCGCTGTGTTCGCATCAGAAACCTGTCATTTAACGTGTGCTCCTTGTCAGATCACAGCTTTAGAAACAATGAGCTGATTTTTTTTCATCAATCTTTCTATCCAAGACTCTTTAAAGGGTTACTCGAAGCACCATCACCACTTTACTGATTTTGAGGTAGTCATGGTGACTAGCGTCTGTATGTGCAGCATTTCGCTACAAAACTCCACCTCTGGCCAGCAGAACCTTGTTAAGAAGGCAAAGCATTAGAAAATGGTTTGACTACTTACACTGGGGCCCGAGCTCTCCAGCATGCTGAGGTGGTTATGGTACTTGGATTATTCCTTTAATGGTTTGACTTCTTTCCTGTATATTTTTACTATTCTTCATCACATGCTCTTGCTTTGTGCAGAGGGAATTAAGCATGAAAACTTAAGAGGGATGTAGGGCAACAAAAGCTCACTTTGCACACTGTGCAAATGCTCTTGCTTCTTCTGTCCCTCTAACACTATGGAATGTCCTCTTTCTGCTACACTCACGACATCCACCTTTTCTCTGTCCCAGACTGCATACCGCCTTCCTTCCCAGCAGCCCCACTGGACACCAGATGAAAAATCCACCCAACTGTGGATGTTGTGAATGTTGCAGGAAAATGTGTGTGTGTGCTTTTCAGTGAATGTGAGTGAGTGTGCGTGTCAGTGAATGTGAGTGAATGTGTGTGTGTGTGTCAGTGAATGTGAGTGTGTGTGTGTGTGTGTGTGTGTGTGTGTGTGTCAGTCAATGTGAGTGTGTGTTTCAGTGTCTTTGATTGTGTGTGTCTAGGGAATGTGTGTGTCTGTCAGTAAGTGGGCGCGTCTGTCAGTGCTTATGTGTGTCTGTCAGTGAGTGTATGCGTCTGTCAGTGTGTGTCTGAATGATTGTATGTGTCTGTCAGATTGTGTCAAATCAGTGAGTGTATGTGTGTGTGTCTATATCAGTGTATCAGAGAGTATGTGCTGGTCCGTGAGTGTGTGTCTGTCAGTGAAAATGTGGGTTCGTTAACAGGAAGAAATTAAAATTAGGGGGTGCCCTAAATCTGTCATGCCTGGGGCCGCACCATTTCGAAATACACCACTGATTGTAACAATATAATCAATGTTATTCACTTCACCTGTCAGTGGTTTTAATGTTGTGGCTGATCAGTGTATTATCATTGCTTTTGAGAAAATCAGACATACCACCTTTACCCCAATATACCCCAATACTATAACCTAAAGCTGTTCAATGGGCAGGTTACTTTTCCCTAGATAATCACTTACAAAGTGTGTGTGGAAAGTAATTCTAGAAAAACAACATCCTCTTTTTAAATATTATTCATCAGATATAGGAAAAGTATTGGGCCTCTTTTATTACAGATTACAGATTTTGAAAAGAGGGATAATTTATTCCGATGTATCACATCTCTCTCTTCCTTCTAACATCAGTGTCTATTTTCCTTTGTCACGTAGCATTCTGTCCTTAAATTGTCAAGCCAACAGATGTGAAATTTAACACAATACTTGCTACTCGATGCAGCAAGAGAGCTGATGCAATATATTCAGAGTTTTAAATCCACAGCCACCCGTGCTACATCCCATTTATTCAGTATGCTTGATCCTGTGTGCAAATAACTGTTTTTTTGTAGAAAATTACTGGGCAGTTAAGAAATGTTCGCCAAGCTATTCATAATTGGACAAAAAGACTGAATGAAAATTGCAGCTTTCCAATCATGTTTGTGATTTTTTTTCCGGTCTGAATGATTACAGTTATTGTAACACATATATCGCTGCAACTACCAAACTTGGAGGAATGACTTCATTTGCATATCTAAAGAACATTAGCTGGGCTAGAAAATGTTTCGTAAATGGAAAAAAAAAGACCCAGTCTACACAGCTTTTAGCTTCAGAAGATGTACTTAATAAATGTGTAGGCTACAGGTCTTTAAAAGAATTCCACAGAAATCTTTCAAATAATTCCATGCAATGGAGAAAACATGCACAAGCTGTGGGGTAGGTTTAGTAATTACTATTTATTAAACCTACTTATAGCGTGAGCATTTTTTTCTATTTATGGAATTCTCTTGACGTGGCTCTGTCACTGACTGGGGTCTTTGCATAATTTGCAAAAACACAAACGGTGACTGCTCCTCTTGGTGGCTGAAGATTGCAGGGAAAGTTGGGTTTTCCTTGTGGATGCTGCCATCTTCTTAGTCCTCTTCAGCTACTGCCGATTCATGTGCCAAAAGCCGACGTCAACTTGTGAATTCAACAGTGAGGTAACAGTAAAGGCATTGAAAAGCCACACAAGACAAGCTAACGGATATTGCGGGCCCGCTTATCCAAATCTTAATAATTGCTGATGAAACGCTAGCAGGTGGAAACTTCAACGCACACATGGTGCGTGAATGGGCACAAAAAGCATTATGCCTGTTGGGCAACGCCAATGTAGCTATTTCAATTGAACAGCGTAAAGCCATGTTATATAAAATTGGTTCATACGTGACCTGAATAAACATGTATCCATGTTCATCTCCCTCAAAATGGCACAATCATCCCTTCCCAGGGTGTTTAGAACCCAGCATTTTTCCAGGAGAGCTGGTCGCTATAGGGGCCAAACGACTAGAAGAGCTGCCTTCTAAGGCTACAGGCCTCGACCATCAGATGCATGGAATTCGGGAAATACCCGTTTCTACCACAAACAGTTCTTTCATTCTAGAGGATCCATCAGAGGACGTGGCTCTGCTTCCCTCTATGGCCACACTGCTACAGGTATTCGACTTTACTTATTCACAAGTTCCTATTGCAGGCCGATTAACCCTTTTTTTCCAACAGTGGTCTCTATTTTAACGTTATGAACTTCCTGTCCTCTCTTTTCGAACAACGTAAATCCTACAGATTTAGTAATGTGTTTCGTTCAGCAATATCGGCAGCTCATGGTCCTATTGACAATGCAGCAGTGGGTAAACATTCCTCTATCTGTAGACTGTTGCGTGGCATTCGTCTTGCTCGACCTCCTGCCCCAAAAATATTCTCACTTTTGGGATGTCGCTCTTGTTTTGTCCTTCTTGGAGGCATGGCTATCCAACAAAGCGCTTTCTCTTCGACAACTGTCGGCCAAGTTAGCTCTTCTTCTCTGCTTAGTTTCTTTTAGAAGAGTGTCTGAAGAGTAGCTGATATTCAGGCATTTGACTTCCATGCTGTTGACTTCACTCCCCAAGGTGTACGTTTCAACATTTCTCGCCGCACTAAAACTAATTCCTTAATGATTACTAACCCTTAATTTTCAGACATGCCATCTCTCTGTGTTGCTCATTGTGTTCAACACTGTCTCCTCTATGGCACCTCTGCGTACTCCTACAAGCCCCATGTTTATGACCACACGAGCCAGTGTCTTGTCCCACGATTGCCCTCTGGATTAAGTGGCTTCTTGCTTTAGCGGGCATAGATTCATCTTTTGGAGCTTTTGGACTTTTATCGCTGGGGGATCCCTTGCAGACATTCTGTTACCCACTAATTGGTCTAGAGCGTCTACCTTCCATACCTTTTATTTCAACATTCCTCCCATTCGTTTTATACTCATGATATCCATGGGATATATCTGTGTATGCAGGGCTGCCATCAGAAATTGTGGGGCCCCTAAAACAGCTCAAGGTCTGGGCCCCCGTGTGCCCGCCTCCAAGCCCCGCCTCCAAATCCTGCCCACAGGAATACACACACACAGACACAAAAGGACACAGGCACAGAAAGATACACACATACTAACAGACACACACACATATAGACATACTGACAAACAGACATACATACAAACTGACATACAGACATACATACATACACATAAATACATAGCATACATACACATACATACACACACACACACACAGATAGATATATACATACACAGATACATACATACACACATACACACACAGACATACACACTGACAGACATACACACTAACATACACACTGACATACACACATACATACACACACACACATACACACACACTGACAGACATACAGACAGACATAGACATACACACACAGACACAGACACACAGACATACACACACACAGACATACACACAGACATACATACATACACACACACACATACACACACACTGACAGACATACAGACAGACATAGACATACACACACACAGACATATAGACATACACACTGACATACAGACATACACACTGACATACACACACCTCATTTATCAGCCACCCTCCTCTTACCTTTAAGTTGCAGGAGGGTGGCTGGGGATGATGGGAGTGAGCGGATGCCTCTCCTCTCTCCTCTTTTTCCTCTCCTCTGCTCTCCCTCCGCTCTCCTCCCGCGTGCAGTAAGCTGGGAGGAAGTGACCGGACGTCACTTCCTCCCAGCAGCCCTTGTGGTGCTGCCCCATTTTTTTTTTTTTTTTTTTAAAGGGGCCCGGTCGCGAAATCACCCGGCCACAGCGCTGACCGGGCCCCTGAAGATATAGCATTTAGGGCCACCCAATGGGCCCCGGTGCAGATGCACCTGCAGCAGTTTTGCCGCTCCACATGGGGCCCGGGCGGCCGGGCCCCCCAGGGCCGCTGGGCCGTGACAACCATCATGGTTGTCACCCCCTGATGGCGGCCCTGTGCGTATGTATATATCTTGCAGACACCCAGTCCAAGTGACTATACTTTCACAATATTTCTCTGTCTTTTTTAGTGTGAAGTGTTGTCTGCATGAGCCACAAGGATTACCCTACAGACTACTATCCATTGGTTTACAGTGTTGACTCTGTTCTGGTTTACACGGTTGATTATCGCTCACGTTTTCATGGTTGACTACACTTTGATCGGCTACATCAAGAAAGAGGAGTTGGGAGGAGTCTCACAGACTAATATATTCTAAGATGTGTCCTGATTGGTTGATTTTTTTCTCTCTATGTTTAACTATTTCTTTACTGCTGGGAGGTTCAGTAAAGAAGGTTAAAGCAAATATTCGCCTCCAGTCAATGCAGATAGAATAATCCCGAATTACTACTTAACTACTTATCTGAGCTTCATTCTGATTGGCTGAAAAGTTAATCTATGGTATTGGTTGCCAAGTGTCACTCATTTTGGTTAATGGCATCTTCTATGGGATAAATGTATAATTTCTTACTAATATTCATTTTGTTCATTGCGTTTTAAACAAGTACTTTCATTATAAATTTGAACTCGTGCTTTTCTTAGAGATGGATTAATATCCTGGGCATTAAGGATTCATTTAACAATACCCACAATAACAGGATTATTAAATTACAAGACAAGCAATGTCATAAAAACATCACTCTCGGCATATAATTATTCTGGCTGATTTAGCAAGGTATTTAAACATTGTGTTACATAAAAACACTACAACACTACACGATTAGCTCATTCATTGTGTATTTAATAAAGTTATGTTTTAGCCAATGCATGTAATAATTAATTAACTCTTTCACATGAACACGTGTGTTAATGAGCCTGTTGACATATAGCCTGAATGTTGACAACTAGCAACAGAGTAATTTATTAGTGTTACATTAGTACTGTGTGTGGCAGGGGTGTTCAAAATGTAAATCCCCTGCTGCTGAAGACCTGCAATTCCCATGATGCTTTGCAAGCATTAAAGGAGCCCTCCGGGCACCAAAATAATTTCACGTCACTGAAGCAGTCATGGTGCCAGGAGGTCTTGGGTGCCGTTTTACCTAAAGAGGTTAACGCAGTTTATCCCTAAAGTTGTGAAGACAATGGCTCAGACTTGGCGCAGTCCAATACGGTCTTGGGCTGGGCGCTGAGGGTAGGCTGAACGTGTCAGCTAATGTGCACACAGTTTTGTGAATGGGAAACTGCTGAAAGGTTGAGAACTTCCGCTGATGCTCTCAGCTTATCAGCGGTGCCTCTTAACATCATTAGAACTTCATTGAGATGAAGTTGTTATGGTGCTCGGAGCATCATGTCCACTACAGAGCACTATTGGCATTTGGAGAGTTCCTTCACGGCTGACAAAGTATTTTTGGAGACCGCTGGTGTGAGGAATACTACTGATCTTAAAAGATATTTTGTTCGGAGGGATGTGTTCAAATACTAAACAGGATCAGTAAACCCACATCATGTCAATGTAGTCTGCAATGAAAATGTCTCCGATTTAAAGGCTATCGTAGAAGACATTTCAGCATTTCTAAACGATACTGGGTAAATTATCGTTCTTGGAGAAAATGTCCTCTCTGTAAATTTGTATAGTTATTTCGCAAGACAATCACTAACCAGAGATGACAGCAATGGCATTTTTGTGCCGCTCTGGAAATGAATGTACAGTCAGGAAGGCAGCAGGTGGGTGGGTAATTGCTTAGCAGAATAATCAGACTCTAAAATTCTTCCACTGTAGGTGTCCTGCATTAGTGTGAATGGTGCAGGTGGGAAGGATATAGAATGCTAGTTGAGTGGTACAGTCCCATTATATGACCCAGAATACGAAGTCGATAAATGTTCAAAAACATCAAGATATTAAACTAATTTCTAGACACATATTAAAGGTTAATGAATACAAGGCATGGTTTTGTTAAAAAAAAAATAATAATAATAATATTTCTGTGGATTTTATTGTGTTTTTTTATTCTCTTTTTTTATGGTAAGTTAACGTTTATTGCGTTTATTATTAATAAACAGAATGTACAGCAGAAATATTTGAAGGATAAAGAAATAAGAACAGAACAAGAAATGCAAATAAAACCTCCAAACGGTGGACCTGCTCAGCTCACACCTGCAGAGATATCGTCCATACTCATCACAGGCTGGCTACCCGGTCAGCCTCAGATATGCAGCCTCCATGGAAAAATCTCAGTGGGCCAGGCCACTCTTTGTAGGCCACCACACCATACATAAACCCACACAATGCTGGGCTAGTAAGAGTGAAGAACCAAACACAAAATATGTAAAATGACCATGACCCCCAACAAGGTCAACACGGACAGCTAGATTCAGGAAATGTCCTTATTAAAATAGATGCCAGTCTGTCTGAGCATGCAAGCCTCTTGGTTCCTGGCGTTTAGTGAATGAGTGAGGAGATGGAAGTGGTAGAGTGAGGGCAGGAAGCACATGTAGCTGAGCCATTTATGATGATAATGGAAGTAAGATATTTCTCCTATTTTGAAAGAGAAGTCTTTACTGGGAACAAGGGACAATGCTCAGGATGGAGTCGTATGCAATGGTGAAATTAATATTTTGGAATGTCTTGTTCAGGCAAAGTTTGGGGGCATAAGAAGATAAAAAAAAAGACTTTGGAAAGCACTCCCTGCCAGCACAATATCATAAGTGTGGGACTATAGATGAACATTCAGTGGGGCAGTCATGGCAGGAAGGCCAGTTGTCACCTCAATGATTCCTGTTCTAAGTGTGATGTCATGTAGTATGGGGGGGGGGAGGGAGATTCAGGAGTTCGATAGGGTAGAAAATAACTTATGATTTAATGCATTAAATAGATAATTAATGTAGAAATAAAATGGGTAAAAATTAAAAAAATGCAGCTGCACAAATTCATTTTAAGAAGTGAAGTAATGAGGATTGTTATATGCTAGGTGAAAGCTGATTAATGGAACACCCCAAACACCTTAACTACTACTACGTAGTGGTTATGGTGTCAAGAGTGCTCTGGCGTGTCACAAGGTATGTAGCCACACCTTTCACAGTACAGCCCCCCTTCCAATGTTGATAGTCAAATCATTTAAATTCTTCTTTGGGGTGTAGCAGTGCACCAGCCCTGGAGTTGTGGTGGTCCACGGTTGCAGGTGGTCACAGCTGTTGTCGGGCACCCTGGAGTGACGGGCCCAGACCTCTATGACCATGGTAGGTACACCACTGGGTGCATGCGTGGTTTTTGTTGCTATCCGCCAATTACTCTGTCATAGAGAATCATTGCATATGCCTCCGTGTGAGAGCCGGGAAGTAAAAGTCCTGTGTCTCCCATCAGGAGGGCTTGGAAGAGAAGACTTCTAACTATTAAAATAAAGTAATTTGCGGCCACTAAAAATATTAAAACAACTTCTATTAGATAAAGTTATAGTGTTCCTTTAGAATTTAAATTCCCTTTAAATAACCCTGATAGCTTCAGTCCACTAAAATGTTGTTTTTAGTTTGTAGTTTTTAGTGAATAAACTCTGTTTTTGTTCCTGTTTCTCATTCTTAGTATGAGGAGACTTTTTGTTGTGCCACCTCCCTGCATATTCATGGCTGTACTGTGTTTCACAATTATTATCTGTTTTAAAGTGTTCAGAACCAGAATATCATGAAGATCTGTTTGTAAAGCGACTATTCCTAAATGAAAAAAATCTCTCTCTCTCTCTCTGCCTGTAGAACATGTCTTCCATCCGTATGCTCTGCTCTAACGAAGAAACATGCATGGTTGCACTATGTTTTACAATTCTTTTCATTTTTAATTTTAACAGCCTCCCATTTCTTGAAAACTCAGAGAGAGTTTGAAAAGCAAGTTTTTCTATCCAAATGGGAATCTTAAATGTATACCCTTCTAACAACTCTCCTGCTTAGAGACAGATTCACAAATAATATACAAAAATGAAAAAAATTCTTATTTAGCACTGTTATTTGGCTGTTAACACTTATTTAGCTATTAGCGCTGTGTATCTGTATTGCACTGCGATAATGGAAAAAATTGATGTCTGAACTATATTTCAAATTCCTTTCCATTCATTTTTTAACAGGCTCCCAGACCTGAAAGACGCAGCGGATGAATGTGTAAAGTGACCATTTTCAAGTAAAGATAATTTTTCAATGCAAATGGAAAAAAAAAACTATTATAGATAGATTCACACATAATATACCGATATTGGTATATTTCTAAATGGGAGTTTTTAACTCTCTCTCCACTCTCCAACAGTCTCCCAGATAATCTCTTTTTAGAGACAGACACACAGACAGATTTCACATTTCACAGTTGTTACTCAGCTCATTGGTGCATTCTTACAGGTAACTATTTTTTTTCTTTATGTATTTTAAAATAAATTTCCGATTCAGGTCAAGAATGTCCTTTTAATATTTCATAATGTTCCTACATGTTATCCTATTAAAATAACATATTCCAGTTCAGTATTGGGGAATATTGTGTTTTTTTGGGAAATATTACATTCTTACAAGTCTGCCACAGCTGTGATCTTTATACATCCAGAAAACAAAACGTCTTCCCAATGTCCATCTCCCCAATTATGATCAGCCATACCATCGCAGAAGAGAATCTCATTGGTAAAGAGAGGGAGGATGTGACGGATGCCTCCTTCATGGATTACACCCTGTAAACCTTTTCTGCTTAATTTTAAATTCTACTGTCTTATACGAACTAACCGAACACTTAAAACCAACCCAGTTCGTATACCGAACAAACTGTCGAACCGACCGACCACCCAGGACCGTCGTGTGCCACTAGTTAACCCCCTTGACCTTGCTAACACCTACTCTAACCGCAATCCCTGAACATTCTAAGTGGTCAGTTGGGTGGCCACCATTCGTATGGATGAACACAAGGTGGCGGCCATCTTGTTTTGATGAACGCTTACAGCGGGGTTTGGTCGTCGAATGCATGGAACCATTATCGGACACTCGACGGCCAGAACACCGCTGAGACTTCCATCCCCACTTATGTTCATTCCCATTCATGAGGCAAAAGCGGCGTTTGGTGAAACCAAACTCCCGAACGAAAGGATACACAACTAGCCTGCTCACGAACGGTTCCTTTCGGTATTTTGTTGTGTTTGGAGTTCCCGAAAGAGACCGACCGCACAGCCTGAATCTCTGGAACTATTTTGGGCAGGAGCCTCGTGTGCGGTCGGCCAGAAAAAAGACTTCCACAAAACTTTTAAACCCCTGAACCGATCTGGGTGATTTTTAAATATGTTGCTCCTCCAGATTGGGGCTATCAGGGGAAATAACTTGTGTGGGGGTTATGTAAGTTTTTTGGGTACTTTCAGGTTACCTGCAAATTGTGTTCTTTTTCACCTAGAGATAATTGAGTTAGTACAGTATCTGGCGTAATTATCTCTCATGCAGAAGGGAGGGATTGCATGATTGTAATGGGACTGTCATGCATTTACACATCATTGTCACTGGTCTATGACTTTATCTTGTAAGTTCCCCACAAGGTCCATGTGGGAGTGCCCCTTGCATGGGGAATTGCATAAAAGGGCCAGTGTGGCTACCAATAAATCATCCCTTGCTTACCCTCATCATAGAGTCTCATCTCATGATTGTAGTGACCAGCTATACCTGCTATAATCACCCAGCTCTTGTAAGAGCTATACTATCCTGGGAAATTGGAAAGCATCACTCTGGACAGGGGGAAAAGAAAGGTTCAGGTGGCGAAACCCCTCATCCTCTTGGGGTAGCCGCCACAGAGGAATTCTTCACATTTCTTGATAAGAAACACAGGAGTTACCTTAATACGTGCGACAATGTTTACATTGAGCATTTACAGTTCTTGAACATGTGCATAGCATTCTGATAGTCTGGCACAGTAAACAATAATCACAAACAATACTGTTATTTAATTCTTTCATTATAAAAACAGTGAATGGCAGATTTACAATTACTCCAATACAGGCAGACAGTAAGGGTTCATACATCAGACCCTAAATTGAACACGGTCATGTTTACTCAACCATAAGTGGACCAAATGATAGGGTCAAAGTGTTACAATTATACCCATCAGCCGATACAATTCTGTTGATGTGTTACATGATTACTTGTAAACATAAGATCTGTCTACTGACAGCCGAAATGATTGGCTACCAAGTCTTGCTATTACATTTGGACAAACGTTGTTGATTCAGTATAACGTCACATTAAAACCGAGGCTGCCTTTATACCTACAACTGTCCAAGGGATCAGCTGAATGAATGACTTCTCATTTTTATATAAGAATATTTTTGCAGACTGTTAACGCTCATAGACATTTATTGCTGATTGAATATTTTGAGTGCCAGGACAGTTTTGTACTTAGTCCACACTGGAAGCCAGGGCAATTTGAACATTTTGTCATCTGTTACTTTACTTTAAGTAATTAATCTAAAGACATCTGGATTTTCTTTTAAAACATAGTAATTTGTACGATATCGATGTAAAATACATGTAACTAATCTTTCCACAGAAATAAAATTTAAATAATGGTAAATTGGAAAATTAGCATCTATACACAGCTTTTATGGCTAATAGATTCATTTAATTTTACCGATTTTGTGAGTATTTCCGATGCACCCAGATTTTCACTTATTGTTTTTGCAGTTACAGGTAACATCTTACAATGAGTGCATCATTCTTTTAAGGCAAAATTTGATATATCGATCTAGTTGAGTGACTACCAAACCAAAAACAGCTGCAATAAAACATAGATTTTTGAGACATAGACACATTGAATATTAGAAGTCTTTTTGTTGGCCAATATGTTCACTAATTGTTCTTTACGTATACTTTTTCTTGGAGACTATTTCATCATCAATGGGTACCTGGAGTAGGACAAATGTTTTTAGAACATCAAATAAAGTGATTATAATATGTTCTCATGACTAAAAACAATTAGTGAAGGACAGGTTCTGAGTTGCATGGGGTTATCTGTTTGGATAGGGAAAACACAGACTTACTGTCCTAATTAAAGAACAACTGTCACCTCTAAGCAATTGTTAATATAACAACCCTTTCAACAGGTTTTGAAAAGAAATAGTAAAAAAAAAAATATATATATATATATATATATATATATATATATATATATATAGAAACTCATCCCTACCTTATATGACAGGTATATGACAGGATCCTTCAGCCAAACCGACAGTTAGTCTCTATGGTATTTCGTTCTTCTGTGCAGGGAGGGAAGCAGGAAAGACCATAGAGACTAACTGTTTGATCAGGAAACTGTATGACAAGTGTATGTATGACAAGTGCATAACAATATATAATATATCTATAAAGATAATACTACTATTGAAATAAGACACAGCTTAAGATTCCGCACGGACCCAGGTTGCCGATTGGCTATTTTGTTGTAAATTAAATTTTCAATTTGAATTCATTTTAAATTCCTGGCAAAACATCCTTTTCCTAAATAACTCTGAGCATTTAATCACAGACTTACTGTTTGTACATGTCCCTGGCAACATGGTAGAAGAGGGCGAGCCTTTCCAGCACGAGAATTATCCCCGGGTTCTGGGCAAGGCATGGTTTATGCTGCAGCCCAAATTATGTTCTGGGCAAGGACGAATTATCAAGGTCTTGTCACCCGGGGAACATGTGAGCAGGTTTGTAATAGAGAAAGTTATGAACATCTCCCACATCAGCAGCAAAACCCATTCGGAAAAAGTGATGGATCTAAATTGCATCTGTCATGATAAACATGACACTGTGTCACTATAATAGAAATACTATTTAACGGAGAACCGTCACGCGCCAGAATTTTTAATCTTATGTTTACTTATCATCTATATTTAGCAAAAATATGTTTGTGAGATCTGAAAAATAAATAGATAGAAAGCTATTCTTGTTTTTCTTCTTTTCTTTGCGTCAGCATAATGTATAGATTTCATGAATGGAATTAATTCAAAAGAAATTGATAGTAAAAATAGAAATGTTTTCTGGCTACATAATATTTTAGAACAGAATCAAATTATATTGCAGTGTGATGTTTATATGGTTAAAGCCGTACTGTCCCCTTCCCCCGGTCCCCCTTGCACCCTCCAAAAGAAAGTTCATAGTTACATAGGCTGGAAAGAGACGTGTGTCTATGAAGTTTAGCCTTCCTCACATCTGTTTATTGCTGTTAATCCAAAAGAAGGCAAAAGCGCCTCCAATTGACCCCAGAATGGCAGTCATATTTATCCTTGG
Organism: Pelobates fuscus; assembly: GCF_036172605.1. Taxonomy (NCBI): domain Eukaryota; kingdom Metazoa; phylum Chordata; class Amphibia; order Anura; family Pelobatidae; genus Pelobates; species Pelobates fuscus. The sequence goes on from NC_086328.1 coordinate 21,459,582, forward strand.
ATCAAGCAGCTATTACCCTACAGTTGAAACAATTTATCCTTAAATATTATGTTTTTGCAAATATGCATCTAGTTGCTGTTTAAACATCTGTACAGACTAAAACCACTTCTTCAGGTAGAATATTCCACATCCTTATTGTTCTTACTGTAAGAAAAAACTTTCCTTTGCCATAGATTAAATCTCATTTCATCCAGTCTAAACGCATGACCTCATGTCCTATGTACAGTCCTGTTTGTGAATGGATTTCCAGACAATGGCCCCCGGATATATTTGTATAGTGTTATCATATCCCCTCAGAGGTGCTGTTATTCTAAACTAAAGAGGTTAACCTTTCTTCATAGGAAAATGTTTTAAACTCCTTTTATTAATTTTGTAACCCGCCTCTTCACTCTTTCTAGTGCCACAATATCCTTCTTTAGAACAGGTGGCCAAAAGTGCACAGGATATTCAAGATGTGGTCTTACCAGTGCTTTATAAAGAGGCAAAATTATATTCTCATCACAGAGGCAGCGCCGCTTTAAGAACAGGTTGTAGATCATGGATTTATCCAAAAAAGATACACAGTGGTTGAAAGACAAATTATAAGACCATTGTATTAGAAGTTTGTTAAATATTTACTGTAAAACAGACTGTAATAAAAGTTTACCTGTCTACATATGTCATAAACTGGTACATAGCGAGCTTAACTTATCACAAAACTCCTAAAATGTTTTTCTTTTTTTTTTTAAGATATTGTAAGTCCTAGTTTCTCAACCCAGGTACGTGTGCCAATGGCATGGGGTACGCCATTAGGAGGCTGGCTGGCAACGAGGGAGCTGTAATCTTCATGATCTTCCAGTGATGGTGTTTCTAGGAGCAGTGGATATGACGTCAATCTGGTCATAGCTGTGCATTTCAATCTGCTCTAAGAAGGAAAGACAAATATAGACTTGGAGACCCAGCAGGGCCGGTGCAAGGATTTCTGCCACCCTAGGCAAAGATCCATTTTGCCACCCCCTCGTGTTACTCCCTAGCTGACAGACACACATACACTCACATACACATACACAGAAACTCATTGACAGACATACACTCACTGACAGACAGACACACACACACTCACTGACAGACATACACTCACTGAGACACACACAGACACTCACTGACAGACATACACTCCCTCACTGAGACACGCACAGACACTCACTGACAGACATACACTCACTCACTGACAGACAAACACACAAACAGACACTCACTGACATACATACACTCACTCACTGACAGACACACACACACAGGCAGACACTCGTTGACATACATACACTCACTCACGTACACACACACGCTGACAGACACACACACACTGACATATGTACACTCATTGACAGACACTCACTCACTGACAGTCAAACACTCACACACTCACTGACATACAGACTCACACAATTTTATTTTTTGAGGCCCATCCAGCTTTCCTACCTCCCGGGGGTCCAGCTCCTCCAGCGTGCTGTTTAGTATGCCGGGGCCGGAATGACATCATATTCCAGCTACCGACATCACAGAGGGTGTGCAAGGGAGGAGTGAGAGGCTGCAAGAACAGCCTCCTGTCAGGGTACCTGAGGCCTCTACCTCTAAGGGAGGTAGAGATTTGGTGGTTTGCCCGTCCAGGCGAGCTGTTTCCTTCGTTCCTCGCGGTTCATCCAGTCACTTAAACACCGGCCGCGAGGAATCCACGTCCTTTTCTAGCAGGACGCTCAATACGTGACGTCATGACGCTATCACGAGCGACCTGTCACTCAAGTGTCCGATATCCAATCGGTACTTGTCAGAGGCGTGATTACCATCCAGAGCCAGGGTATTTAAGCTTACTTCTCTCTTCAGCTCATTGCCCTGTCGTGGTTCTAGCTTGTCTAGTCACTCAGTGCTCTGGTATTCTAGTTTACTCTATTTGGTTTTGACTCGGCTTGTTGTACTACCCTGCTTCTCTGTTCTCCCTTGACCCGGCTTGTCTCTCGCTTATCTGTCTTCCCGTTCCCTCGACCTCGGCTTGTCTCTGACTATTCTCTATTACTCTCGGTACGTTAGTCCGGCCATTCTAAGGCCCGGTATACGTACCTTTCCACTCTTTGTACTCTGCGTGTTGGATCCCTGTCCCGATCCTGACATTACGACAGGGCCAATGGATCCTGCAGGTACAAACAGTCAGCTTGGTTCTTCTGATCCCAGGTTTGACGCCATGGAGCATAGGATGGATCAGATGGCTCTAGCACTACAGGCACTTTTGTCTCATGCTAGTAACCCATCTGAGGAGACACGTACTCCTTCTATTTCTCCTGCAGTCTCAGGTCTAGAGGTAGCCACTGTAGGTGCTTCTTCCCGTATTACCCCACCAGTACGTTATGGCGGGTCACCGGAGAAGTGCCGTGGTTTTCTGAACCAGATCAGCATCCATTTCGAATTACAACCCCGCTCTTATCCTACAGATAGAGCGAAGGTTGGATTTGTTATTACTTTACTCATTGAGAAAGCTCTGAGATGGGCCAATCCTTTATGGGAGAATGATAATCCACTAGTCTATAATTATAATGCCTTTGTAGCTGCGTTTAGAAGAACTTTTGACCCTCCTGGTAGAAAGGTCAATGCAGCTAGATTACTGTTGCGCCTTAGACAGGACAATCGAACACTTGTGGACTATGCACTAGAGTTCAGGTCCTTGGCGGCAGAAGTTAAGTGGAACGAACAGGCTTATATAGATGTGTTTCTGAATGGGTTATCAGATGTAATTCTTGACGAGGTCGCTACTAGAGAACTCCCTGAGAATTTGGAGGATTTAATTTCTTTTATATCTCGTATTGATGAACGCATAAGAGAGAGGCAGAACACTCGAGATAGGACCCGTAGACCCTCCTTTAAACTAGCGCCTACCTTTCAAAATTCTGAGTTCGAGGACTTACGTATTTCTGAACCTATGCAGATAGGCAGTACTCATCTCACAGAGAGAGAGAGACAGTACAGAAGAAGGGAGGGTTTATGTATGTATTGTGGAGTCAGAGGACATTTACGCCTAAATTGTCCTAATCGTTCGGGAAACGCTCGCACCTAAGTTTCTCTAGAGGACAGGCCTTGGGTGTTTCTACTTTGTCCTCTATTCACAACTACAAAGAGTTCAGGCTTCTGTTACCCGTTTCTTTGAGGTGGGAGAAGGGAGTAGTAAAGACTATGGCACTAATCGATTCTGGAGCTGCTGAGAGCTTTATAGATCAGGGTTTTGTTGCCAAGCATGCTATCCCATCCCAGTTAAAAGAGACACCACTGGCTGTTGAGGCCATCGATGGTAGACCGTTACTTGAGCCTGTTATTTTCCATGAGACCATACCGATTAACTTAACTGTTGGCATCCTACATAAAGAGGATATATCCTTAATGCTCATTTCTTCTCCGTCTATTCCCATAGTCCTGGGGTACTCCTGGTTGAGGAGACACAACCCTATTATTAATTGGGAGTCAGGGGAGATAGTTTCGTGGGGAAAGAATTGTCAAGAAAAATGCTTGCGGAAGGTCTTACCTCTCGGATTAACTAACACATCGACTACCTCTGACAATCCTACAGAGACACAAATTCCGCCTCAGTATCTAGATTTAAAGGCAGTATTTGACAAAAAGAAAGCCGATACCTTACCCCCACACAGGTCCTTTGATTGCAAAATTAACCTACTCCCTGGTACCATGCCTCCCAGAGGTCATGTATACCCATTATCTACGAAAGAGAACTCAGTTCTAGAGGAGTATATTCACAAGAATTTAGACAAGGGATTCATCAGGAGGTCCTCCTCCCCTGCCGGGGCTGGATTTTTTTTTGTTAAAAAGAAAGATGGTTCTTTGAGACCTTGTATTGATTATCGAGGCTTGAATAAGATAACCATTAAAAATGCCTACCCGATTCCCTTGATCACCGAACTCTTCGATCGTTTGAAGGGCTCTACAATTTTCACCAAGTTAGACCTCAGAGGGGCATATAACTTGGTGAGAATCCAGCAGGGACATGAGTGGATGACGGCATTCAATACTCGCTATGGCCACTATGAATATACGGTTATGCCTTTTGGGTTATGCAATGCACCAGCGGTATTCCAAGATCTGATTAATGAGGTTCTTAGGGAATTTCAGCAAGAGTGCGTCATTGTATACCTAGATGATATACTTATACATTCTAGTGAGATTGAGACTCATCACAAGCAAGTCAGGAGGGTTTTGCACAAGCTTCTTCAGCATGGTTTGTACTGCAAGTTGGAGAAATGTAGCTTTGATCAAACCCAGGTAACCTTTCTCGGCTATGTGATCTCTGGGGAGGGATTTAAGATGGATCCGGATAAACTCCAGTCCATTCTAGAGTGGCCTTTACCCAAAGGTCTTAAAGCCGTACAGAGATTTATTGGTTTTTCCAATTATTATAGGCGCTTTATTAAGGGCTATTCTTCAATTATCGCACCTATCACTAATATGACCAAACAGGGGGCTGATACTAAGAATTGGACTACTGAAGCTCTTCTTGCATTCAAAACTCTCAAGGAGCTTTTCGCTTCCGCTCCAATTTTAGTTCACCCCGACACTTCCCTGCCTTTTCTGCTTGAGGTAGACGCATCAGAGACTGGTTTAGGTGCTGTCCTATCTCAAAGGTTGGGTGTTGATAAACCATTACATCCATGTGGATTTTTCTCTAAAAAATTGTCCGGTACTGAGAGCAGATATGACATTGGTGACAGAGAATTACTAGCGGTTATCAAAGCTTTGAAAGAGTGGAGACATTTATTGGAAGGTACTCTACATCCTGTTACCATTCTAACAGACCACAAAAATTTGTCTTATATCGGAGAGGCCAAGCGTCTGTCCTCCAGGCAGGCTCGTTGGTCATTGTTTCTTACCCATTTCAATTACGTTCTGACTTACAGACCTGGCTCAAAGAATTCTAAAGCCGATGCGCTATCTCGCCAATTTGAGCCTTCTGCTTCAGTTGAACCACTTGTGTCCTCCATTGTACCCAAATGCAATATTATTGCTAATACCAGTCTTAAAATTCATTCTCCGCTACTTGACCAGATCTTGAAGTCACAACATCTAGCTCCCGGAAACACTCCTGAGGGAAGAAACTTTGTTCCTCCTGAACTTCAACTGGAGCTCTTACAATGTTTTCACGAAAGTAAAATAGCTGGTCATCCTGGTATTCGCAAGACATACTCTCTGATATCCAAGGATTTCTGGTGGCCTTCACTTCGAAAAGATATTGAGGAGTTCGTCGCAGCTTGTGAGACTTGTGCCAAGACTAAACTACCTCATGCTTCTCCATGTGGCCTGTTACACCCCTTGGACGTTCCTGAGAAACCTTGGTCCTGTTTGTCCATAGACTTTATCGTTGATTTACCTGCTTCCAAGAGACATACTGTTATTCTCACGGTAGTGGATAGATTTACTAAGATGGCTCATTTCGTACCATTACCTAAACTTCCGACTTCTCCTGAATTGGCGGAGATTTTTGCGAGAGAGGTTTTTCGCCTACATGGGATTCCTTCGGAGATTGTTTCTGATAGAGGTTCTCAATTTGTCTCACGTTTCTGGAGATCCTTTTGTTCTCAGATGGGTATCAAATTGAACTTCTCCTCTGCCTATCACCCTCAGTCTAACGGAGCTGCTGAACGTACTAATCAAAAGATCGAACAGTATCTACGTTGCTTTGTTTCCGAACACCAGGACGATTGGGTCGGTCTGATTCCTTGGGCGGAGTTCGCACACAATAACCTTGTTTGTGATTCAACTCGCTCTAGCCCTTTCTTCATGAACTATGGCTTTCATCCTTCGATTTTTCCTTCGGTTTCCTCTTCTCAGGGGATACCGTCGGTTGATGATCATGTCGCCAACCTGAAGAGATTATGGGATCAGACTCGGCAAATTCTATTACATAGTTCTTCGTTGTTCAAGAAACACGCTGACAAGCATAGAAGAGCGGCTCCTGTTTTTGTTCCTGGGGATAGGGTATGGTTGAGTACTAAGAATATTCGCCTAAAAGTCCCATCTATGAAGTTTGCTCCTCGCTACATAGGTCCTTACAGGATTCTCACTCGTATCAACCCGGTTGCGTATCGCCTTGCTCTGCCACCTGCCTTACGCATTCCTAACTCTTTTCATGTCTCCTTGTTGAAACCTCTTATTTGCAACAAATTCTCCTCTAAGGTCTCCTCTCCTGTTCAGGTGGAGGGTCGGGAGGAGTACGAGGTCAGCTCCATCATTGATTCCAGAATTTCAAGGGGAAAATTGCAATATCTGGTCAACTGGAGGGGATATGGTCCTGAGGAGAGGAGTTGGGTACCTCAGGAGGACGTTCATGCGTCTCGCCTTCGCAGAGCATTTCACCTCCGCTTCCCATCTCGCCCCGGTTCCTTCCGCCCGGTGGGCGTATCTGAGAGGGGGGGTACTGTCAGGGTACCTGAGGCCTCTACCTCTAAGGGAGGTAGAGATTTGGTGGTTTGCCCGTCCAGGCGAGCTGTTTCCTTCGTTCCTCGCGGTTCATCCAGTCACTTAAACACCGGCCGCGAGGAATCCACGTCCTTTTCTAGCAGGACGCTCAATACGTGACGTCATGACGCTATCACGAGCGACCTGTCACTCAAGTGTCCGATATCCAATCGGTACTTGTCAGAGGCGTGATTACCATCCAGAGCCAGGGTATTTAAGCTTACTTCTCTCTTCAGCTCATTGCCCTGTCGTGGTTCTAGCTTGTCTAGTCACTCAGTGCTCTGGTATTCTAGTTTACTCTATTTGGTTTTGACTCGGCTTGTTGTACTACCCTGCTTCTCTGTTCTCCCTTGACCCGGCTTGTCTCTCGCTTATCTGTCTTCCCGTTCCCTCGACCTCGGCTTGTCTCTGACTATTCTCTATTACTCTCGGTACGTTAGTCCGGCCATTCTAAGGCCCGGTATACGTACCTTTCCACTCTTTGTACTCTGCGTGTTGGATCCCTGTCCCGATCCTGACACCTCCCTCCTGCCTGGCTTCTCCGTCCCCCTCTCCTCTTGTCACTGGCATTTGTTGGCAGAGCAGGCACCTGCCATCAAGGTAAGCAGGTGCCTGCTCTGCCTTACCTAGTACAGCTTCGGGGGCGCCCTGAGGTAGCCAAATGGCCACCTCCTTTGACAGGGCTCCTCTCGGCGCCCCCACCTTCGGGTGCCTTGAGGATTGGCCCAGCGCTGAGGGCAGCACAAGAGCCACTCGCCCATTCCTGCAAACCCAGACAGGGGCAGCCCACCAGGAAACATCCCGGTGGGCGCCCCCAGCGGCCGGCGCCCTAGGTGAATACCTAGTTCACCTAACTGTTGCGCCAGCCCTGGGGCCCAGGAACAAGCCCCAATAATTGTTATCTGTGTGGCTTCTAAACCATTACCAGCCCAATAGAAGCTCAGCCAATAGTTTTAGTGACAGTGAGCGACCACTGGTTGCCCGCTGTTTAGCAGATATAACCCACATGTGGCATGGCAGGTAGGGATATAAAGCAGGAAATATTCCTCACTATAGTAATATGTGAGTCATATTGATCTCCATATGCATTTATTATTTTATTGACATTTTTACTGTGGGGGCTGTCTATCCTTAACATGGTTCACCTTGCAGTCTGAATGACTCCTTTATGGAACTGTATGGATTAGTAAAAAAAAAAAAACAAATGTTACATGTCTGTTTGTTCACATGCCAACGCGTGTTCAACTTACTTACCCTGTGACGGAATCAGGACACTCCTGACACCATAATCACAATAGCTGTGGTAGTATTCATGGTACTTGGAATGTTCCTTTAAGAAATGAAAGAAATAACTTATATTTATGATAAAATATATGTCGATGGCATAACTAAATATAAACCACTGCCATGACATGGAAACTTCAAGTACCATAACGTTTACAACACTCCTTTTAAATCGTTACTGTTTCCATGAGCTTCATAACTCTTTATCTCGCCCCCCCCCCCCCCCCCCTCCCAGCTCTATCCCCTCCCAGCTAACATAATATGGGGAACGTCCTACTCAATTGTCCACGTTCCATGCATTCTCCATAACTAGCCTTTAAAATTACCTTTACTGTATATCAAAATAACAGTTCTGGATCAACTTCTGGAACGTTTAGTAATTTTTTTTTATTGTGAGACCGTTCTGGAGCTTGGTAAATAGCCCAATAATTGTCATTCAATAACCATCTGTCCCAGCCATCTGCTCATAAAATCCATCGCCATGTACGATCCCCATGCGTCATTCCAATACTATGCCTTTCCAGACAGCCCAGAGAGTCTCCTTCCTCTCTCAATGAATTATTCAAGCAGTTCCTGAATCCAGACTCTCAACTCAGCTCTCACCAAGCAGAAGATCCAGGAGAATGCAGCCCAGGAAGACTTATAGTGTCCTCTTAAAGTGAACACTTCTAATGGATGCAGAGACTTTTGTGGGTATTTTAAAAAGTATAAATGTACTGAAAGACACCGTAAAACACATACCAGCAGTTTCACACCTTCAGTACTGTCATAAAACGGAAACACGTGTTCCTACAAACACGTCGATTTACAGATCTGTTGATACGGGCATGGCAGAAGCAATTTACACCAAAAATACAATTTACTAACAGGTGTAACTTTGCTGAAATACCAACAAGTAAACATTTCTGAATGGCTCCATAGGAAACTAGGAAACAGTGGCTCGCAATGCCATATACTATTTACTAAACAGTATCCAGTTTTTGGCCACGGTATCGTAGTTTTTGACCTTTTTAGGGGCATAAATCCTGCACCTAGAAAAAACAGGTTTATCATCTCACTACGTGTATGGCACCGGAACGACTAACCCTTTCCGTGTCTGTGTCACTGAAAGCTAAAGTAAATTAAAGGGATTCTCTAAAAACCGTAACACCTATTGTGTGTTGTATTGTTTTTAATGCCAGGATCACATCAATCGGATGCAGCATGTGCAATTGACAGAGACAGCACAATTATGTGTTTACAGTCATGACGGTTTACAATCAGTCTATATCAAGGGACTCCTGACACCATAACCACTATAGCGTGCAATAGGTTATGGTGCTTACAGCATCCATTTATTAGCAATACATGCTGTGGCCTGAGAGACCCTAACGTGAATTTATAGAAAGGTTCATTAGAGCTATGAGTTATGCTTGTAGGACCACTGTATGAATAAAAAAAATAACAATTTGGCATATATACCCCGAAGGAAAACATGCATATAATATAATTCGCACCTTGATATCTGTGATTTCTTTTTTTTTTTTTTTATCTATTTTGGCTTATCTTATTACTCTGATCTCTTTACTACTTGACTCGGCTAGGCTCTTCGATACCGTGTTTTCTGGAATCCTTGGCCTCGGCTTGTTTTCGGATGCACACTGGCAGACACACACTCTCAATGAGAGACACACACTCACAGACAGACACACATACTCACTGACAGGCACACACTCACAGACAGACACACAATCTCACTGACAGACACACACACTCACTGACAGCCACACACTCACAGACAGACACACACACTCACTGACAGACACACACACTCACTGACAGACACACACTCACTGACAGACACACACTCTCAATGACAGACACAGACACTCACTGACAGGCACACATTCACTGACAGACACACACTCACTGGCAGACACACACTCTCAATGACAGACACAGACACTCACTGACAGGCACACATTCGCTGACAGACACACACTCACTAGCAGACACACACTCTCAATGACAGACACAAATACTCACTGACAGACACACACACTCACTGACAGACACATACACACACTGACAGACACATACACACACTGACAGAAACACAGAAACACACTCTCAATGACAGCCACATACTCTCAATGATAGACACATACCCACTGACCAACACACACTGGCAGACACACACTCTCAATAACAGACACAAATACTCAATGACAGGCACACACACTGACAGACTCACAATCTCACTGATTTAAAGCACACTCACTGGCAGACACATACACACACTGACAGACACACATTAACTGACAGACACACTGACACACACTGTCAGACACACACACATACTGACAGGCACACACACACAGTCAGTGACAGACACACACACTCACTGACAGACACGCACACTGACAGGTTCACAACCGCATTGATTTAAAGCGCACTCACTAACAGACACATACACACACTTACTGACACACACTCCCTGACAGACACTCTGACACACACTCTCAATGGCACACACACAATCACTGACAGACAGACACACATACTCACTAACAGACACACACACTCACTGACAGACACACACACTCACTCACTGACAGACACACACTGATAGACACACACACACTCACTCACTGACAGACACACACTGATAGACACACAAACACTCACTGACAGACACACACATATGATAATCTTAGCCAATCTGGTGATCTCCCATAGTAAAGCATTGGAAGGCTATCGCTCATGCATGGTAAAACACCTCGCTGTGCCAATCTGCATCTTCTCATTGAGATGATTGAGTCAATGCATTTCTATAGGGAACGTTCAGTGCCTCCATGCAAAGGAAACACCTCTAGTAGCTATCTGAGTGACTGCCACTAGAGGTGCTACTAGGCAGTAATGTAAACACTAGCTTTTCTCTGTAAAGTCAGTGTTTACATTAAAATGTCTGCAGGGACAGTCAGTAAACACCAGCACAACCTTATTAAGCTGTAGTTGTTCTGGCGACTATAGTGTCCCTTTAATAATAAATAAAATAAGGAATGATAGATTTTTACTTCCCTTTAAAATGAATAATCTTCCTTTAAGTACATGACACATTGAATAGCCAAAGAACAAACCCTCACATCATTTGTACTAGCAATTTAGCAGTGCGTCATGTTAGGGTACAAACACCCACTAATGTCAAATAACTTAGAACACAACGAGACTTGGCGTACAGGATTATCAGTGTTTTATTTATTTTGACATGGCTTGCATGGCTATCGCTAGCCCTGTGTAATATATATGTAATATTATTGTCATAGAAAACAATGTTGGCTCATCCATATAATGACGATAATTCTGCATCTTTTATGTCTGTGTCACTGCAGAGCTTGGCCCCCGAAAACTCTCTGCAAGCAATATCATGGTATCCATGGCGATAAAAACATATTTCCCCTCCTTTCTGATTGCAATTTTCATAATTCCGCCTGCTCTCTCGATCACAGTTTACATACTGTGCTACGTGCTAGTTTTAACCTGAGTATACTGTATTGTTTCTATCGTATTGTTTATAAAGCAATTCAAAGCAGAATATTGCTAATTACCTTCATTTGCACGGAACGTATCATTATGTTTTGCAATATTCCTACAAAGCTGAATACAGGTTTGGGTATTAGCATTGCTTGGTGCACGTTTGATATGCAATACTTCATTTTTTTCGCAATATGTTTTTTTTTTTTTCTGGTTTCCCAGCATGCACTTCCCATAGGAAAACTGATTTAAATATAGTTAGAGATCAAATAAGACAATGCCTTATTTTCTGTATTTTTTTCACACATTATATAGAAATATATCTCTTCTCTTGCTCACTTTTATCTCCCCCTCTGTCAGTCCCTACATTAGCTTCCTGTAAGATATAGGACTCAATTTAAGATCCTGATACTTGCTTATATGTCTCTACACAATGCTGCTCCAACCTACTTATCCTCACTAAGACACAAATATGTCCCATCTAGGCCCTTACGCGCTGCCGGAGACCTACGTCTAACCTGTGTTTGTACTCCTACCTCTGATGCGCATCTTAAAGACTTCTCTAGGGCTGCACCGTTCCTATGGAACGCCCTTCCCCTCTCTGTTAGACTTTTACCCAATCTCCACTCCTTCAAAAAATCTTTGAAAACTTACTTGTTTAGGAAAGCATATCAATTAAACTATGAACAGCTTCCCCTCCCCGCACCGTGATTCCTCTCCTGAAACTGTCATCAAAACAAAGCACTAAGTCCTCAGTGAATACTATCCTAGCAACCTACTTTTCTACCCAACCCTTAACTTTTTGTGTCACTTTACCCCACTCCGTCTATCGTGTAAGTTCATTGAGCAGGGCCCTCAACCCCTCTGTTACTGTACGTCCAGTTGTCTGGTTACAAATACATGTCTGTTAGTCCACCCATTGTATAGCACTACGGAATCTGTTGGCACTTTATAAATAATAATAATATTAATAAAAATAATAATAATATGATGGTCAGAGCAATACATCCCAATCATAGAATTAATACCATATTGCATAAAATGTACAAATGAGAATAAAAACAATTGAAAGCAAATCCCCAAGCAATCTATCTTACCAGGAAAGGTTAAAGGATCTTAACATGTATAGCTTGGAGGAAAGACGAGACCGGGGGGATATGATGGAAACATTTAAATACATAAAGGGAATCAACACAGTAAGGAGGAGACTATATTTAAAAGAAGAAAAACTACCACAACAAGAGGACATAGTCTTAAATTAGAGGGACAAAGGTTTAAAAATAATACCAGGAAGTATTACTTTACGGAGAGGGTAGTGGATGCATGGAATAGCCTTCCAGCTGAAGTGGTAGAGGTTAACACAGTAAAGGAGTTTAAGCATGCGTGGGATAGGCATAAGGCTATCCTAACTATAAGATAAGGCCAGGGACTAATGAAAGTATTTAGAAAATTGGGCAGACTAGATGGGCCGAATGGTTCTTATCTGCCGTCACATTCTATGTTTCTATCTTACAAAATCATAGAATCTTGGAAACTCGATAATCTCAGTAAATATTCAGAGACATTAAATGCAGACAGCAAATTGTACGCACCTGTGTGTATGATGAATAAATTATACGATTAAAATGACACATTTAATAGTATGTAATAAAAGCATTAATGGGAACGATGACTAAGATTTCCAGGGGGATTATTTGCTAAAATTAGAAAAAAATCCTTTAATTCAGCGTTGCTTCAACTTTGGCTACTTTGGCTTATAATGTTAAATAATCCTGTTTGTCAACGTGCATTTGTTACACATTGCGTGAGAAAGACGCCAGGTCAGTCATTGCGGAACGTGTTTTCAAAGAAACTCAAATGATTATTGGTGATAAATTAAAATAATATTAAAAATCCTGGGAAGTTGACAATCCCTCATTAAATCTTTTAGAACAAGTTCCCGATCGCTGTCCGTGGTGCTGAAAAGGCCATTGACAACAAACATTGTTATTCACTACAGCAAGAATTCAAGGTGAATTCAGAGTGAGTTTCAAATGTAAGGCCAAATTAGCCAAACTGGAAAGATCCACTAAGTCAGCTATGACTTCAGTTCGGCTGCTCAGGCCTTACATTTTTAATTCTGTTTGAATTCCCTTTAAATTCTCACTGTAGTGAATAACCCTGAAAATGTAATATGCAGAGCCCACACTTTAGTACTCTGGAAAGCTTCCCATCATGAAACAAATATAAAGCACGCCATAACATGTCAGCATGGAAGCCATACTGTCTATTTAATCAAAGTGTTCATCAGCGTTCTACCAGGACTATTCACTAAGGTGAGATTGTCGCGATTCAAAGCAAATTCAAAGTGAATCTCACATTTAAGGCTAAAGTAGCCTAACTGGAAACATTTTTGACTTGGAGAATGTTTCCAGTGTGGCTACTGTGGACTTAAAGGAACACCATAAAAAAAAAACATAAACACTTAAAGGGACACTATAGGCACCCAGTCCACTTCAGCTCATTGAAGCGGTCTGGGTGCAGTGTCCCTATTTCCCTTAGTGCTGAAATGTTAAACATTGTAGTCCCAGATAAACTGCAATGTGTACATTGCTGCACTAAGTCAGCCTGCAGAGGCTGTCTCCCAGACAGCCACTGAAGGCTCTTCCTGGATAGAAATGGACCTTTGGTCTGGTAACTGATGCTGGAAGTCCTCTGCATGAGGACATCCAGCGTCAGCTTATACCCCATAGGAGAGCATTGATTCAATGCTTTCTATGGGGAGGTCTAATGCGCGTGTGGCATTTGTCGTGCATGCGCATTAGTGCCCGCTCATTGCGGGACGTCGTAGAAGGCAGAGCCACGACCCAGCGTTAAGGGACATAGGTGCTGAGATAAGGTAAGTAAATTAAGGGTTTCTAACCTTTTATTTACCACAGTGGGGGGCGCAAGAGAGGAAGGAGGCAGAGGGAGCTATAGTGTCAGGAATACAGCCTTGTATTCCTGGCACTATAGTATCCCTTTAATCAAAATGAAGTTGTTGTGGTGCCAGGAGATTGCTGGCATTTCCTTACAATCAGGGGTTAAACCGTTTATGAATGGTTTAACCTCAATGTCTGTGCATCAGCACCAAATCAATCTACCCCCCTTCCCCCTCCCCCGCCGCCCCACCCCTTCCGCTTTCTAAAATTCTTCAGAATGGTAGGCTCGGGCATCTCCGAACAGGGGCACCGCTGACTGACTTAGAGCAGTCAGCTGGTAGGTATCTTTTTCAGGCCGGTTTTATAAATGGAAACATTTTTAACGTGGAGTGGTAGTCTCTGCCCGCACCCTCGTTCTGGTCACACGCCCAAACAGCGTCCACAAAGTTCAATGGAGTGAGTACTTCACTCTATTTATAGATTGTATAACGGGTATATGTAGAAAACTTAAATCCTAATAACGATTCTACCTGATACTTATTCAAATGTATGTGTGTATACTCTTCTTTCTCCTGTAAAATAGGCAGCCTTGCATCATATACATACATATGTTCTTCTGTGTCACATAAACATATAATACAATCAGAAGTTTCTGGCTTTTTCTATGGAAACAGATTTGTTCTTCTTGGTTTGCAAATACAAAGTCAGTTCGTTGATGGTAAATAGGTCAACAGCTGATGGTATGTGCTGGACATTCAGAGTGTGGAGACTCTCTGCCCTTGATGTTCTGTGTCTCAGTATCTTATTGTCTCTGTCTCATACACATTCTATACATAGACCACTAAAGTAGCCGTGTAAGCTGCCCCAAGTCAATGCTATTGATACAATATTCGTGTTGCCAATTCTAATTACCCGGTTAGGTCATCCCATGTTTCATGGACACTCAGAGTAGAAATTAGCTAATTAAAGGGATAAATCGATTGTGGATTGGGGGTAACAAACACCCGCACTTTCCTTCCCCCTCCCCCCCCCCCCTTCCTTTGTTGATTTCTTCCTTCTACCTTTTTCTTTGTCGTTTATCTTTTTACAAAAAAAATCCCAGAGGAAGCCTTGAAGACCAACGATCCATGAACATTTGTCGTTTTATCAATTGTTATGGAGTGCAATACTCCTAATTGCCAAATTAGTTTTAATGTCGTACACCAGTAGTCTCTGCATCTAATGCATAACGTTTCTTTTCCTGACCTCTTTTCTTAAGTAAAGAATAATAAAAAAAAAGAAATAGTGAAGCGTTTGTAACATGTATTACCATCTGTTCATGTCCCTCAAGATCAGCCATGCCTCGGTGTAAAATGCATGTAGGAAAGATTTTCACAAAAATAGCATATTCTACAGTAAATAAATGTGAAGATGTTCCATGTTGAATTGTTTTACTGAAAGTTTGTTTTAAACTTAAACATCGACTAATCAAAGCAAAGCTTTAACTTGAAGACCGTGAAATGTTGACCTTATACTTTGGTAATAAATGTTCGAATGTTGGTCAATAGCACCGGGCACTAATCCTATATGAGCCGTTGAGTGCAAGTCATTCAAGTCCCCTGTGGAGTAAATATATATATATATAGAAAAAATATATGGATTGGGCACTCACCCTTAAGTGACTGGAACAATTCTTGCCTTTGGTGCTACCGGCGTCCAAGATATATATACAAACGAAAAAATCAGAGCACTCAAAAAGGACTTCTTATTCAGTGTTTACTGTGACAAAGGTTACATCAAATGATGATTTGATGTAACCTTTGTCACAGTAAACACTGAATAAGAAGTCCTTTTTGAGTGCTCTGATTTTTTCGTTTGTATGTATATATATATATATATATATATATATATATATATATAATATATACACACACAATCAAGCAAAAATATGCAATTTTCTTTCATTTTATGTATAAATTAATAGATTTTAAGCCCTTTACGTACTTTAAAGATCCTTCTATTATAATAATGCGAAATTGGAATTGGAATTATAACGGCAAACAAGTGAACAAAGAGATCTCACAAACAGAATGGTGTATTCTGGGTCAATGAGTTTTTATTATTCTTATTCGCTAATCACTTATCAATGGAACAGAACAAGTACCTGCAGTAAGAGACTTACCCTTTCACAAAGCATATTAGGCTCTCGCGGATTTATGAACCAGTAACGGACAAAATGCTGGCTGTGATTTAATAAATGTGCAGATTATACAGACTAGTCTTGAATTTAGAAGAAGTTTGTAAATAGAAAATTTAGTATTTAGTCCCCCATTGTACAGATTCATTCATTCTATTCTACAGTGTGCAAATATAATTCTTCCTTAATCTACTTTAATAAATCCCAAAGAAAAATATTCACAACGCAAGCCACGAGACTTAACCGAAAAGATATGAATTGCTCTTAACGGACGCTTTCAAAACATTTTATTTATAGGCTTTCCTAAGCATAATTTCTGTAATTCATTTTCCATTGTTCATTTCTTCTTAATTAACCTCTTATCTGGTGATAGATATCCAACTGTGACCTTAATTCAAAGTCATTGTATGAGGCTCACACAGCTTGGATTGAATATAAAAAGATCTACAAATTCACATGAATGAGGTATTTAACAGCTAAAACACTAAATTGACTTCCACTTCAACTGATTACATATTTTATTTTTTAAAGTGTTGATGGTTTAAGCAAGCCCATTGTCCAGTAGTCTCCCTAATGTGCGGTGGGATATTGCTGTTTGAGTATCAGATATCAGAATTTCCATTTCCAATAAACCCCTTGCCCTAGGAATGTACAGTTTAATATAAATTGTACGGCATGAAGATCGTAATGTTTCCTCTAGGAAGAAAAAGAATGCATTGACTGGATTTAAAAGGTTTGAAAAATGGTTTGCATAGGGAAGCTGTACTTGTTTCACATTGGCAGAAAAAAAATAAACAGAAATAAACATAAATAAAACGATTTGAAAGCAAAGTCATGGCAAATCGATGAATTGTGATCTTCTAACAATGACTGGTGCTAGAAAACTCACAGGGGTTCTGGTAATCAAAGAGAGACAATCTAAGCAGAGAGACTGTATATAAATGCCAAAATGTTACAAGTGACTGCAGTTAAAATAACACTCCAAGCACCATAATCACTACAGCTGTAGTGGTTATGGTGCCAAGAGTTCCCTGACGACTCTCCATTGTAAGTGGTCAAGACGTTTCAAAAGGTTTGACATATTACCTAGGATCCGTCGGGAGCTGTTCCCTGCGTCCACTACTGGCAACAGAGAGCCAAATGCTGGAGGTGCAGGACTTTGCTCATTGACTGAGAGTAATCAGCTGATGCTCTCTACCAATGAGCTAGCACAGAACTTCAGGGCTAAGCTCAGGAGAACTAAGGTGACCCCTAATCGTAAGTGTGCTCTCTGGCAGACGTATTGGAGGTGGGGAACAGTGCCCAGTGAACTCCAGGTAAGCAGTCAAACCATTCTAAAATAGTTTAAATATTTATAATGGGTGGATACCAAGACACTTCTGATACCATAATTTCTATGGAATGTTGCGGTGGTTATGGTGCTTGTAGTGTGCCTTTAAAAGTTGATCCTGTACTTTATTCCAGCTTTAAACATAATAGATTGAAATGAGAAAAACGGAATAGCAGCTGTTAGCACCAAGTCGTAGGTTACTAAGTGAAAGTTAAATGTTGGAGGCACACTCCAGGTACCTGTACCCAGTTGGTAGAGGCAAAGTTAATGCCAATCCTAAAATGGTAGTTTCATCACCATGTTTGGTTAGGGTTAGTTAAGTTAGGTCTATTGAAAAGCCATACACGCACCATTTCTCCTGATGTGGGCAGAATATAAAGACAGGACAATAGATCTGACCTCCTCATTGGTATCTTGGCATTTATCCTCTGTGCTTTCAGTTCTAAAACCAGCTGATAGTGAGCCAAAGTAAAATTACTTGATCTGAAGCGAAGTTTTAAAACTCTAATCTGCGAGTGAGTGAGTGATGGATTTTGTAATTTGTACTCATTTTGACAAACACAAAAATCTCTATACAAACCCATGAGAAATTAGCACAAACTTTATATACAATAGGGAATAGACTTAGCTACAGTCCCCCGTGACTGGTAATCGTTTATGCAGAGGTTTTGAAACCTCACACACTATTGTCGATCTGTTTTTATAATGTGATTAGGACAGAGTTTGATCCACAGCCAAAACCATGGCATCACTTTGTCTGAAATTTGATTTATACTGTTTTGATATTGTATTGAAGAACTGGGCGTAGAAGATGATGGTCCCTAATGCAGATGAGGAGATTCATGAACTCTACTTAGTTGGTTGCCTGAACAACACATTCAACCTCAGGTTGAGCCCTTGGAGTAATGATGACCATCTGGGGCTCTCAGATTATTACTGGTGGCTGTGAATAATGGGAACAGTATTGGAACCGGTACATCACCTGACAGGATCACAGCAGGCAAAGCGGAACACTGTTGCAAGTTCGGAAACTGATTATAATAGCTGGGGATTACCAGTCCCGCCAAGGCTGCCCAGCTTCCCAGCCTAGAGTGCGGAGGGACCTGGATGATGCGCATTAATCGGTGATTACTTTATTTTTCTAGAATTCTCGGAATTAGAAAGATTATACTGTATTATCCTTAATAACTTGTATTTATGGATATTATACTGTTTTGTACCTAATAAAGTAACTTTTATTATTTGACACACTCAATTGGTGTCATATCCTACGTTCACCAACCTTATGAAATAAAAGTGAAATAGCGTTTAACCCACATAGATGATTTTGTTGATGAACTTGCTCTGGTTTTATTTTGCCTGTTTTGGTCTGAAATGAGAAATTTACTTTAATCTATGTTTAAATACCTGACCGTCCAGTAAATAACCTAATAACCCTGGTAAAACTGGTAAAACTGTATTGGCTGTTTTTGTTTTTTTGTACTTTTTTTGGCTTTGTTTTTGTTTTGTTTTCCAAATTATGTAATCTAGAGGGATACGCAGCTGAGCTCTGGAGGTCAATGTCCACATGATGCTTTCGACGGGGAAAAAAAATTGTCTGGCTAACAAATCCCAAATCCTTGGTTGAGCTGTCTGTGAGTTCTGCAGGCCGTTTAACCGGTGCAGATCTGTATGTCTCCTAAATGTTGCAAGACTGAGTCCGAAAAGCACAGAGATCACATCTGTGTCTGGAATTTCTCTTCAAAGGCCATTCAGTTCCCAACTTCCAATTGACATTGTGCAACAATTACCGGTAACATTTCCCTATAAATAAAACTCATCCCCATATTATCAAAGGGAGTTTTATATTCTATCTGCAGCAAACAGAATCATTGGAAGCTTTTTTTCTGTAAATTGCAGCCACTCAGGTATAGAGGTTCTGCTCTCTGACTCATAAAGTACTTTACTCAGCATTTCAAATAACAGTTAATGCATTTTCATCCAGCTGAATATATTTCTATGGCTTTCATCAGGAAGAAAAAGGCAAAATATGCTGCCACAGACGGAACACCAATATATCTATGTAACACGCAGACTACGTGTGTGTGTGTGTGTATGTATGTGTGTGTGTGTGTGTGTGTGGTGTAGCTACGTGTATGCCTGTGGTTGTATGTATGCATGCGTGGAGTTGGTTGTTTTCATGTGTGTGTATACAGTTTTTTTTGTGTGTGTGTGTGTGTGTGTGTGGTTAATTTGTATATGTTTGTGGTTGTTTTTATGTGTGTGTGTGTGTGTGTGGTGTTTGTATTTGTTTGTGGTTGTTTTCATGTGTGTGTGTGTACAGTTTTGTGTGTGTGGTTGTTTGTATATGTTTGTGGTTGTTTTTATGTGTGTGTGGTGTTGTTTGTATATGTTTGTGGTTGTTTGTATATGTTTGTGGTTGTTTTCATGCATGTGTATACAGTTTTGTGTGTGTGGTTGTTTGTATATATTTGTGGTTGTTTTTATGTGTGTGTGTGTGTATGGTGTTTGTATATGCTTGTGGTTGTTTTTATGTGTATGTGTACAGTTGTGTGAGTTTGCCTATGTGTATGTGTGTGTATCTGGTTGTGTGCATGTAGTTGTTTGTAGCTCTGTGTGTGTGTCTCTTACTTTCTGCTTTTACTCTTTTTTTTCCCTCTTTCTCTTTATTTTTCAATCTCTGTTTCAGTGCTCTCTTTTTCACTCCTCTCCCCCAGGTCTCTTTGTCTCTCCCATTCCTTTCTCATTTTCTCCATCTTTTCTCCTTTCTATCTCTGTCTCTCAGCTCTCTCCGTCCTCCTCTCCCTCTCTGCTTTCTCGCGTCACCTTCTATCTCTCTCCTCTATGTTTCACCTTCTCTCTCCCTCTCTTTCTGCCCTCTCTCTCCATCTTTCTCTCTCTCTCCTGTCACTCTCTTCCATTTACATCACTCCTATTTCTCTTTCTCTCTCTTTCTCCTGTCTCTCTCTCTTCCCCCATTTCTCCCTGCTCTCGCTCTCTCTCGCTCTCTCTCTCTCAGTACTGTTTGTTATTCTCTCCCTTTTCCCTCTTCCTCTTTCTATTTTCCCAGTTAACCATTGCTTTTTATTTTCACTACTTGGCCATTTTCTCACTAAAAATAGAAGTTAATAAATAAACCCCTTGACAGACACCAGATCTGTGTCCTGTTGATAGTTTAATAAGGTGGATGAATCATTATAACTGTAAACTTACCTTTAAGAAATAGAAAATTCAAGTGACTGACCCTTCCCGACCTGGCAGTTAACCTGCCTGACTTTATATTCTCCTGATAATTAAAAGAAAGGATCTCTGTGTTCCAAAGCAAGCAAACAATATTATCGAACAGTTAAAAGAGAGCCTGCTGTTTAAATAAAGCAAATGTTGTCAAAAATAACTAAATATATTCTATGTTAACGATGTACTCGACAGACACAAAAAAAAAGCTAAATATGTCTCTGTCATCAGACATTGTCTAGAAATTATCTATGTACCATCATGTGGCGTTTTAATTCTAATTACATATTTTGGGTGGATTATATATACATTTTTTTTTTTACATTTTTTTTTTCTACCTAACTTATTCATTAAACTTTAATTACATAATACTCACCTAGTTTACCTATATTTATTAGTTACTAGTTCCTAGCCAGTTTTATAGGGGTCCGTATCTGTAATATTGAACTGAAGTTGTTCTGCATTTTTTTTTTTCAATATCTCTGAGGGTGGAATGATTACCCCGGCCTAAGGGGCTTGTGGGATTGCATCCCACCTCGTCCATGTATCTTCCATTATGTCTGGCACAGCCTGATTGCCAAGCATATCTTTTAAGGATCCCAGTGACATCATGCCTACCTTCTGATTATACTGTGTACTCTGATGAGCACACAAGTGAAAAAATATTTAATGTTGGGCATGCCAAGTTTTGCTGTTGTCCACATGCACTCCTATACTCAGTGCGCATGCATGATTACTGATTGCGTAGACATTCCATACGAATGCTCAGGCTTGAATCCAGGATGATATACCCGTCTATGTATCCATACTCTAAAGAAGGTTTAGTGAATTTGTGTGCACATTTGCTGACTCTTTATCATAATTTAGTATTTTTCATTGATTTGGGGGATTTTGGAATTCAAACTTAGACCTAATAGAAAAATTCTCTAATATCCCAATTTTAAATGTTATTTGTTCTTTTTTTTATATATTTTTATTCTAACTCCTTATAATGGTTTAATTCAGTTTACCTGTGTTGAAGTGTCACTATGTTCTGCTGCCCCCTACCCCCTCCCATACACTCCCGCTCCCCCTTGCATGTAATTACATTAAATCCCCTGACCCCTTAATATACTGGTGATTGCCCTTGCTGGTAACTTGACAGAATATTGGTGATTGCCCTTGCTGGTAACTTGACAGAATATTCTCTCTAAAACATTATTCCCTGCTCCATCTCTGATGCATTTTTAAAATTTAAGTCCACGTACAGAAAATGATTAACGTAAATGATGTTACATCCACATTGTGTAAAAGAAAATGGCATTACGAAGTGAATTTGAATTTATTCTCGACATTAAATATCACAGTGGTACAGTGACTGCACTTTGAAAACATAATTACAGCCTGCATTGCAATTACCCTAATAGGACATACATCTTATCTCTGTGCAAAGTAATTATTAATTGTTAAAATACGTTTTCTGATGTTATGCACTGAGTGTTAATGACGTGCTAGGTACAAACATCCGTTTTTAATTACTTGTTGCAAATCTATTTGCTAAATGTTGTGGCCCTTTGACAGGTCAAAACCCTCCTTTCATTGAAGTGCGATCATACAAAAATAGGTACCGGTAATTTACAACCTTTGCTTAAAATAATATAAAAATGCTAATTCTTCTATCCTTGTAATTGCGTGATGTTATATATAAGCAGAGGTAGAACAATAAGATTTAGCCATAGTAATATCAATGACGTCTACAAATAATTGGATGTTGAGATCACATATCTGATAGAACATGAAATCTGTAGGTAAGCGTATGTAGCAACATGCACCATTTTCCAAAGGCTTTAGAAGCTATCTGTTTTAGTCTTTCAGATTTAAAGTGGCCCAGCCATGTACAAATATGTGTATCACACATCAGGGACATGATCAAATCTAACCAATATATATGTGTGGGTAAAATCACAAGTAACTGGCATTCATGATAAAAACTCAATTAACTAGAAACAAGAAGAAAAATGTTTGAGCGTTAATGTTCCAAGAGAATATTTTCCTCTATCTCAATTAAATAGATTTAATGTAAATTCCATGTGTACAAATACAATATACCTACTTGAGATATAGGTACATATCCTCTCCGTTCATTGGCGCTTTACGTGTTTTTTTCTTTTTGTATTAGCGATTAGTGTGTTTTTTTCACATTTACTTAGAGTTATACTGTAAGGATTATACACTGGTGTGGAAGGGCTTGGGGCTCTTTATTGGTATACGGTGAATCACAGTAGCTCAATTTAATAGTGCCTGACAGGCTCATATTGGGCGTCACCGCAAAATAGCCGCAAAGCAGGAGAACTATGGAAAACTATAGAAACCACTACACCGTTTGGTACTCACTAGGCGATGTCACCATTTCACAGGTTACTAAGAAGCCCATTTAATGATGTCAATGCTACACCCAGTGAGACCAGGTGTAAGTCAGCTAAGTGAGCTACTCCATTAGAATTAACAGTATTAGTGCCGGCGTACCTCAATGTGGCACACAACGTTTTTTTAAAAACATGCTTAACATTTGATAAGAAACACCCAATCAAATCTGTCCATAATAAAAAAAAATGTGTGTATATATATATATATATATATATATATATATATATATATATAAATAGATATATAAATTAATATATAGATTGATGATAAATTATAATTATATAGATTCATGATCCTGATGAAAGTCCTGAACGGGGACTGAAACGTCGATCCTATTTTACAGAATTTCTTCAATCAAGTATGTAATTTTATATATGAAAAGACTAAATGCAAGTCTCTATCTTCAGTATATATGGATATTAAGCCCTTACTTATAGCATCCGGCAAGACTAATTTTGATTTGTCTGAGTGCAAGGACTCTCTCTATATATACACATATATTTATTTTTTAAAGGGGTCCCATGGTACTCGACAATAACAGGAGCCCCGCAGTCTGAAATATATATAATAGTGTCAAGGAGATGCCTAACCTACAGAGTCCTATCAAATATGTGACTCTGGACTTCTGGGTCCTATCTAAATTTTATTATAATGATATCAAATAATGCTCACCCAAAAATACTTAGGACATGCCTATTGGCAGCCAACCTGGGAGCTGCGACAATAAATATCGCTGATCTTTAAACTGGCTTCTAAAGTGCACTATATGGTTAATGCTTTAGATATATTTTGTTTTAAGACCCTAGTAATCGTTATATAGCAAGTGCTCTCATAAAAGACGCCACGCTATACCAACCAGTTCATGTTTTGTTTTGCTTAATTGGATCTCTTTCTTTCCAGGAAACTGAATGACATCAATTCAACGAACACGATTTGCCAAAAGCACACAAAGTACCTGCAAAAATATTAGGAATAATGCCCCAGCTGAATTCAAACCTTAGATGAGATTTTTCGGAATTTATTTACTTAACAAACTATCTATTTGTTGATTTACAAACAAAGCAATTTCTAAATGCTCCAACCTGCACTACAAATGACCTGGCAAGGCACCAAAGACTATAACTCATCCATTGTTTGCTAGTGAAGTGTATGTGCAATAAAAATAACATTTTATTATAAATGATTAAAAAAAACAAGAAGGCTGCTAGAGGTGCTTCCTGGGGCAGTACTGCAGAGTGTGACTGACATTCAGTGTCTCCACCCTCTGCATGCAGATACTGAACTTTCCTTATAGAGATGCATTGAATCAATGTATCTCTATGAAGAGATGCTGATTGGCCATGGTGGTGTTTGGCTTCGCCTTGCCTCCTTGGTTGAGCTCTCAGCCAATCCAATGCATTCCCATAGGCTAAATCATCAATTCTGATGATGTCAGCCAAGAAGGGAAATTGGAGGAAGAGCCAGCAACGGCGGACCTCTGCAGTGCTGGAAATAAAGTGAGTTTTTACTATATTTAAGGTAGCCAAGGGGGACTGGTGGGCTAAAATGTATTTATTTAACACTATAGGGTCAGAAAAACACATTTGTGTTCCCAACCCATTTTGGTGTTCCTTTAAAGAAGATTATTAAAAAAGAAAACAAAACTAAAAACACCCAGCAAACCCAACTATAATCGAATCTACACATTGCATCTGATATGTGAGGGTGCACAGAGAACCCCTACAGGTAGCCATCAGAAGGTCCACTTAACATCACTTGAGCCCTCTAAGCCAATTATCTATGCCCTGCAGTTCTGGGCTAGTTCAGAACAAGAAGCTTCAGCGAGTGCAGGAGATGGTGGTTGGCACCTGATAGACCCCAGAGAAGTTGTTCTCAACATGTTTGACTACTTAATCTGAAAGGGCACCCTGGCACTCCTAGCACCATAAGGGTAGTCGTTATACTGCTTGGAGTGTACCTTAAAGCCCTTCAATCATATGTTTGTCATTGTGTGACAGCCGGTGAACAATTTAGCAGAGTTCTCTTAGTGTACTATTGATGCTACATGTGTCTATTATAGCAGGAACATAGTACAAACAATCAGTAAAGCAAGCACTAAAACTTTCAATAATATCTGAATAGTCGGAGCTCTCTGAAAACCCACTGACGCTTCATAGAAGAAAGCCAAGATGACTCACAAGTGAGCGGAGGAGACGAGAAATAAATGGCTAGCTGTCAGGAAGTATATGGAATGAAAGAATAGCATGGACTCCAGTAATGCATTCTGACAGTCATCATGTGAATTTCAGCTTGTGACTTAAGTGACTGCTGTATAGAACAGGAATCAAAAGCATGCATCTTGTTCAAGAGGAGCAACAGTCAGAATTCATTGAATATTATTATTTTTTTAAAATAATAGCGCATAAACGTGAAAAGGGACTTTGGGCTGGAGTGGATGGCCCGTTTTTTATACATTGTGAAAAAATGGAAAAAAAATATTCAGTTCAGAATTTTTTCCTCTTGCTGCAAATCACCAGAGTTTTCAGAGACCAGGAAGTGATCCAGCCATTCCTGGCACTCCTGCGATTTTCAGCTGGAGTGCTTTGCATATGCCATGAGCCGTGCTGGTATGTTATATCTGTATGTGTATCTAGAAAATGAATGTTATAAGATCAAAGGCTTTAGTCGTTATATCAAATGTGATATTTAATTGTGTTGTTGATATATAGTTCTATATATATATTATTATTATTATGTTTGTATTAACATCACATAAATTACCAGTGTGCATAGTCTTAATGACAACAATACAATACACCAAAATTATTTGTGCGAGCCTTGGAGGGTAGCTAGTCCCGGAGACCGCCTACATGGATCCATAGTGTGTTTTATATTCTATCAGGCAATGTTTCAAATAGACACTGGAGAGCAAACAAAATGATAAACAAAACCACATAACTCACACTAAAACAAAATAAAAAGGAAACTTCGTCTCATGGTGTTGATACCAAAATCTCAATCCACTTGTCCCACAATTTATATTTTATAGCGTCAATGCAGAATGTGGAGACAATGCCTCTTTCCGTTTTACACTGATATTCAACAACCTCTTTTATAGATTTCCAAGATTCTGCCCGTGAAGATTCTTTCCAATTTCTGTCTATAGACATTTTAAATAACAGAAGTATATGAATAGGTAAACATTTTTTTTTTATTTAAAGACAAATAGGGTAGATTGAGATGTAGTAACACCATGTCAGGTGTCCATATCTGCCTAGTTCTCAAAAGCCTATTAATATTTGAGAGAATTGATCTCCAACCCGATTGTATCAAGGGGCATTCGCATCTAATTGACCATATCTCCAACAGAAGAAGATCTCCTCAGGAAACATTTTTGTCATTCGTGCTGGGGTGAAATGCCATCTATTTAGCAGTTTACACTGTACTTCCACTAAGTGTAGGCAGTGTACCATGCCGAAAATTACATTTTACATTTATCTTACATTCATCTTAACGTATTATTCTGGTCACAGAATTTTGTTCACTCTCGAAGATGACATTTTGTTGCATTCATATTGCATAGAAGCAAAATTATTACCAAGGGCCACAAATAGCAGATCTGGTGTCTGACGATTTATCTGCATGTTTTAGAGCAGATGATAAAAACACGGGATTGGGAAGCATTTATTATTAAGGGTTTGTGTAACTTGCGTCTGGCATGGGAACGATCTGTGGGTGTGATTTGTACAAAGCATTGATCATGTGCTAATGGTGGGCATCAGTTGGAGTACATCCATCAAATGTTAATCTACCACTTAGCTAGCGGAAAATGCAATGATAACATCATTAAATGGTCAAAGTAGATCAGACATTTGAAGAACACATAGATATATGGTATTTTAACTATGTCTGTTATTTATGTGTAAGGCACAAAGCTTACCAATAACAAGCCGATTAAATATATCAATAGGTTACAAGCAAATATACATTGATCAGCCACGACATTAAAACCACCTGTCTAATATTGTGTAAGACGCCACAAGACCTCTGAACATGTCCTGTAGTATCTGGCTCTAATTAGCTGCAGGTCCTTTAAGTCCTGAAAGTCTGAGGTGGGGCTTCCATAGATTTGTTGTTCGAGTACATCCCACAGATGGTCAATTGGATTGAGATCTGTGGATTTGGTGGTCAAGGCAACACCATGAACCCTTTGTCATGTTCCTCGAACCATTCCTAAACAATTTTAGCAGTGTGGCAGTGTGAATTTTCTCGCTGAAAGAAGCCACTGCCATCAGTAAACACCATTGCCATGACGTGGTCTGCAACAATCTTCAGGTAGGTGGTACGTGTCAATGTATAATCCACGTGAATCCAGATGATCAAAAATGAGGAATAGATTGTACTCCTGGGAATCTCTTATTGCGTATCTATTGTGGAAGAGTATAATATAATTATACCAGCAGCCAATACACAAAATAATGTCCAAGGAACTAACCACTGCTTACCATGAACACCCCACAAGACTTGCTATTTTGGAGATGCTCTAACCCAGTCTTTTAGCCATTACTATTTGACCCTTGTTATCGTTTTGCTTGGCCATTTTTCCTACATAATATTCAAGAACTGACTGTTCACTTGCTGCCTAAAATATATCCCATCCCTTGACAGGTTATATTGTAACAATATAATCAATGTTATTCACTTCTTCTGACAGTGGTTTTAATGGTGTGGTTGATCAGTGTATTGCAGAGACTAACAGTGCTGTTTACAACAGTGCAAAACATTGCACTGCAGAGACTAACAGTGCAAAACATTTACAAAATAGCTATAAAAATAAAAAATAAAATAACCCTAAGAACTGTGAATGTATGTAGTGAGACTATTGAGGGAAGGGGAAGATGGAAGTTTCAGTAGTAACATGATTAAAAAAAGGAAAATTCTACAAAGGACGAGGGGAAGAATCAAGGCAAAGATTCTATTCTGGGAGTAAAGTGCTAAATTAGGAGAGAGACATTCTGTTGGTTTCTATAGAGGTTGCTCATTATTTATCATTTTTGACGCTAAATCTGTTGAGTGGACTGGTCATTTGATTAGTTTAATGGGACACTATAGTCACCAAAACAACTTTAGCTTAATGAAACTGTTTTGGTGTATAGACCATGCCTCTGAAGTTTCTTTGCTAAATTTTCTGCCATTTAGGAATTAAATCACTTTGTTTATGAACCCTAGTCACACCTCTCTGCATGTGACTTGCACAGTCTTCATAAACACTTCCTGTAAAGAGTCATCTAGTGTTTATCCTTCCTTTTTTTGCAAGTTCTGTTTAATTTATATTTTATTATCCCCTGCTATGTTAATAGCTTGCTAAACCTTGCAAGAGCCTCCTGTATGTCTGATTGAAAGTGAAACCAGTTTTTTTTTTTCATGCAGTCAATCAGAGCCAGGGAAGGTGTGGCAAGTGCTTTACAAACAGAAACAAAGTGATTTAACACCTAAATGGTAGTGAATTGAGTAATGCAACCTGAGAGGCATGATCTACACACCAAAACTGCTTCATTAAGCTAAAGTTGTGACTTTGTGACTACAGTGTCCATTTAAAGACTGTAAAGTCAGGAAGTTCAGAATAGAGAGAAGAAATGGGAGATAAGTTCAGGTTTGTGTTACAACCAACAGAACGTTACAATAAAGGCTCCAGACAGGAGATTTTGGTGCCACATCCCAGGAAATCTGATATAAGCCTTTCTTGTTCCAAATTCGTCTTTATCTGCTCCTATCTCTGACCAATATTTCCAAGAGCCCTGGCTTGAATATAGAGCCTTCACCACCTACCATGACCTATGGATCCAACCTGCGATGGGCATTTCTCCACACCTGAATTCACACTCTCAGATAACAGGTGTCTAATTAAACCCTTGCAATTGCGTAATTGTTCAGTAAATTTAAATATATTTTAATTATTTCCATAATTAAAATAGCTGCATCTGAGCTCCTTCCTTAAAACAGTATTTGTGTTAATTAATCCAACTTCTTGTTCGAAATCCGTAACCTTTTTTGTCATAGAAAATGCAATCCAAGTTAATGCTCATAATGCATACAACAATATGAATATTAGGTAATAGCAATCTGCCAATCTGTTTCATGGACTTCTTAGTTTTTGTGTGATGTTTGCAGAATCCCACAGTCTATCTGTAGAGAAGTTGTTTAGGATAGCAAAAAACAAGGGGCACAAGAGTACTGAGAACGGAAAACAGCTAAAATAGCTTGCCCTTCGGTGGGCTGAGATCTCAAGCTGGTTTAGCTCATTTTGTGCCATTACAAAAAGAACCAGGGCCATTTGCATATCAGTCTGATTCCACCCAAGAGGGTGGAACAGATCCAAAAGGCAGGCCGGTTCTCTCTGCACGCGCATCGGGGCTCACTCGTTACCTGTGACTGGACCTGTCTTCGTACTTACTGACCTTTATCAAGATGTATCTAAGATAGTATTTGATTTCTGTCCAGGTATTTCTAGATCGATTCTATTCTGCTCTCCTAAGTGACACTTAGCTTTTGGCTTGCTCCACAAGCACAGGTGCCCTCGTAGGCACAGCATAGAATTTTCACGGAGCAGATTCTTCATTGAGCAGTTTTCTCTAATCTAGCGGTAGTTTCTCCACTGTAACGAAAATATACCCCAACACGCAGGATTCAACTCAACAGAAGACAACACAGAGGGGAGAAACATCTACCGGACCTTAGAATGGCCGGACTCGACGTATATGAGAGGAGTACAGAGTCAGGAGCGATCCAAGGTCAAGGGCATAAAGAGACAGCATAAACTAGGACTAGCTGGGGTGTGGTACACAGTAAACAGCAAGCCGGCAAACAGAACAGATAAGGATAAAGAGATAACATAGTCAGAAACAAAGCCAAGGTCAAGTACGAAGGAACACAACTGAACACAACAAGCGCTAAAGGGAACTGAAACAGAAACCACGATAGGGCAAGGAACTAAGGGAAAAGGGTGAGTTTATATACTTAAACATTTATTTTGATTGGTCCCTTTCACATCCACGCCCCCAAAAGGTAAGTGTATGGGGAGTGTGGCATGACAGGGACCAATGGGATGCCTTTTCCAATTTAGGCTCCCACTGTCCCTTTAAGAGCGCACCCGAGACCCGCTGCGCGCTCTTAGAGTTAGGCGGGACACGTGACCGCTTCTCGCGGTCACTGCCAGCCTTCCTGTTACAGCCGTCGGATGAGCCAACAGCAGCAAGACCGCGCGCGACTGGAACAGAGGACCCAGGCCGGCCCCTGGAAAGGGTAAGTACCGCTACATCCACAACATATATAATTTTTACTTGATTTGGTGTCAACTTGTACACCACAATTCTCCAGAGCACTTAGTTGAGGCTCCCTCTTTTTTGTTTCATCCTCCGCAGATACATTTTTGCTCTTTAGAGGTTAACAGTAGAAGCTGGTTGTGTCAGGGCTTTAGATACATTGCACTGATTCCCTTTGAGATATACCGTACTTTATTGTGCATCCCAAGTGAGAACTAACACTAGAGTAATTTAGACCCATGATGTCTTGATGACACTAGACAAGAGGGATTACATTGGAAATGTGGGTTCTGTCTCATAACTATATTATTATCAGTCTTTATTTTCTTATTAATTGTATATAGTTCTATTTCTTTCTTTTTTCACCTTATTCATTGTATATACACCTATTTTATTTACACTTTTCTTTTTTATTTTCTTGTGGTACCTGTTCATTACCTAATGGTGTTTGCCATTTTTCTGATACACCAGTTATAGGCATTTTTTAGTGGACAACAATAAAAGTGAAGTTTTAACTTTATCTTCAGCTTTCTTGGTTTGGGGAACTTTTATTAAATGTCTAATTCTTTTTGTTAGCTAAACACATAATAAATATTCTAGGCATTAAGGAATTATGAGTAGGACGAAGACACAATACTGCAGGTAAAATGGTTGTATAATAGATGGGAGTGCGCAATGCTATAAATCAAAGTCCTCTTAACAGACTTGCATTATCTAAGACTTTATTCAAATGATAAATTAACAGCAGCAAAGGCAACAAATCACTGAGTGTGCAGTGCATCTCAACGAAACTATATTTATATATATATATAGCAAGTTGCCCATTCATTTCTTATTTCTTTTTTAATTTTTTTTTTTAGTTCAATCCACAAGTATATATCAAGATACAAGGACAGAAAGAAAAGAGAGGCATAATCCATGAGTTACCCATCCATTTCTAAGAGACCTGGTGACCTATCTTCATATACAGTTCCTTTATCTCCTGTAATTCTACCAACGTGTTTTATTTTTTTATTTTTTTTAAAGGGGTACTGGCGGCAAAAGACTTACAAAATGTAAACAATTCTTAGCTAGAAAAATTCTCCTGCTGGGCTGTTTTGGGTAAAAGTGTGTAATTGTCTTAACAATTCTCCAAAGAGTATCATGAATAATGCCTTATAATAGCACAAACATGAATACAAGCAAGCACACCACCTTACTGGACATCTGCCGAACATCGTCTTATTTAATGATGGGTCTCAGGGCTTCACCTTTTAAAAAAAAAAGTGAAGTCTAACTCGAAGAGAAAAACTTACCTTACTTAAAGGAACACTTCAGATCCCTAATGAACTTCAGTTGGCTAAAGTGCTTTATGTGTGAATAGTGTGCCCTCTTTTTTTTTTTTTTCATTTTACAAAGATTTCAGTAGAAATTGGCACGTTTATGAATTAGACCGCCAGTCCTGTTACTTCCTGGTTTGGTTAGCTCAGTGGAGCTAAACTCAAAAGGCAGCAACTGTTCAGAGCACCTGCCTTGTAAATACTTCTCATTGAGCTGCATTGGGAAGTCTGTGATTGGACAGTCACAGACCGTCTGGGCAGGGTTAGAAGGGGAGGACTTGCAAAGGCTCCAAATAAAATACCTGCAGCTTTTGCAAGCTGTTTTTAGATATAACCCAAATGAAAAAAATGCATAATTAAATACATGCATGTTTTCATCTGAGGTATATCTACTAAACAGTGATTTTTAATGTTTGGGGTTTTTGTGGGGGAGGGGTGGGGAGATGCAGTGGAGTGTCCCTTTAACACAGCTCTTTATATTGCTTTAAAAAGCTTAAAATTGCAGAACAGTCTCCACTGTCCATATTGATAGCAGTATAACTTAGATTCCATGTAGGGATTGGAAACCATGTATCCTCTGTTACTCTAAACCAGGTTTCCCCAAACTCCAGCCCTCCAGATGTTGCTGAACTACAACTCCCATGATTCTATGAATGAAATAGATAGGCTGAGAATCATGGGAGTTGTAGTTCAGCAACATCTGGAGGGCCGGAGTTTGGAGAAGCCTGCTCTAAGCCATCAGCTCTCTCAGTGTATATTCCGGTATATTCCATTTACTGCTGATGAATGTGGAATTAATTTCAAATAGACAAAAATTCAGAACCCAAGTACTTTGTTTTTTAACTACACAAGAGCACGTGCCCTTGGCAAAATGCACTGAAATATTAATTACCACCCAGCTGTAATATAAGAATCTGTTAAACCAATGTTTAGCATGTAAATAGGTTTTTTAAATCATGCTGTGAATAAAATATATCTAAACTAGCAGGAGTTGCTAAGCTTCTAAACTATTTTTTTTTTTACTTATCTGTTGAGTCAAATATTTGTTATTCTCTCGGTTGAACCAATTGTCCAGTAGCATTTTGTTTTTCATAGTGTTTTCAGGAGTTAGTCATGAACAGAGAGGATTTAGAGTTTGTGATTAGTGAGCGAGAGAGGAGAGCTATAGGTCTTGTAAAATGGACAGACTGGGTAATGGGTTGGTTGATAGATGGAAGAAGATTTGTAACTCCTATTCTGAAAAGAAAAAAAAAATCTCAAGGCTTGCAAACTTCTGTGAAAGTGTGAGTGGCCATTTGTGAACGCAATTTCTAATTAAACCTATATATATACAGTTATACACTATGTTGTTTTATTTGTAATTGGTTCAGCAGATCATCTGTTATGGCTTACTTAGCTGATTAGAGTGTGACACTGTGAGCCTAGAATATTGCACCTTTTCACAATATTCTAATTTACTGAGATTGTCGATTTGGGTTTTTCATGAGCTGTAAGCCATAATCATCGCACTTGAACTATCTTGCTTTGCATGTAATGCGTGTATCTCATATATTAGTTTCCCCTTTTACGTTGCATTACTGAAATAAATGAACTTTTGCACGATATTCTAATTTTTTGAGTATCACCAGTAGACATAAAAACTACCACATTAAACTGTTGTTGTTCTGGTGACTATAGTGTCTCTATAAAATGTATCAATAAATTGGTCCCTCCAGCACTACCAGCACCAGATACAAGACAGATAGGCTGTTATAGTGCTTTCTACAAGAAAGATTATGTAATGAGGCCCATCGTTATCGTCAGCACCAGGCCCTCAATAGTATCTAACACCAGCATTGAGGCCAATCCATTTCTTCTCCCTAGAGAAGCTTTGAGGGCTCGGCTGCAGACGCATGGCAATCGCTACACTCATAGAAAAGAATTCTAAGTTTGTTATGGGGAAATTTAACCGCGATCAGCATCGTCATGACGCAAAGCGTTAATGCCTTCAGAAGATAAAGTCATTTTAGGAGGAAGTGCCTCTAGTGGTTGTTTGATTCTCTAGTATGCCACTGACTGACAAATGTAAACATTGCCGTTTCTCACAAATACCAATGCATACATTTGTCAAGACATCATCTAGTTACAAAGAACTACATTAAGCTGTAGAATTTTTCATGCTAGAGTGGTTCTCTAAAGTCCCCCCACATGAAGGATAGACAGAGACACAGACAGACAGACAGACACAGACAAACAGACAGACAGAGATTTGACCCAATATGACATTGTGCCTAATAGAAAATAGTAAGACACATCTAATCTCTATTCTTATTTTAAAGCGTGTTCATCGGCTTCTCTGTGAAATAAAGCGTCCCCAGATAGATCCTGACCCTAACCCCATTCAGCTTCAGAGCATAACCTCGCATTCTAATCCATCTCTTCTCTTCTTTTCCATGTAAAAATACCGGTCACATTTATAATGATCTACGGCTCCATCTAATGCACAGTATGTTCCATTAGTTTTCTGGATTAACCGCATAATGATCTATCAGGGAAGCTGTATCCCGGAGTATAATCTGCAGATATACGGAGACCCCTAATTAATATATTTTAACACGACTCTGATCCACTCAGCATGATCTAGCTAGCGCAACACACTCTCTCTCATCAAACAGGTTTACAATATACTTACTAGGAGCAGACATTTTTTACAGACATCAATATTAATGTAGTAAAGTCAGCATATAACATGTGATGTTCTTGGCCCTTTTTAGCAAAAAGAAAGCAGCCTAATGCCGACCAGCTATCATGCATACATCTTTAAAACTGTTATCAACACAAAGAAGGGACACACTGGGAATCTAATCACATGATATGTGTGTCGTGCAAATCTAATTCACAAACTGTGTGACTGGAAGGAGATCACCTCCTACCCTGTAGTGCCACTTAGTCTGCCAACAAAAAGACCACCAAAAAGTAAAAACAACAGGTATAGGATTTTGTTTTTCACTCAATTCGTGCAATTCACGTATGAGTAAAATTAATCTATAACTGCTGGCATTTAGCAAAAGTGGTGAGTGATAAATTTGTTATAATTTAAAAAAGATTTTCTTTGTGTTAGGTTGTCAGTGGGGTTTGTGTGTGTGTGGCAGTGTATATCTGGAATTTGATCTTCTTAGCATGGATATATGTGTGTGTGTTAAACTTGTGTGTCTTGCAGTTTGCGTTTGTGTGTCTTGTTTGTACGTAGTGGGGAATCGTGTTGCTGCATAAGAACAGGGAACTATCCCACTTACCACCCAAATAATGACAGACAACGTAGTATGGATAAAACAGGTCACAGCATTTATTATAACATCTGATAAAATACTGCATAACACATCCATTTATTTTAATCTTTATCTTTCCATAATATAAACCAAACGTCATACATAAATAACCATAATTTAGCAAATAGTTTAATACATAGTGTTATACAGCATAACCCAACTGTCCTTGCCAATATACTGACCATAAGCCTATGAACCACGTACTCTCACCTCCCCCTTCGACCATAAATTCCTTTTCCTTCCAAGGCTTACCACCAGCCAACCTTTTCCTCGCTTGGCGGGCATGTCCAAACAGGTAACCTTTAGAGCAGGGGAGGTTGATACCTGAAACTTGACCACATCATTCCACATATTGACATAGCCCCTCTTCCCAACTGAATTGGCAAGGACACCCCCCAGGCTAGCTGCGACTACATAACAATGGGGCGGGTTAGAGGGAAGCTGTTTGCTGACCCGAATCCCAAGCGGCACTGAGGTAAGACCGTCCCACCAAACTCACACACCACATAATCCCACCCACACGTAAATATACAACCAATTACAAGCATCCATCCACACACTCATACATGTGCCCTTGTCCGCTTAGCTGTGCTATCTCCCCAGGCAGGGCCGGCGCTACCATTAAGGCGAATAAGGCATTCGCCTGGGGCGCCGGCCTCTGGGGGACGCCCACCGGGAGGTTTCCTGGTGGGCTGTCCTGCTATTGCTGTCTGGGGATGCTGTGCTGGGTGAGCGGCTCCTTAGCCACCCCCAGCGCAGCCATTCAGCTGCTGGGCTCCCTCTGCAGCTGATTACCTGCTCAGGGAGTGGGGTTTACTGTAACCCCATCCCCTGAGCAGATCACTGTGCTTCCTGCAGACAGGGGAAGCTGGGATGTAAACTGGTATCCCGGCTGCCCCTGTCTGTGAACACAGGAAGCACTCGGAGAGGAACAGGAAGCAGCCTGTGCTCACAGAGCACGGCTCCCCTGCTCCCCCAGCAGCAAGAAAAACAACATCCCGGATCCTGCTGCATGGACCTCTTCACAGCACCCAGGTATGGCATGGGGGATTGCTTATAGTATGAATGTTTGTAAATTGATGTGTGTGTTACATTACTATGTTTGTGTGTGTAATTAAAGTGTGACTATATGTAGAGTGGTGTGATTTTGTGTTTGACTGACAGTGTGTGTGTGTTAATGAGAGTGTGCAAGTGACACTGTGTGTATGTGTGTGTGTGTGTGTGTGTGTGTGTGTGTGTGTGTGTGAGAGAGAGAGAGAGTGAGAGAGTGTGCAAGAGACTCTGTGTGCTAGGGAGAGTGAGCAAGAGACTCTGTGTTAGTATGTGCAAATGACACTGTGTGTGTGTGTGTGTGTGAGAGTGTGCAAGAGACTCTGTGTTAGGGAGAGTGTGCAAGAAACTCTCTGTGTGTGTGTGTGTGTGTGTGAGAGAGTGTGAGAGTGTGCAAGTGACACTGTGTGTGTGTGTGTGTGTGTGTGTGTGTGTGTGAGAGTGTGCAAGTGACACTGTGTGTGTGTGTGTGTGTGTGTGTGTGTGTGTGCAAGTGACACTGTGTTGTGTTAGTAAGAGTGTGTAACTGGCAATGTGTGTTGGTAAGAGTGTGTAGGTGATACTGTATGTCAGTGAGAGTGTGTGTGTGTGTGTGTGTGTGTGTGTGTTAGTGAGAGTGTGTAAGTGACATTGTGTATGTCAGTGAGAGAGTGTGTGTGTGTGTGTGTTAGTGAGAGTGTGTAAGTGACACTGTGTATGTCAGTGAGAGTGTGTAAGTGACACTGTGTATGTCAGTGAGAGTGTGTAAGTGACACTGTGTTTGTCAGTGAGAGTGTGTAAGTGACATTGTGTATGTCAGTGAGAGAGAGAGTGTGTGTGTGTGTGTGTGTGTTAGTGAGAGTGTGTAAGTGACATTGTGTATGTCAGTGAGAGAGTGTGTGTGTGTGTTAGTGAGAGTGTGTAAGTGACAATGTGTATGTCAGTGAGAGTGTGCAAGTGACAATTTGTATGTCAGTGAGAGTGTGCAAGTGACAATTTGTATGTCAGTGAGAGTGTGCAAGTGACAATGTGTAGGTCAGTGAGAATGTGTATGTGTTAGAGTGTGTAAGTTAGTTAGAATGTGTAAGTGTGTATGCCAGTGAGAGAGTGTGTGTATTAGTGAGATTGTGTGACACTGCAAAGGTAATTATTGCAATTTTTAAGAAACTTAAATAATTACTGTCCTGGGTTAATGTTAACTCCTCTAGTGGCTATGCATTGAGGCGTCCATCGTCACGCAAAACCTAGTGTCTTGGAAATATCACTGCGAGCGCTGCCATTAAGGAGCGAAGGCGGACCCAAGCCAGCACGAAAGACATTGGTGCTGGACCCAGGTAAGTGACAGAAGGGGCTTTAACCCTTTCTGCACCACAAGGGGGGTGCGTTTGACAGAGGGGGAAGCTATAGTGCCAGGATAACAAGTTTTTTTCCTGGCACTATAGTTTCCCTTTAATGCCTACTCAGTGCGTCTATTTCCCTAAATGTCTCTTCACTGTAATTCAGAGTTTAGTGAATAAACATCTAAAGGGAATGTAGTTGCATTCATGGGGGTGCAGCAAAAATCCTTGCACCGGCCCTGTCCCCAGGGCCTGAGTGTGTGTCTGTAAATGTCTGTCCAGCTCATTTGTTTGTTTGGGAACGAGTACATGCAACTCGGAATCTGTATTTGTGTGTGTTTGTGTTTATGAGAGTGTGTTTCTATGTGTCCATATGACTGGGAATGTCTGTGAGTTTGTGTCTGTGAGTACGTTTGGGCGTGTGTGCCAGGGGGTCCCACAAACACTTTCTTTTGAAGTAGCTCCAAAAAGGCCCTGGGGAGATAGCGCAGCTAAGCGGACAAGGGCACATGTAGGAGTGTGGGGATAGATGCATGGGATTGGTTGGGAAGAGTCTGTGGGTGGGATTAGGTTCTGTGTAAGACAGTGTGGGGGAGGTCTTACCTCAGTGCCACTTGGGATTCGGGCCTGCAAACAGCTTCCCTCCTGCCCACCCTATAGTATATTTCGTCGCAGCTAGCGGGGGATGTCCTTGCCAATTGAGTTTAAGGTTACGTTTAAGTATATGGAATGAGATGAACAAGTTTTTAAGGTCTCAAACCTCCCCTGCTCCAAAGGTTAAACTTTAGGTTGCCTGAGGTCTCGTGCCCATCGAGCGTGGATAAGGTCGGCTGATGGCAGGCATTGGAAGGATTTTTTATGACGAGGGGGGAGGTGAGAGGGAGTGGTGATTAGGAACCACTCCATGTTTTTATTGGCAAGGACGGTTGGGTCACTGTATAACACTATGGGTGGAGTTATATATGAATATATGATAATTTATGCTTATTTATGTCTAATGTTTTGGTTACAGAAAATAAGAGATTTAATAAATAAAGTTATGGATGTAGAACAGACGAAAACAGAGACTCAACCGCTGGAGTGATCCAGGCTGGTCGAGTGTACAACTGGATATAGCAAACAAATTGATAATAAATCGACCAATAAAGTAAATATAATCTAGTGAAAACACCAGTAAATAGTAGTGAAGAACTAGCCTAAATGGCTCACCTCTATGTACATAATCAGTATAAAACCTATGTGCCTACCGAGCTCCCAAATGCTACCTGGCTAGTGACTTTATTAAGTATAAACGAATGGTCAAGTCTAGAGCTAGGGGCCCATAAAGTAGGTATAAATCAAATGACTAGCATAGGTCTCTGGGGTGCAGTCATGTGCAGCTAGCCACGGTACTACGCCGTTAAACTGCAAGGGGGTCTATACTACTTAGTAGACTATAAGTATGCAGTATTGGTTCTGCAGAGTACTAAGTAATAGTCCAACTGGCATAAGGGGTGTCATGTATGGGTAGAAGGATACCTAACATAAATGACATTAGTAATCTAAAGTATGGGGGATAGGCATATCCCTACTATCGTCCCCCTAAATGATACAGAGATGCCAGATAAACTGTAACGCTAAACAAATAATGGTTACAGTAGGGACTTAAAAGAACCCCAAAAAAAAAAAACTGTATCTGTGAGTGTGCTCAACAGGTACTAAAAAGTGACAGAACCCCAGGTACAATAGGAGGTGAAAAAATAGAGATTAGGGTGACTTCATGTGCATAACCATACTTAGAGTGTTGGTTGCCTGCACATGTTGATAGATTCCCTAAGTGAAATAAAGTGAAAGGAACAAAGAGCCCTTAGAGCCCGACGCGCGTTTCGGTGCTCTCTTAGATGCACCTTCGTCAGGGGCTAATTTGAGACTAGTCAGAAGTCTCTTTTTGTATGTATTCTAGTCCCAGCTTCTAGCTAACTGACCAATAAGATCGCCTATATCCGGCGCCAAAAACTCCCACGGGGGCATATGCAAATGCCCTGGGTAAACGAGCCAATCAAAACAGACTTTCAATCTGACGTCATTTGACGTTTTTTTTACTCATTTTTATTGTACCAAAGCGTTAACCCAATATGTGCCTAGTGGAGTTAGTCCTGGCTGTCTATTCTGTAGCAGGACACTTTCGGAATTGTAACAGCGACTCTTAGATACATTTCCCTCGTACAGTGTTATTGCCCTTTGAATACTGTTGCGGATTTCATTGTATTTGAAACGGAGTGTCCGTCTGGTGTATTGGCATATGTTAAACAACAATTCTGTTTTAAAGCCAACATAGGGCTGTATGCCCCCACATCACTCCGTCCGTGTTTAACCCTTTGAGGGCCACAAACGGATCGGGTGATTATGGTCTATTGGGCTCCTAGTGCTATAGTGGCTAGAAAACTACGATGTTCGCAGAGCAAAGAGCGGGTGTACTGCACCAGAAAGATGTTTGCCGGTTCAGGAGCTGTTTGGGGGGGGGGAGGGGGGGGGGGGGTTAGGACAATGGTCGTGTGGACCTTAGGGGTATACTGTCCATCTCTGAGTAGCTATATGTAAATTCTCAAGTTACTAGTTGAAAGTG
Organism: Pelobates fuscus; assembly: GCF_036172605.1. Lineage (NCBI taxonomy): Eukaryota > Metazoa > Chordata > Amphibia > Anura > Pelobatidae > Pelobates > Pelobates fuscus. The sequence continues at coordinate 21,499,813 of NC_086328.1, forward strand.
AGATGAATATGTCAATAGCTCTTCTCATCATGAGTATGAACAGCGTCCCTCTGTTGCAGAATCACTTTGTGAGGTACTCTGGCACAGACTCGGCGGATATGCAGCACCACAAAGTGATTCTGCAACAGAGGGACGCTGTTCATACTCATGATGAGAAGAGCTATTGACATATTCATCTCACTTTCAACTAGTAACTTGAGAATTTACATATAGCTACTCAGAGATGGACAGTATACCCCTAAGGTCCACACGACCATTGTCCTAACCCCCCCCCTCCCCCCCCCCAAACAGCTCCTGAACCGGCAAACACCTTTCTGGTGCAGTACACCCGCTCTTTGCTCTGCGAACATCGTAGTTTTCTAGCCACTATAGCACTAGGAGCCCAATAGACCATAATCACCCGATCCGTTTGTGGCCCTCAAAGGGTTAAACACGGACGGAGTGATGTGGGGGCATACAGCCCTATGTTGGCTTTAAAACAGAATTGTTGTTTAACATATGCCAATACACCAGACGGACACTCCGTTTCAAATACAATGAAATCCGCAACAGTATTCAAAGGGCAATAACACTGTACGAGGGAAATGTATCTAAGAGTCGCTGTTACAATTCCGAAAGTGTCCTGCTACAGAATAGACAGCCAGGACTAACTCCACTAGGCACATATTGGGTTAACGCTTTGGTACAATAAAAATGAGTAAAAAAAACGTCAAATGACGTCAGATTGAAAGTCTGTTTTGATTGGCTCGTTTACCCAGGGCATTTGCATATGCCCACGTGGGAGTTTTTGGCGCCGGATATAGGCGATCTTATTGGTCAGTTAGCTAGAAGCTGGGACTAGAATACATACAAAAAGAGACTTCTGACTAGTCTCAAATTAGCCCCTGACGAAGGTGCATCTAAGAGAGCACCGAAACGCGCGTCGGGCTCTAAGGGCTCTTTGTTCCTTTCACTTTATTTCACTTAGGGAATCTATCAACATGTGCAGGCAACCAACACTCTAAGTATGGTTATGCACATGAAGTCACCCTAATCTCTATTTTTTCACCTCCTATTGTACCTGGGGTTCTGTCACTTTTTAGTACCTGTTGAGCACACTCACAGATACAGTTTTTTTTTTTGGGGTTCTTTTAAGTCCCTACTGTAACCATTATTTGTTTAGCGTTACAGTTTATCTGGCATCTCTGTATCATTTAGGGGGACGATAGTAGGGATATGCCTATCCCCCATACTTTAGATTACTAATGTCATTTATGTTAGGTATCCTTCTACCCATACATGACACCCCTTATGCCAGTTGGACTATTACTTAGTACTCTGCAGAACCAATACTGCATACTTATAGTCTACTAAGTAGTATAGACCCCCTTGCAGTTTAACGGCGTAGTACCGTGGCTAGCTGCACATGACTGCACCCCAGAGACCTATGCTAGTCATTTGATTTATACCTACTTTATGGGCCCCTAGCTCTGGACTTGACCATTCGTTTATACTTAATAAAGTCACTAGCCAGGTAGCATTTGGGAGCTCGGTAGGCACATAGGTTTTATACTGATTATGTACATAGAGGTGAGCCATTTAGGCTAGTTCTTCACTACTATTTACTGGTGTTTTCACTAGATTATATTTACTTTATTGGTCGATTTATTATCAATTTGTTTGCTATATCCAGTTGTACACTCGACCAGCCTGGATCACTCCAGCGGTTGAGTCTCTGTTTTCGTCTGTTCTAAAAGCTATAGGGGTTAAGCCCCAGGACACCACTGGAGTGTCCAATTAGGTGTTTCTCCACCAGTGAATCCATCCATACTGTTTGGATTGTTTTCATAGGTGGAATTTTCTACTATATAAAGTTATGGATGTGTTATGCAGTAATTTAGTTGTGATAATAAATGCTGTGGCCTGTTTCATCCATACTAAGTGGTCTGTCGTTACTGGGGGGTTTAATGGGGTTAGATTTTGTTCTAGGCTGCATCGCAATTCCCCACTACGTACATACATGTCTAAGGTAGCCTTTTTTTACAGGCGAAGTGAATAACATTTATTATATTGTTGCAATATCATCTGTCAGGGGGTGGGATATATTAGGTAGCAAGTGAACAGTCAGTTATTGAATTTCATGTGTTGGAATCAGGATAAATGGGCAAGCGAAAAAGATGTGACTGACTTTGACAAGGGCCAAATAGTGATGGCTACACGACTGGGTCAGAGCACCCCCAAAATGACACCTACAAAAAGTGGTGCAAGAAAGGACAAGCAGTGAACAGCCGCCAGGGTCATGCGTGTCGAAGGGTCACTGATGCACATGGGGAACAAAGGCTAGCCCGTCTGGTCCTATCACAGAAGAGCTAATGTAGCTTTCATTTGGCAGGACAGGGGGGCCTGCATGAAGTTAGGCAGCTGGTTTTAATGTCGCGGTTGATCAGTGTCGTTTTTACAGATTGCTTTAAATAACACATTTTATAGTTCAGTAGAGTGTCTTGGATACCTTTTTTAATATGAAGCCCATCCTGTTGCATATAAAACATTTTAAAGTGGATGCCTTTATTGGTTTCTGGATCATTTATTGACATCCTGAAATTAGCTGAACACCATGTTCTTTCTATGTTATCATCTATATTGCCGTCATAGGGACCCATCCATAATGCACAATAACATTTGGACCAGAATGTTTGCTGATTACATTTAATTTCCAAGGAAAAGCCATTAAAACTTTTGGAGCTCGCGCAAACAGAAACATACAGGATGCAAAATGAGAACATTATAAGATGTCACTTAAAGATGGATTGTAATTGTCATAAATAATAGTACAGAATTCTAATATTATGATTCTTGTAAAAGCTTATTCACTATCCACTGGAAAGAGAAACTGTCACGACAATTATGAAAGGAATACTCCGTGCACCATAACCACTATGTGATGTAGTGGTTATGGTACCAGGAGTTCCCTTGCGCTCCCCAGGGTAAGTTAGATAGCTTAGTAGTAAGTGCTCCAGTGGCAGTATCTCTGATGTACTCTGAAACAACAGAATTTAGTCCCTGACAGGCATGGCAACTCTAGAAACAATATATAGGAGGGGTGGGGGGGCACATAAGATACGTCAGTCAAAACTAAAGTGGAACTAATGATTTTCAACACTAAATCCTATTAGTAAAAAAAACTAAATATGTACACACAACATACTCAGAGGTGGCAAGTGCCATATCTATATTTTACAAATCCGAGTAAATCAGTATTATGGGAGTTATTCAAAGAGCATTAGTGTTTGCTTTAGTTGCAAACAACAGCAGAAATCTCATCTTCTGTAACAGCGACAAACTTTGCCGTTTTAAAAACAGAACTTCAAACGATGGCAGGAGAAGCTTCGTCAGTGAAATTTCTTCTTCCGCTGTTTGGATTTCCTTTTTGTGAAACGCAAAGGTTTGTAGCTGTTGCCCCAGTATAACCAAATTGTATTCAAAGGATTTGTTATGTGCTATAACAACTTGGAGTGTGTTGTGCACTAAATGTAAAGTTTTCTGCATCTCCATGTTCATGCTAAATATATACACATTGCTTAATATACACACACACACACACTATTAAACACACACACACACACACACACACAGGCTACTAAATACATATAAACACACTGCTAAATACACACACACTGCTAAATACACACACATACTACTAAATACATATACACACTGCTAAATACACACACACACACACTACTAAATACATTTACACACACTGCTAAATACACACACACTACTAAATACATATACACACTGCTAAATACACACACACACTACTAAATACATATACACAGACTACTAAATAAATACACACTGCTAAATACACACACTACTAATACTAAATACATATACAGAGACTACTAAATACATACACACAGACTACTAAATACATACACACACACTGCTAAATACACACACACATAGACTACTAAATACATACACACACTGCAAAATACATACACACGCACACTGTTATATATACAAAATTATAAACACAACATTTTTGTTTTTGCCCCCATTTTTCATGAGCTGAACTCAAAGATCTAAGACATTTTCTATGCACACAAAAGGCAGATTTCTCTCAAATATTGTTCACAAATCTGTCTAAATCTGTGTTAGTGAGCACTTCTCCTTTGCTGAGATAATCCATCCACCTCACAGGTGTGGCATATCAAGATGCTGATTAGACAGCATGATTATTGCAAAATTAAAGGGCCACTCTAAAATGTGCACCTCATAGACCCACAGACCAAGCAGATCATGCATTAACGCCTACCCCGGATACATGATCTGATTGGTCCATGGCGTTTGCCCGCCTTAATGAAAAAACTGTGCATAAATATTTTAGCTCTGTGGCTACTTATACAGCATTTTAGGCATAAGCAATGAGGGTGACAAGGATTTATGAACATTTCTATCTTGCATAGAAAATCTACTGGTATAAAAAACTCCTTTGAATAAAAATAGCAACCTTCCAGATTTGTGGCCGGGGGGGAAGATGACTAATGTGAGGGGGTGTTGGTGTTTTATCACAATTTATCACACCTCACAACTACTGTTATGTACATGGTGCCAAGATATTCCACAGCACTATTCAATGGGTAAAACAAGATACACCTATCTGGAAAACACATCTGGCAAGAACAGGAGGTGAAGACAGTTACAGCTGCAACAACTATCCAATAAAATTAGATTATTTTCTTTATGAGAATTGTTGTCAGTGATTTTTATTATCGATTTTTTGTTGCAATTAGTTTCAAAGGACACACGGTCGCAATGACAGAATCGCAAACTGCTAGCAATTTCACTCCTGTCACTTCTAAGCCATCCAGTACAAGCCTGACAGTAGCCAACAGCTGCCAAGTTAAATGTTTGGCAGGGGGGCCACATGGGGGGGCAAGGAGTAATCTGAGGGGGTGCAATTGCTCCCTCTCTAGTTACACCTAAGCTGACAGGAGATCAAATATATTTTTAATTTTTCTAAGGTCAGTGAAATCATTACCATTCTGCTGGGTAATTATTTCCATAACCCAAGCTGTAATTAAAAACTAGAAAACTAAACTAATGAAACAATCAAATATTATAGAACGTTATTAAAAATCTCACAGAACAACAGGGAGAGGCAAAAAGTTTGACAACAAATGTTCTGGATGGACGGAGGTGTGAAATCTGCAGTCCTCTCACAGCTAACGATACACGTTAGCAATCACAGAAGTCACTCCTACATATCCTGTCTATTAAACATTAGCTTTATAATGAAATATTTGTTTTCTGTTAAGTTAACTGAGGTTTTGCTTTCCCCATTAATTGTATTTTTTTTTTTTTTTTGCAAATTATTGAGAATCTAATTATGAGAAGAACGCTGTCAGGTGCAGTTGGATAAAAGCTAATCAACGTGAGTTAAAAGGGGTTTGTGAAGGATTTCGCGCTTTTAAACCTTTAAACACCTGTCTGATTGTACTGTGTGTTTTAATAAATCGCCAAAACAATTTACAGATCTGAAAGAAATCATTAGAATGTCACAGCCTGGGGCAAGTGTAGAATTAAATAAGGTCACAGTAAGGTAAGTGTTTGTGTGTGGAGGGCAAGAGGTGAAAGCTCTGTTTAATGACTTTGTGGTTTGTGTGTGGAGGACAATTCTCGGGCAAGGATCTTAACACGGAGCAGTCTCCATGGAAACCAATGGAATATTCTTGCTATCCACTCAACAGCAGGAACAATTACCACGACAACCGCTGGAAACATCCTGCTGAATGCTCCGCTTTTACACCTATGCAATAAAATAATTAAGGAGTTACTGCAATTCTTTTTCAACAAATATTTTATTTTTTAAACTGATTTCGCCCCCATTGGTCATTAGTAAATAGGTGCACCCATAAAGTCCTATTTAATAAGTCATAAACTTACGAACGGACGAAGCTACCTGCGCTGGTTTCCACGCCCAAGTCCGATAACTGAGTCTCCTTCACAAGGTACAATCAAATGCTTCTCATTGAGGAGGATCTGATTGGACCACTCTCGCTGGCTCAGTGCGAGGGAGGGCACATTGAGGAAACTGATAATGTCTGTAGCCATCAACCATGTACACTGACTACATACATATTTTGTGCACAGAACTGACACTAGGCAGCCAGGAACAGAATTCGTGGCTGCCTAATTCACATGTGCTGGAGGTATAACTAGCTCTGTACTTCAAGCAGAAATGCTACACATAGAGATTCCTACTACCATAACCACTTCTAAAATTACAAGTGGTCATGGTGGTTGGAGTAACCCTTCAATTATACTAAACCCAGTTGGCTTGACACAATAACAGCTTATGATGAATATGGACTTGATATGTTTTTGAAGACAAAAATCACAATTGTCTCTGGATATACCAAGTTATCACTGGAAGAAAAAGGTTTATTTTTACAATTAGTATTTTTTAAGTGAAGTTAACATGGTCACTTTCTCGGAGTTCACACTCTAAAGCAATCTTTACAGCACACCTATGCTATATTACAATCCTATGTTTCTAACACAACACAAATTTAGCACGACGTACATTTTTGCAAATCCGATGCTTTAAATAGCCACAGGTCAAGCTTGATTTGAAAAATGGTGGCCCATAAATCTAGAGTCATCAAAGCTCTTTTTTTTTTTTTTTTTTTTTTTAAATTCTTTATTTTTATTGTGCACAAGAATTGACAAACAGCCTTGGTTCGCCACAACAGCGTGTCAAGGTTTGAGTAATTTCAATTTGCAGTACATGTTGTGACATTTATTACTCGGGCACATTTTTTAATTTTTTAGTTGCTAACAATCAGCAGATACATCATAGCTTTAGTGAAATATATGAGAAACTACTTCGCTTAACTGTAGAGTGAGTACTAGATTATCTAAGATCTGGCTAAGGTTTTGTTCACTTGCAGGAGTGCAGTTAAAAGATTAATAAAAGGAGTAAACATTGCAAATTAACAGATTAACAGAGCGAGCCATATGTCTAGTGTTCAACATTTGTGAATCTTAGTAAGTATACTTGTTAAGTTAATGTTGGTATAAGCCTCTAGAAGTAGGCAAGATTTTGCACAATTGTTTGTATTTATAAGCTTAGCTAAACATTTGTTCCAGCAAAGTAAGATTTAGTAAAAATAACTAATGTGAAGAGAAAGCATAGATTATTAACACACGTTTAGTTGCAGAGCCTTTATACCATGTTATTTCAATAGAGGGCTATTATTCTGGATAAATTAGTGGCATGGTTGTGGCTGTGACAGTGGTTCCCGCTAGAGCTAAAGTAAAGCTCCCTAGCTACATTAGCCTCTTTGCCTAATGTGCAGACCTCCATGTTGGCTGCGCGTGATGGGAGTTGTGGGAAGCAAAACTGAACATTAAACAAAAGGTTGAATAATAGAGATATGTCCAGTTCCAGTGGGGCAAAGAGTCAGGTGTAAGACAAACAATACTATGCCTGTGTTAGAGTCTCAGTCCGTTTGGGGTCAACCGATGCCTTGCCGGGGCTGGGTGAATACCCCCTGCTGTAGGTGGTGCAGCCGGTGCGATCTCCCTGGTGACCGGGTGCCGAGATCCCCTGGGCTTGTCTGAGTTGCTGTGGGTGCTGAGTTTAGCTGCACCTGCATTGTTTGGGGTGGTCTGGTGCTCGTCTTTGGCGGTCTCCTCTGCTTCCCCGCCTTGCCTGGAAGATGCCGGTTTTTGACCGCCCTCCGCCTTCCAACATCCGCTTTGTTGGGGTGTGTGTCCTGCCTCTGCTCCCGCCGGTCTTGTGAGGTACCCTGTGGCAAAATCTGGGGGATCTCTGCAGGCTCTGAGCCCCTCATGCGGGCTTCTAGAGACTCCCAGAAGGCATTGAATATGATGTTCAGTCGCTTCTCGGTTTCCCGCCAAGTGTAGGACGTGGCGGCGGTGCTAGAGGCATCCGCCACCTTGGAGGTCATAGGGACGGTAGCTTTTTGCCTCCATATAGCCGGTACTGGGTCATTGCTGTGCCCGGGAGTTGGTTGGAGGTGGACCGGGATAACCCCCACCGGTCCAGAGGGGGGGAACAGGGGCTTGCAGTCAGCCTTCCAGCCTGGCCTTGCTGCTGGGGAGCGGCCGCCTCCCCTGCACCTGCCATGCTTGTAGGCTTCATTGTGTTCTGTACTCGGTTCGTCGCCGGGGAGGTACCGATCTCTGCACCTCGGTATCCTCTCTCGAGTAGTAGCTTCGTGGTCGCAATTAAGTGCCTGTATGGCAGTCAATTTTGGCTTTAAGTCCCCGGTTTAGCAGGAGCTGCTGAGATGAGCGTCTGCACAGCTCTGCGGTTAGGCCCCGCCCCCCCAAAGCTCTTTTAATAGTCACAAAACTGCTCATAATTCTGCAACTGAAATGTATTGAGTGAATATATCTTGCACATTGCTCAGTGATATACAATGATAAATGTTTTGTGCCATGTTAATTTGAGAAGTGGCGGCCATTTTGGAGAGAGCTAAAATGGGATGCAGTTCACAGACATGTTACTTCTACAACACCTATATAAAAAAAAAATACTAGGGCGAAGTCGAAAGACAAGTAGATTCTCCGGTTCATTGCTTCACTTTTAGATCTTTACCTCAGAGTTTCTGATAACATAGGAGCCCCATTGCCGTGCCTATTCCTTATCTGATTAAGCCAAACACTATCCATTCTTATTCATATCTCTCTCTCCGTTGTATTATTCCCATTCTTGAATGTACCAGGCAGACTGACACGCACTAGGTTACAGAGCATAGAATAAATAGCTTCAGGCTTTCGCCTCATTCAGCATTCCCCTGCACACATACACAGCAGGGCGTAAAGCCAACGCAAATCTTTCTAGGAGACAAAATGTGCTTCTTTTTACCTATGCTATAAAGGAAAAATGTTAAAGGTAGGGAAACTCTCAGTAAACAGCTCATTGTTCATTCTGCCAGACGCCTGTATTTTACTTTGAGCATCTAATGTATTCTATATCATACATAATATATCTATAATTATTTCCTACAGAATATGAGCAATCAGCGTGATACGAAATGTACAAAGAACAGCGAAAAGAAGCTAAATGACGTCTCTCGAAGACTCCGTAGCGGTGAGAGATTTCATAAACCACATGTTTGAGCACAATCCAAAAATGATATGCATTACTGCGATAACACATTAACCTCGTCTTGGCCAGTGACATGCCATGTAATTGTCACAAACAGATCTATTAAATGATGACATGTAGATAAAGAATCTTCTACTTATTGCACGGACAGCTCTATTTGGCACTGATGCAATAATTACATGCCAGGTAGTCTGCCCTTTGGTGGGTCCCCACTCAGATCCTCTCTGTTTTTGTTGCAATACGTCAATTTGGCTCTTCCCACGTTAAAAGACATGGACCCTGTGCTCACTGTGCCAAGAGAGGTATCAGCTACACGTTACTGACGAGGCCCAAAGAGGGCTGAAACAAACATCTGAAGTTAATGGGTCTCTTGTGCAGAGAGAACTTGCCGGCATTTCAGTTCTGGACTGTACTTATGGGTGGGAACTAGATCTCTCTGTAATGGCACAAGTAAGAAAAAAACTATTTTGAGACCTGAGCGGGGATTTAGTGAAAGGCAAGCTACTGAGTTCCTCTAAGCTTTAGTCCTTTTTTAGAGTTCTCATATTCTCTGTTTTTATACTATATATTACTTTATTGATGGTTCAGTAAATGGTGATCAAATAAACTTTGTCTTTGTCTGGCTCGGAGTGGAAACTAAACGTGCAGACTATACCACAATAAATAGACAAGCTGTATGCCGATCAGAGTGGCCTGCTTGATTGTAGAAGAGTCAGAGAGAATGCCAAGGTCAAGGACAGGGGAGGTATGGATAAACATGATAACAAGTCAAAGTCAAAAGATACCAGAGATCAGGAGAATCGAGTAAAACTGACAAATTCAAAAACCAGGAACAGAAAATACAAAGACCGTGCTCTTGGGCTACTAGAACCATGACAGGGCAACAACAAGTGGGAGAGGTAAGTATATATTGATTGAGCTTAATTTCTGTTGATCCAAGTGCATTCCCTATGATTTGTGGATGGTAGAAATCCTCATTAGCATATTTGTAAACCTCAATTTTGTGCGCCAAAATCGATCCAGCAAATTCGCCATTAGGACCCGAATTCGGTGTCCCAGAAAACCTTGTGGCGCACGAGCATTCAGCATCTATGCCGGGGGATTCAGAGGATAGGTCTTTTACTTTATCCTTTTTTATTTTTCTCTTTTTGCATTTTTCTTTTCACTCTCTTTTTTTCCTTTTCGCTGTTTAATATAAAATCGCTTGCTCCCGTTTTGCTCAATTTTGTCCAATTTTATTGCGCATGGTTGCTTTATATAACATTCTCCTATCCGTATGTCACAAAAATATCATGTTGCTGTAAGGAAAAACACTGGTGTAGAGATGACCCAACAATCCTTAGCATTTGATTATTTGCGAACACAATAAACAAATAACCTTTTAGAAGATTTGCGAAAGCTAAGTTTGAAAGGACAGATTTTACAGAACCTCTATGGCCTTAGAAGTTAGAGGGTCTGATCTTTACAGTTCAGCCCAATGTGTTCCTGGTCTCTAGTCCTTACTATGTCAACATGTTTATATAATAGATGTTGGATGAGAAAACAGATTTCTTTATTAGATTAGATTTATTATTGAAGAGGAGGCTCAGGCTGCGGGAGCAAGCTTATTGTTTGGAGAGGAGAGCATTAATTGGATCTGGTTTCTAGCCACATCTTCGTTTCACTGTGAAGCATTATTTTCTGAACTAATGACAGAAATCTGAGAATTATGCAAGCTGGAACACAAGAGCAAACAAAGCGTTCCGGACAAATGAAACGTCATTTAATGAAAATCTCTAAAAACTATTAATAAATGGTCCATGGTCTGTGCGAATAATTACATTAAAAAACAGAAATGGAAAAAAATGAAGTGGTTGCTGGCTTTCTGTTTAACTGCAATGTAACTAAATCTATGCTTTAATTAAATGTATTAGAGCTGCGCCCAAGAATCACCATGCATTTAAAAAAGAATTGTATGGAACTACAGGCTAAGCTAAGGTTTTAAGAAGAATATTAACAATTTTTAAAATGGGTCTATTTACATGCAAATTATCGGCTACAGTAGCTAAGCTGGTAAAAAAAGATTAAAAAAAAAGAAGAAATCTCATGTTCTTTAGCGTTCATTGAAAACCTTGCACAGTTTAAAAGTCTTTGCATGACCAGGGCCGGCGCGTCCATAAGGCGGCACAGGCGGCCGCCTTAGGGCGCACGGGCTCTGGGGGCGCAAAATTTCAGTGACCGGCAGGAGGGAAGCTCTCCCTCCTGCCAGCCACCATCTCGGCCCCCGGCGCGGTTGTGCTGTGCGGAGATCAGGCGCGGCGAGGGAGCTCTAATCTCACCGCTCTGCTCCCTCGCGCGCTGTCTGCTGATACCGCGGGAGCCGGAATATGACGTCATATTCCGGCTCCCGCGGTATCAGCAGACAGCGTGCAAGGGAGCAGAGCGGTGAGATTAGAGCTCCCTCGCAGCGCCTGATCTCCGCACAGCACAGCCGCACGCCGCTCAGCAGGACCCCAGGGAAGGATGCATCATCCACACCAGCTCTCCAGGTAAGGAGGCTGGGTGGGAAATGTATATTTATTAAAATAATTAGTGAATGTATGTGATGTGTGTCTGTGAGTGTCTGTGTGTGTGTCTGTGTGTGTCTGTGATTGACAGTGTGTGTGTATGTGAGTGTCTGTGTGTGTGTCTGTGAGTGTCTGTGTGTGTGTCTGAGTGACAGTGTGTGTGTCTGTGAGTGACAGTGTGTGTGTCTGTGAGTGACAGTGTGTGTGTCTGTGAGTGACAGTGTGTGTGTATGTGTGTGTCTGTGAGTGACAGTGTGTGTGTCTGTGAGTGACAGTGTGTGTGTCTGTGAGTGACAGTGTGTGTGTCTGTGAGTGTCTGTGTGTGTGTCTGTGAGTGACAGTGTGTGTGTCTGTGAGTGACAGTGTGTGTGTCTGTGAGTGACAGTGTGTGTGTATGTGAGTGACAGTGTGTGTGTATGTGAGTGTCTGTGAGTGACAGTGTGTGTGTCTGTGAGTGACAGTGTGTGTGTCTGTGAGTGTCTGTGTGTGTGTCTGTGAGTGTCTGTGTGTGTGTCTGAGTGACAGTGTGTGTGTCTGTGAGTGACAGTGTGTGTGTCTGTGAGTGTCTGTGTGTGTGTCTGTGAGTGACAGTGTGTGTGTCTGTGAGTGTCTGTGTGTGTGTCTGTGAGTGACAGTGTGTGTGTCTGTGAGTGACAGTGTGTGTGTCTGTGAGTGTCTGTGTCTGTGAGTGACAGTGTGTGTGTCTGTGAGTGTCTGTGTGTGTGTCTGTGAGTGACAGCGTGTGTGTCTGTGAGTGACAGTGTGTATATGTGAGTGACAGTGTGTGTGTATGTGAGTGTCTGTGTGTGTGTCTGTGAGTGTCTGTGTGTGTGTCTGAGTGACAGTGTGTGTGTCTGTGAGTGACAGTGTGTGTGTCTGTGAGTGACAGTGTGTGTGTCTGTGAGTGACAGCGTGTGTGTCTGTGAGTGACAGTGTGTATATGTGAGTGACAGTGTGTGTGTATGTGAGTGTCTGTGAGTGACAGTGTGAGTGTCTGTGAGTGACAGTGTGTGTGTCTGTGAGTGACAGTGTGTGTGTCTGTGAGTGACAGTGTGTGTGTCTGTGAGTGACAGTGTGTGTGTCTGTGAGTGTATTTGTTTGTGTCTGTGAGTGTCTGTGTCTGTGAGTGACAGTGTGTGTGTCTGTGAGTGTCTGTGTGTGTCTGTGAGTGACAGTGTGTGTGTCTGTGAGTGACAGTGTGTGTGTCTGTGAGTGTCTGTGTCTGTGAGTGACAGTGTGTGTGTCTGTGAGTGTCTGTGTGTGTGTCTGTGAGTGACAGCGTGTGCGTCTGTGAGTGACAGCGTGTGCGTCTGTGAGTGACAGCGTGTGCGTCTGTGAGTGACAGCGTGTGCGTCTGTGAGTGACAGCGTGTGCGTCTGTGAGTGACAGCGTGCGTCTATGAGTGACAGCGTGTGTGAGTGAGTGCGTCTGTGTGTGTGCATGTGAGTTTAGGAGTGTGTCTGTCAGTGTATGATGAGTGTGTTTGTCAGTGTATGAGTGTGTGTCTGTCAAATCAGTGAGAGTATGTTTGTCATTGAGTATGTGTGTGACTATCCGTGTGTCTGTCAATGAGTGTCAATGAGTCTGTGTCTGTCAGTGACGTCTGTGTGTTTGTCATTGAGCGTGTGACTGTCAGTGTGTACAGAGTGTAGCGGAGCAGAGCGCAGTACAGGAGCTTCTGTTTCCTGTACCTGGCCAGACTGACAGGAGGTGCTCACAGAGAGAGCACTCCCTGTCAGTTCGGCCGGGTACAGAAAACTGAAGCTCCTTTAGGGGATCTGCTCCGCTAGGCAATGCAACAATAGAGGTAGAAGGCACACCAGGAAGGGGAGTGTAACCACTAACGGGGTGTGGGGTGCACCAAGGGACAGGGAGGGAATGGGAGAGAAACACCAAGAGACAGGGACAAGAGGGGGGAGGGGAGAAGAACACTAAGGGGCAGGGAAGGGACCACTATTGGTCGGGGAGGGGAGAGGGGCTGGTTAAGAGGCACATAGGTGAAGATGTTTTTTTGGGGGGGGGGCGGAAAAATGCATCTTCGCCTATGTACCTAAAAATCCAAGCACCGGCCCTGTGCATGACCTGCTTTAGATAAATTGTTTTCCCCTAACATGTACTTTTTCCTTTCCAAAGGATGGATAGTGAATTATGCAGATAAAATAAATTAGATCCAGGCAAAACTGCAACTTTTCGGTCTACCCAGAGGCCTTAAAGGGACACTCCAGGCACCCAGACCACTTCTGCCCATTGGAGTGGTCTGGGTGCCAACTCCCACTACCGTTAACCCTGCAAGTGTAATTATTGCAGTTTTTTTATAAACTGCAATAATTACCTTGCAGGGTTAACTCCACCTCTAGTGGCTGTCCCGAACCCACCGCCGAGGGACATCGGCGGGGGTCTCAGGTAAGTGACTGAAGGGGTTTCTACCCCTTCAGTAACCAGGGATTGGGAGGTGGGAGGGAGAGGGGACCTGCAGTGCCAGGAAAACGGATTGTTTTCGTGGCACTGGAGAGTCCCTTTAATCAAGCTTGATAATAATATGTCGCCTAGCCTGCCCTTTGGCGGGTCTCCGCTTGATCAACACCTCTGTTTAGGCCGAAACGTTGACGTTTTTATTCCATTAAACCTGTCTTCCTGCAGCAATTCTGAGTGACTGAACCTAATTTATTTTATCTACTAAACTGGGATTTGATAAGCACCTGGATTCCTAAGTGTGAATTACTATGGATAGTGAATTATGGGTTGATTTTAAACATTTAAGCCACAGTGTGCAATCTAAAAAAATCACCCATAACTTAATCGAGTTAGAAATTTATGTCTGCCCGTTGTTTACTGAATAAAACTCCTTTGCATGTCCTTAAGTCACAACAGCTGATGTTCAGACAAATTGAAGGCTGCAGCTCTGAATCGGTCCGTTTCTCAGATACGACCGGAAATGTATAATAAAACCATGCAAGTATAGATAAAGAGATGTCTGACCTTGGTGTAAGACACGACTTACTGAGAAAACAAACATTTCACAGAACTGAATTCAAATCTGCACATGAAAACACGTCTCTCTCTTATTCTCTGTCTCCTAGAGAAAAAATATAAATATTAATATATATATTTTTTTTTTTTTAAATTCTTTATTTTTCAGTGCACATCATAAACGTTACAACGTTCGGAACTGAGTGGGTAATACGCGGTTAGTGTGTAAGCACGTTCAAGTGAGAATCTTGCACCTCTTTTCTTTTTTTGACATGTTTGCTTGGACCTGGCAGCTTGTGTGTTGCCCTATGAATCTAGTTGTTCGAGTGCAGCTTGTCTGTGCTGGTTGGTGGGTGAGGTTTCGTTGCGCTTGCATGTTAGTGTGTTATGTAGTTCAGTGAAAACATAGTGTGTGGGTTTTGGAGGCGTGTGTCCCGCCCATGGGATGAGCTAAGTACGGGTGATCGTAGGGTGTCTTGTCCCACAATATGTGTTATGTTTGGTAACTCCTAACCGAGGGAGTAGCGGGGGGGGGGGGGGGGGGTAGTGTGCGATATAGTTTGGGGTTATCCCCAAGGCTATGTGCGGTGGGAGAATATCGTGCCCCGTTGTGGGGGGTTTGTGTTTTAGCTGGGTTTCTAGCCCTGGGTGTTGCGCCTGTATGTTAGTTTTTCCTCTTTGTCCGTGTGGGTTAAAGACTAAATCATAGAAATAACATATAGTAGGGGAGGGGAAGATAGGGAAAACATAAGGTTATACATTATTTTTAAAGAACCATATGTAAGTCCCAGAGAGACAGTCCTTTGGTGTGCTTAAGGACGGTAGGCATGGCGCCTGGGTCCCCGGCCGAGTGGTCGGCGCCTCATGTCGGGTCGTCTCTAGGGCTTGTTCCCGGTCCCGTTGCTCTCGCTGTCGTAGACCTCGGGACAAAGGGCGGTATGTGTGCCGGGTCCCAGGTGGTTGTGGTGGTGGAGGCTCTCGGTTGTGTGTCGTCCGACGAGTGTTCCAGGCCCAGGGCCGTCAGGAATAGTGATGCGTCCTCAGGTGAGGTGAGTGTGTGCACGTGCCGTTTCGGGTCACTGTCAGGGATCCGTTCATTCCCCATTTGTAGCCTATGTTGGCTGTTCTAAGTTGGCTGGTTATCGGATGGAATGTTTTGCGCCACAGGAGGGTTGCCTTTGTAAGATCCTGGTAAAACGTCAGGGAAGCTTCTTCAAAGTGTACAGGGGTTTTACCCTTGAGTGCTGACATTATTAGAATTTTATTGTGGGTCGTGGAGCACCGGAGGATGACGTCTCTTGCAACTGTGGTCGGTGTCCCCGCCGGCCCTGGCAGGCGGTATATTCCTTCGATGGTCAGTTTTTTGGCCACTGCGTGGGACATGATGGTGGTCAGTAAGCGTCTGACATAGTGGGGTAGTTCTTCCGCTTTGATTGCCATTGGGATACCCCTTATTTTGATATTGGTGCGGCGGTGACGGTCTTCCATAGCCGTAACTTGTGCAGAGATGGCTCTTTGATGAGACCAGATCTGTTGTACCGTGGTATTGAGCTCAGTCATCTGCGTTTGGACATCTGCAATGTCTGTCTCCGAGGCCTGTACCCGGTCTGTGATGGCTTTCAAGTTGTTTTTAATAGGAGCGAGTTCGGTCGCTAGAATTTTATGAAAGTCCGTCAACAGGACCTTCAGGTCATGTCTGGTCGTCGGTGCAGAGTCGGTGGGGGCTTCGGGTTGCATCAGATGAGCAGTTGCCGACTGTTCCGCCCCACTCTGCTCTTCCTGATGTGCCGGGATGTTTGACCGCGTAGGGGCTTCCGCCGGAGCGAGATGAGGCTGAGGCTGCACGGGCCGTTGGAACAGTGTCCCGATGTCCCTGTGTTCCGTCGCTGTTGATTTTTGCGAGCAGCGGCCCATGGCTGGCATGTGGGTCGGGATGTCAGTGGATGTCCGGTGAATGTCACTGCTCGCCTGTCGCGCGAGAAGTGCCTCCAGGCCCGTGAGGGACAACCTGGGGTAGGCCCCGTTTTTCCGTCTCAGTCTGGGCTGGACCTTAGGTTGGAAAAAGGGCATCGATCGCCTCGGGAGACAGTAGAGATTGTAGCTGGGACCTTTGTAGGTCGAGGTGAACTTTCGATTTTGTGATATTATTGATTTTGTGATTGTTTGCAGAGAAGCTCGCTTGCATGGCGTCTATTCAGGCTGGTGATCAAGCTCCGCCCCCTTAATATATATGTTTTAATATCTGCATCAATGGATTTCTACCTTTACATATACAGTAGGTACAAATCCTTAAAAACGAAAATATAGCTATTATTCACGATATATTAATGATTGAAATTTCGATCTTATTTTGTATTATTGCAGAGTATGTATACAAAGCATTAATGCATAATAATTATGGTAGTTAACTTATTACTTCTATTTTAGCTCCATGCACCCGACCGGTTAAACATAATTTTCCCTTTGAAAGGGAAAAGAGATGATTTGATGAGAAAAAACAGTCACAACAATTTAGAGTCTAACACTTGCGATAATTGCGATAATACAACAGAGCAATATATTTATTCCATCTCGACACCTCCTATAACCCACACTACCTGAGCAGCACACTCACTGCAGCTCCCCACACCTCCTATAACCCACACTACCTGAGCAGCACGCTCCCTGCAGCTCCCCACACCTCCTATAACCCACACTACCTGAGCAGGACACTCAATGCAGCTCCTCACACCTCCTATAACACACACTACCCGAGCAGCACACTAACTGCAGCTCCCCACACCTCCTATAACCCACACTACCTGAGCAGCACACTCACTGCAGCTCCCCACACCTCCTATAACCCACACTACCTGAGCAGCACGCTCACTGCAGCTCCCCACACCTCCTATAACACACACTACCTGAGCAGCACGCTCACTGCAGCTCCCCACACCTCCTATAACCCACAATAACTGAGCAGCACACTCACTGCAGCTCCTCACACCTCCTATAACTCACACTACCTGAGCAGCATGCTCACTGCAGCTCCCCACACCTCCTATAACCCACACTACCTGAGCAGCACACTCACTGCAGCTCCCCACACCTCCTATAACACACACTACCTGAGCAGCACACTCACTGCAGCTCCCCACACCTCCTATAACACACACTACCTGAGCAGCACGCTCACTGCAGCTCCCCACACCTCCTATAACACACACTACCTGAGCAGCACGCTCACTGCAGCTCCCCACACCTCCTATAACACACACTACCTGAGCAGCACGCTCACTGCAGCTCCCCACACCTCCTATAACACACACTACCTGAGCAGCACGCTCACTGCAGCTCCCCACACCTCCTATAACACACACTACCTGAGCAGCACACTCACTGCAGCTCCCCACACCTCCTATAACACACACTACCTGAGCAGCACTCTCACTGCAGCTCCTCACACCTTCTATAACCCACACGACCTGAGCAGCACACTCACTGCAGCTCCCCACACCTCCTATAACTCACACTACCTGAGCAGCACACTCACCGCAGCTCCTCACACCTTCTATAACCGACACGACCTGAGCAGCACACTCACTGCAGCTCCCCACACCTCCTATAACCTACACTACCTAAGTAGCACGCTCACTGCAGCTCCCCACACCTCCTATAACCCACACTACCTGAGCAGCACTCTCACTGCAGCTCCTCACACCTTCTATAACCCACACGACCTGAGCAGCACACTCACTGCAGCTCCCCACACCTCCTATAACCCACACTACCTGAGCAGCACTCTCACTGCAGCTCCCCACACCTCCTATAACCCACACTACCTGAGCAGCACACTCACTGCAGCTCCCCACACCTCCTATAACCCCCACTACCTAAGTAGCACTCTCACTGCAGCTCCCCACACCTCCTACAACCCACACTACCTGACCAGCACACTCACTTTTATTCAGGCATGTGCTGTTCACCTCCTATAACTCACACTACCTGAGAAGCACATGCCTGAATAAAGGTGAGAAAAATTACCTTTTACACAAGTTACAGGGGGGCGGGGGCCTAAATGGTGATATTAGAGCTATAGTGACTCTAATACATGTTGTATTCCTGTCACTATAGGGTTCCTTTAATTGTTCTCTCTAATACATGTCTTAATTCAAATCACTGAATATCCTGGATTCTAGTGAGATCTACCCAGAGTATCAAAAAAACACCCAATTCTTGCTATTATAAGGAATAAAACTGTGCGCCTAACATGAAAAAATAAACCCAGCTCATCAATAAAACGTTCACTTGTCATAAAATGTTTGTACATTTTCTTGTCTTCTTACAGACCTTGATATTTGCAAATCATTTATTTACAGATCATTTACTGGAGGGATACTTTTAAACACGGTTGCGAATGTTAATTAAAAGTAATGACATCACATGTATAATTAATTGGAACACCTGCTGAACCAGCAAATACTATAATTAATGAATTTTCTGATGGAAGAGCAAATTAAATATGAATAAATATTTCAGGAGTTTGCCCTCTGATTAGCGGCATTAAACGGAGCTGAGCACAGTTGTGCCTTTATCTGACAGACTCTCGCCCACTTGGTAAAAATGTAATTCTTGTGTATCATTGTCGGATGGAGAAATTCAGACAAGTTAATAAAATGCAGGATGAATGGCTATCAGCGTGCTTCTGGCTGGAGTGACTAATTGTGTTTAGTGCTTAAAGGGACACTAAAAGCACCAAACAACTTTAGGTTAATTTCACAGCTTAATTATCTGCCATTTAGGAGATAAATCACTTTGTTTATACAGCCCTAGTTACATCTCCTTACACGTGACTTACACAACTTTTATAAATACTTCCTGGAGAGAGGCATCTAATGTTTAACCCCTTAAGGACACACGACATGTGTGACATGTCATGATTCCCTTTTATTCCAGAAGTTTGGTCCTTAAGGGGTTAAACTGCCTTTATTTAAGATTGTGTTTAATTTAGAATTTTTTAATCTTCTACTGTGTTAATAGCCTTCTAGAACTTGCAGGAGCCTCCTGTGTGCGATTGAAGATCAAGTTGCAGAGCAGGAGATAAAACATTTCTAAAACAAGTTAACACCAGGTTGAAAATGAAATCATATTGTCAACCAGACAGTCAGGGGAGATGTGGCTAGGGCTGCATAAACAGAAACAAACAGAAACAAAAGGGATTTAAAACCTCAATGACAGATCATTTAGCAGAGAGATTCTAGGGGCATGATCTATACGTTAAAACTGTTTAAAAGTTATAGTTCTTTTGATGCCTATGGTATCCCTTTAACCTCTACTAGAAGTTGATTAAGTGGACATTTTTACAAGAAAATTATTGTTAGGGTACTTTATGTAAGGTTGCCATTATTATTATTAAAGGAATACTCTAAGCACCAAAAATTACTTTAATTTAATGACACAGTTTTGTTGCAAATATCATGTCTTTGCAGTCTCACTGCCCAGTTATGAGTTAAATCACTCTTATTTTTGTTTATGTTGCCCTAGCCACACTTCCCCTGGCTGTGACTCATGCCGCCAGCTTGAAAAACATTGCTTTACTTTTTACAGCACTGTGTGTTTACTTTAGAACTTCTCATCTCATCATCTGTAAAATTTACTTTAATATCATACATATGAGGCTCTAGCAAGATATTAACAGAGAATGGGTTAATATATTCTAAATTAAACAAACCGTGCAACAAAGGAAGTTTAAAAATGAGATCTCTCTTTACAGGAAGTGTAAAGCCACAGCCTAGGGAGGTGTACCTAGGGCTGCATAAAAATATATATGTTACATCCCCTCTTTTGTCAAATACATGTTCCTGCCCTCTGCTTGCACCTGTCACCTTAACATTTGTCTATGGCAGCACCATTGCAATGGAGGTCATTTACCTATCCCATGAGACTATCCCTCAGTCTCCAGTTCTTTAAAAATATCATTATACGTTTTTTTTTATCAGGGGAGCCCAAAAGAAAGATCCCCACATTTTTTAATACTACAGCTTCCATTATGCTTTGCCATAATAATGCATTCCAAATGCATGCAAAGCATCATGGGAGTTGTAGTTCTACAGTATCTGGGGATCCTCTTTTTTGGCACCCCAGAGTTAGACAAACTCTCCAAGCACCAAAACCACTACAGCCAAGAACCTCTTCCAACGTCTATTACAGTTTCCTGAGAGCAGGAAGATTCTTGCAGGAACTGCTGTCTAAATAGCCAATGAACTAAACCATGTATTGCCACAAACAGCTAATGGAAGTTCTTTCACACAAATCTTTATTTTATTTATTTTTATTTTTTTTCCCCTTGTAAATGTGATGAAGCAACATACCATTACATACCACCTCCCCATACTGGCTGTGAACATCTCCTAACCCAGCATTCTGGTAATAATTCAGCCTGTTTCCATTCCTGTGTCTGGTTCCTAAACACAGTGCACTGTACTTAAAGCGCCCCTTTCATTTTTTAAATTTTCCTTATGCTTCTTGTATCTTAATGATTTTTTTACACCCCTCCCCTCCCTGCACAGCCCCATTGCACTTGCCTTTATTTAGATTATTATATTTTCCTTGTTCCAGATACCAATACCTGGGCCATTTTGTTTCCTCTAGCCATGCTTAGTGGTGTACTAGTAAAACCATTAACAGATTTATTTAACCAATCATTGATAACAGGAGTAGTCCCAGAAGATTGGCGAATGTTGTGCCCATTCACAAGAAAGGTAATAGGGAGGAGTCGGGCAACTATAGGCCAGTAAGCCTTACTTCAGTAGTGGGGAAAGTGATGGAAACCATGTTAAAGGATAGGATTGTTGAACATCTAAAAACACATGGATTTCAAGATCAGAGACAACATGGGTTTACAGTGGCGTACACACAACCCATGGGGCCCCGGTGCAAAAAATGATCCGGGCCCTCCCCCTGCGCGAGCGCTTAATCTGCGCGGGCTGGGGCCGCAACACATGGCAGCGGGCACCTGGTCGCAGGGCTGCGACCCGTGCGACCGCGGTATGTATGCCAGTGCATGCATAAACACATACACTTAAAGGACCACTACAGACACCCAGATCACCTCAGCTCAATGAAGTGGTCTGGGTGCCAGGTCTCTCTAGTTTTAACCCTGCAGCTGAAAACATAGCAGTTTCAGAGAAACTGCTATGTTTAACTGAGGGTTAATCCAGCCTCTAGTGGCTGTCTCATTGACAGCCGCTAGAGGATTTTCTGCGATTCTCACTGTGAAAATCACAGTGAGAAGACGCTGAACGTCCATAGGAAAGCATTGAGTAATGCTTTCCTATGGGTGGTTTGAATGCGCGCGTGGCTCTTGCCACGCATGTGCATTCGGAGCTGAGAGGCGGATGGGGACGGAGAGATCCCCAGCGTTAAGGGAGTCCGGCGCTGGAGAAAGGTAAGTGCTTAAGACACACACACACACACTCTCATGAACAGACGCACACATTTACTGACAGACACACACTCAGTGACAGACGCACACAAACATACTCAGTAACAGACACACACACTAACACACACACACACACACACACTAACACACACTCTAACACTAACACACACACTAACACACTCACTAACACACACACACTCTAACACTAACACACACACACTCTAACACTAACACACACACTCACTAACACTAACACACTCACTAACACTAACACACTCACTAACACTAACACACTCACTAACACACACACTCACTAACACTAACACACACACTCACTAACACACACACTCACTAACACACACACTCACTAACACACACACTCACTAACACTAACACAGTCACTAACACTCACTAACACTAACACACTCACTAACACACTCACTCACTAACACTAACACTCACTAACACACTCACTAACACACACACACACTAACACACTCACTAACACTAACACACACACTCACTAACACTAACACACTCACTAACACTAACACACTCACTAACACACACACTCACTAACACTAACACACACACTCACTAACACTAACACACACACTCACTAACACACACACTCACTAACACACACACACTCACTAACACTAACACACTCACTAACACACACACTCACTAACACTAACACACACACTCAGTAACACACACACTCACTAACACACACACTCACTAACACTAACACACTCACTAACACACTCACTAACACACTCACTAACACACACACTCACGAACACACACACTCACTCAAATGGCAGATGAAATTTAATGTTTAAAAATGCAAAGTTATGCACTTCGGCGTAAAGAATACACAAGCAACGTATACCCTTAATGGAAGCGAATTAGGGATAACAACACACGAAAAGGACTTGGGAATTGTTATAGACAACAAACTATGCAACAATGTGCAATGTCAATCAGCAGTGGCCAAGGCCAGTAAGGTATTGTCATGCATGAAAAAGGGCATTCATTCTCGGGACGAGAATATCATTTTGCCTCTCTATAAATCACTGGTAAGACCACATATTGAATATGCTGTGCAATTTTGGGCACCTGTTCTAAAGAAGGATATCATGGCACTAGAAAAAGTGCAGAGGCGGGCTACAAAATTAATAAAAGGAATGGAACATATCAGCTATGAAGAAAGGTTAACAAATTTAAACCTATTTAGTTTAGAAAAACGTCGCCTGAGAGGGGATATGATAACATTATACAAATATATTCGGGGCCAATACAAACCATTGTGTGGAAATCTATTCACAAACCGGACTTTACATAGGACACGAGGCCATGCGTTTAGACTGGAAGAAAGAAGATTTCGTCTAAGGCAAAGGAAAGGTTTTTTTACTGTAAGAACAATCAGGATGTGGAATTCTCTGCCTGAAGAAGTGGTTTTATCAGAGTCCATACAGATGTTCAAACAGCTACTAGATGCATACTTGCAAAGACAGAATATTCAAGGATATAATCTTTCAATGTAGGGTAATAACTGCTTGATTCAAGGATAAATCTGACTGCCATTCTGGGGTCAAGAATGAATTTTTTGTCCTAGCTTGTTGCAAAATTGTGCTTCAAACTGGGGTTTTTTTTTTCTTTTTTTTTTTTCTTTTGGATTAACAGCAAAAAACAGGTGTGAGGAAGGCTGAACTTGATGGACGCAAGTCTCTTTTCAGCTATCTAACTATGTAACTATGTAACTATGTAACTAACACTAACACACACACTCACTAACACTAACACACTCACTAACACACACACTCACTAACACACACACTCACTAACACTAACACACACACTCACTAACACTAACACACACACTCACTAACACACACACTCACTAACACTAACACAGTCACTAACACTAACACACATTAACACACTCACTAACACTAACACACTCACTAACACTAACACACTCACTAACACTAACACACTCAAACGTTTTTTTTTTATTTAATCCCCCCAGCCTCCTTACCTGTGGGAGAGCTGGGGGGATTCCCTGGGGTCCAGTGGTGTTGCTGGCCCTGCTGTCACCCGGCTGGCGGGCGCGCGAGGGAGCACTGTCCCCTGAGTGCTCCCTCTTCAGCTCCCTCGCGCGCCACGTACTGATGCCGGAGCCGGAAGATGACGTCATCTTCCGGCTCCGGTTTCAGTGCGGTGCGCGAGGGAGCTGAAGAGGGAGCACTCAGGGGACAGAGCTCCCTCGCGCGCCCGCCAGCCGGGTGACAGCAGGGCCAGCCTCGGGGGGCCCTGAGGTGGCCAGCTCCTGGGCCCCCCAGCAGAAGAGGCTGGCCCTGTGACCTACATACCTGGGTCGCAGGGCGGCCGGGCCCCCTGGTGGGCCGGGCCCGGTCGCAGCCGCGACCCCTGCGACCCCGGTATGTACGCCACTGTGGGTTTACTTCAGGGAGATCATGCCAAACTAATCTTATTGATTTTTTTGATTGGGTAACTAAAATTATATATCAGGGTGGTGCAGTAGACATTGCTTACCTAGATTTCAGTAAGGCTTTTGACACTGTTGCACATAGAAGGCTTATCAATAAACTGTAATATTTAAGTTTGGATTCCAATATTGTTGAATGGGTAAGGCAGTATATTCAAAGCTTGGGCTTGTCACCAGTGGGGTACCTCAGGGATCTGTAGTTGAACCCATTCTCTCAATATTTTTATTAGTGATATTGCAGAAGGTCTTGATGGTAAGGTATGTCTTTTTGCTGATGATACTAAGTTATGTAACAGGCAGGGGCGTATTAGCCGCAAGGCAAACAAGGCATTTGCCTTGGGCGGCATTTTCCAGGGGGCGGCAAAAAACGCCGCCCCCAAATGCCCAGGGCAAATGCCTTGTTAGCCTTGCGGCTAACTGGGCTGCAGGTCGGGCTGATGGGCTGGGCGGGCGGCTGGCGAGGGAGCTCTTCCTCTGAGCTCTCTGCTCAGCTCCCTCGCGCGCCGCAGAGTGAGGCTGGGAGCCGGAATATGACGTCATCTTCCGGCTCCCAGCCTCACTCTGCGGCGCGCGAGGGAGCTGAGCAGAGAGCTCAGAGGAAGAGTTCCCTCGCCAGCCGCCTACCCGCCAGCGCACAGCAGCCACTGGACCACCAGGGAGGAAGAGACCGCCCCCCAGCATTCCCAAAGGTAAGGAGGCTGGGGGGTAGGTTAAATTAAAATATATATATATATGTTAATGTGTGTGTGTGTGTCTGACTGTGTGTGTGTTTGTCTGACTGTGTGTATGTGACTGTGTCCGTATATAGGGCCACATTTTATAATATCCGTAAATAGGGCCACATTTTATTATATCTGTATATAGGGCTAAATGGTATTATATCCGTATATAGGGCCAAATCATATGATATCAGTATGTAGGGCCATATTGGGGGGGGGGGGGGAGTATAAGAGAGATGCAGATTGCATAATATTGTATAAACAAGTGGAAAATTAAATTACATTAATCATTCTTGTTAGAGCCATCAGTGTTCTCAGGGTACAGCGTTGTGGTGGTGGTGTAATAACTAACAAGATATATATATATATATATATAACACTTCATTCTTGTCTTAGAGACCTTGAAATTATACATACACAGATGGCATATAGCAACGAGGTACATACTTGTCAAATTAATGAAGAAAAGTGGAGGAATATAGTAAAATAGATATATTAGGAAAAAAACCTGATACATATAAATATATATTAAAAAAATGTCTAGCATATAAGTCTGAGATCTAAGAGTTGAGTGTTGAGATCTCATTGTTTTGATAAATTCTAGTTTTGGCTTATTTACAAAAAGCGTAATCCAGATGCAGACCCCCTGTTCGCCGGAGCCCAAACAAGCCGACAAGTTTGGGCTTATCGAACTTCTCGTGCCAAGAGTACTTGCTGACATTTTGGCACAGGGCTGCCTTTATGGTTGTATCACTCCTGTATGCCCAAATGGCTTTGTGTGTGTTTGTCTGACTGTGTGTATGTGACTGTGTGTGTGTGTGACTGACTGTGTGTGTGTGTCTGTTAATGTGTGTGTGTCTGTTAATGTGTGTGTGTCTGTTAATGTGTGTCTGTTAGTGTGTGTGTGTGTCTGTTAGTGTGTGTATCTGACTGCGTGTGTGTGTCTGACTGTGTGTGTGTGTCTGTTAGTGAGTGTGTGTGTGTCTGACTGTGTGTGTGTCTGTTAATGTGTGTGTGGATGTGTGTGTGTCTGACTGTGTGTGTCTGTTAATGTGTGTGTGTGTGGGTGTGTGTGTGTGTGTCTGTTAGTGTGTGCATCTGACTGTGTGTGTGTGTGTCTCTGACTGTGTGTGTATCTGACTGTGTGTGTCTCTGACTGTGTGTGTGTGTGTGTGTCAGTGAGTGTGTGTGTGTGTGTGTGTGTGTGTGTCAGTGAGTGTGTGTGTGTGTGTCAGTGAGTGTGTGTGTGTGTCAGTGAGTGTGTGTGTGTGTGTCAGTGAGTGTGTGTGTCTGCTAGTGAGTGTGTGTCTGTTAGTGTGAGTGTGTTTGCCTGTGAGTGTGTGTGTCTGTTAGCTAGTGTATGCGTATCTGTCAGTGAATGTGTGTGTGTGTGTGTGTGTGTGTATTTAGAAGGCGGGATGGCGGGGTTGGGTGGCGTGGGGGGGAGGGGGGGAAGGGGCGCCTGAGTTTTGTCCTGCCTAGGGCAGCACAAAACCAGGATACACCACTGGTAACAGGGTTGATGTTCCAGGAAGGATAAGCCAAACGGCTAATGATTTAGGTAAACTAGAAAAATGGTCAGAGTTGTGGCAACTGACATTTAATGTGGATAAGTGCAAGATAATGCATCTTGGACATAAAAACCCAAGGGCAGAGTACAGAATATTTGATAGAGTCCTAACCTCAACATCTGAGGAAAGGGATTTAGGGGTGATTATTTCTGATGACTTAAAGGTAGGCAGACAATGTAATAGAGCAGCAGGAAATGCTAGCAGAATGCTTGGTTGTATAGGAAGAGGTATTAGCAGTTGAAAGAGGGAAGTGCTCATGCCATTGTACAGAACACTGGTGAGACCTCACTTGGAGTATTGTACGCAGTACTGGAGACCGTATCTTCAGAAGGATATTGATTGAGAGAGTTCAGAGAAGGGCTACTAAACTGGTTCATAGATTGCAGGAGAAAACTTACCAGGAGGGGGGCCTGACCAACATGGCCGACAGACGTGTGTGTGGTGAGCTCCTCACACAAACTACACTAATCCAAGCACAAAATGGGATGTTCACCCCAAAAAAGCTACCACCGAGTGTGCTTACTGTACCTGATCGATGGGGAACATTCCCGGACGACTCCGGAGACTCGCCAGCCGACATACGGCCGAGCGCCGCTTCTGAGGCCTACTCTCGTGGAGGTACTCATGGGAGGAGGAAACGGCCGATCCTCCGCCCAGGGGCCGCCGCACTCGCGCAAGCAGCCCGTTCCCCCCCCTCTGGACAGGTGGGGGTCATCCCGGTCCACCTCCACAAGCCCGCCCTGCAGACTGGAGACAAAGAGACGGACACAGAGAGCCCCAATCCTACCGCCACGAAGGAACCCAAGATGGCGGATACCGTCCGCACAGACTGCTCACAAAGCTTGTGGCAGGACACTGAGCACCGGCTTAACGTGATTTTCAGCTCCTTCTGGAGAAAATTGAGAGCTCACATACGACCGCCGAACACAGCACAACCATGCAACCCATCACGAGGCACCAAACGGAGTTCGGCTAAAGCTGACCCCTCCATTGCACCGGCAAAGGCCCTGCTCCGACAAGGGGCCCTCTCGGGACGGCGCCCGAACTCACAGGCAAGCAACAAGACACCCAGGTCTGGGGCCAAGGGGTTAACCTGGGGGGGAGACCCTCGACACCCTCGCCGGAGATCCAACCCAAGAACCAAGCCCCAGAAAGGCGAACCAAACCTGACCCAGCAGGTGACACGAAGAGGCGCAAGACCCAGGAAGGCAGCCGCGTCAGTCCGGCAACCATGGAGCTGCCCCAGTTCAAGGACGGCACGGCTCTCAACCCGGAGGCTAACCAACACACCGACAACTAAACCTACATGCGACCCTGGGGATCCACATCACCCCACATCAGGGAGCCAACACAAGCAGAACGGCATACCAATAACATGGGAGAAGACTGCACAAGGTATAGGCTGAACTGCAGACTCTGCAGGACTCTAGGGGACTTATAACCGCAGTCGGCTACCTCGAATCCCCCCATGCAACGGAGAACATCACTGCTAACTGCCACGGCTGCCCACAGGTTAACCAAGTTAACTTTTTATTCAGATATGGTTTCCTTATTATATTAGTTTGACAAAGCACTCCAAGTATGAGAGACTCAATAACTCCAGTTAAGTTAGAAAAAGCAAGTATAGCTTTATCTTTGCCACATCTTTTTGTTTCATCTTTGTATGTTTATTGTAGTTGTTGTGGCTCTGACTTTCATAACTTGACTTGTATAACATTTAACCACACGCCTGTATTTGCCTTAATTTAATTAGGCTTAACCCAAAAAGAAAAACAACAAAATAACTACATGCATTTGATATAACGCCACCTAACGACCAGCCACACTTAACATTAGGTTCAGAGGGCATGCAGAGTGCACTACATCAAAGCCTAACCTAAAGCGAACTTAAACGTGTTCTCCCATGATGTTTCATGTAAGCAACGTTTACTTATGCTACTTTCATAATTATACTTAAATATGTTACCCTCTTTATGCTAGCCTTCCTAGCTACTTCTCACTCTGTTGCAATAATTGTTTAGTTGAACTTACCAAACTTACAAAAATGTGCAAATCCTCACGCCAGTGTTTATTCTATGTGCAAACTGTGACACGCTGTTGTGGCGTATGTTGATATGTCTGTAACCCCCCGCACAACAAAAATAAAGAATAAAAAAAAAAAAAACTTACCAGGAAAGGTTAAAGGATTAACATGTATAGCTTGGAGGAAAAACGAGACAGGGGGGATATGATAAAAACATTTAAATAAATAAAGGGAATCAACACAGTAAAAGAGGAGACTATATTTAAAAGAAGAAAAACTACCACAACAAGAGGGCATAGTCTTAAATTAGAGGGACAAAGGTTTAAAAATATCAGGAAGTATTACTTTACGGAGAGGGTAGTGGATGCATGGAATAGCCTTCCAGCTGAAGTGGTAGAGTTTAACACAGTGAAGGAGTTTAAGCATGCGTGGGATAGGCATAAGGCTATCCTAACTATAAGATAAGGCAAAGGACTAATGAAAGTATTTAGAAAACTGGGCAGACTAGATGGGCCAAATGGTTCTTATCTGCCGTCACATTCTATGTTTCTATGTTTCTATGACGTCTGCAGTTTGCCCTTTTGTGTTATTTTATTGGGGGATTATGGGTAAATCAGCCTAGCAAATAAAATAGAACTTTGCCGAAGCTCCCCCATTGCGCAGTTCTCTACGTTTGATTACGTATATCTAAAACTAAGATGATTTACACACACACAAAAAAAGCATAAATAGAGGGATAAAAAATATTAAAATAAAACCAAAACTTGCAAAGTGACAGTGTTCTTTTAATATTTCAGTATTACCAGCATTTCTAATGTGCGGATTATTCAGAGCCCCCTCTATCCTGTGTCATATCATAGTGTTGGTGTGTTTTGGTTGTCACTGTTCTTGGCTTTGCAACCTACCATATGTATCCCAGTGTGTCTCATACTCCATAACATTTGCAAATATGTCCTGGCTCATGTCATACATTACACGTTATTTTGCACTCAGATTATATTACATATTATAATATAATACATGTATTGTCTACATAATATATTGTATCCTTTCCTTTGTACCTGAATAGCTTACATGCAGGGGCTCCTGTTATTGTAATATAATTTTTTTCGTAATCCTGTTATGCTTATCATACATGGCATAGCCTCGTTTTTTACACTATAAACATGTGACAACCTATTATTCGCCCGTCCTATCTGAATCTTCCTAATACTATATTAAGCCCTGCATAACGCTGCTTTGTTTAACTGGTGCAGGACTCATTTCACTGCCATTATCTTTTACTTTTGTTTTGCAAAATTCTATATGATTATTTTGCATGCTTTGTCTTTATACCACTTTAAAGGGATGGTTAACACAAGTATATGCATGAAAAAAAAAAGTGTCTATATCATTTATCTTTCTTTTATACGCCTTTATATTTTATATTCCCATAAAGGGAATACCTGTTGCTGTGCCATACTACCACGTGCTAAAATTACCGTCATTCTCATATTTTCCTATTTGGCCCTTCCTACAGAAAAAAAATACATCTATAAACTGTGTTATATTGGCCATGTTTATATTGCACAGCCTATAATTATATTTACAGCATATTGTCACGATGCTACTGAATGTTGCTGGTACTGAACTCACCTGTCTGTAAAGTAAATATTCCTGTCTCAATAAAAAAGATTTAAAAAGGTGTCTTGGTCTACTGTTAGCTAGGGATGAGTTCCAGCCTGTTAAAAATATACAAATTAATTAGGTTACAGGTGTGCTCTAATATCTCTTTTAAAAAAAAACAAGAAGCTATTGCTGGATTGAAAGTATGAAATGCGGGTCTACATGTAACCAATAACGAGATATTAAGTATACGCCATCTTGCCTATAATATGAGATGCCTATCTCAAGCTGATCTGGAGGTGCTGCTGACACTAATTCCCACATAGCTAACACTGAGCTGATTGAGCGTTATATTGGGAATAATATGCAATATAACTTGGTTGAACCATTCCACACACATTGCCTACTTGTTATTTCTTATCTCATTTTCTAACTGTATCGAATTCATCTCTGATATTTCCCCATGGAAATGACGTCTCCATGAAATAGAATGTCTATCTGTCCTTATATTCCGCAAGACGTCTTTGCTAGAATATAAGCAAGTACAGTTTCATCAGATCGATAGACCAATTAACCTATTAAATAACCTATTCAAATAAATGGAATTGGAGGGCACACCCAGAACATGCAGTTCTTAGAACCATTGCTGCTTTAAAGACCAAAATGTATGTTCCCAAGTGTGTCTCTCATTCCCATCACTTCCTCGCTATTTCCTCTTCCCGTTTGTCTCTCAACTCCACTTTCCCACTTGTGTCATTCACGTGTTCCTCCACTCAGTAATATTCATCCATCTTTTCTTTACAATCTTCCATGTGTGTCTTTCCCTCATTTCTTCCCGTGGACTATGTATCTGTAGTCTTTCCAATTTCTCCACCATCTCTGTTTCCCTTTCGCTTAGCCTCCCGCACACCCAAAGGGTCACCCATGTCCTAACAATTCCCTGTGCAGGTAGTGAGGGAGCTTTGTAGTAAGGTCTAGGGCAAGCCTGTCAAACTCAAAGGCTAACACAGGCCAAATAAACAAGGTTTGAGTTGATGTGTGCCACAAGAAAAAAAAAACTTCAGTTTTCATAGAAACATAGGTTCACTTAGAAACATACAGTATAAAAATGTTGCCTAACTGACATTGGACGTCCTCACGCTCATAAGGCTTCAAAGTAAACAAAGAGCAAATTTATTTTAAGAAGACGTGCATGTGCATATATGTTTCAGTCCAACTACCTTGACATATTAAGAAAAGTTTGGTAATGGGACTGAAATGGTGAATGTATGCTGTTGAATAGCTGTAAAAAACAAATGCCGTTATCGTCTTGATTTTGAAGTCCTATGAGTGTGTTCTTCACTTTGGCTGAGATCATCAAACTTGATGATCTCAGCCAATCCAATGATTTCCCATAGGAAATTTTTCAAATGTATTTTCGGTTTTCCTTATGCTTCTTGTATCTTAATGATTCTTATGTATCTTAATGATTTTTCTGCACAGCCCCATTACCACTTGCCTTTATTTATATTATTATATCTTCCTTGTTCCAGATACCGCCATTTTATTTATATTATTATTTCTTCCTTGTTCCAGATACCGCCCATAGGAAAGCATTGGGAAGCTATTATGCATGTGTGGCAAAAAGCTGAGCGGCCAATCAGCATATCCATGGGGAGCCTCCAGCGCCTCCATGCAGACCCAATCTAATACACTGCCCCCTTCCCCAATTTTAATACATTGCCCACTAATACAATACACTTGCCCCTCCCCCATTAAAATCCACTGCCCACAAATCCAATACACTACTCCCCGTCCATCCACTCAAATACACTGCCCCCTCACAGTGGCGGATCCAGAGCCTGATCTCGGGAGGGGCACTTGTAGATTATTTAAATAAATAATCCAGACACAATAACCACTACAGCTCAGTGTAGTGGTTATTGTGCCAATAGTGCCGAGACCCCCTCCCAGAGTAAGTAGTCAAACTGTTTAAGAACAGTTTGACAACTTACCTGAGGTCCTCTGGGAAATGGGGCTGTAGTAGGGCAGAGGAGCAGTGGTATGTGTGAGTGGTGCAATGTGTGAGGGGTGCAGTGTGTGTGTGTGTGTGAGGGGGACAGTGTGTTAGCAGTGTGTGTGTGTGAAGGTTGCAGTGTGTAAGTGAGGGCGGCAGTATATGTCAGGGGTGCAGTGTGTGTGGGGGTCAGTATGTGTGTGTGACAGTTACAGTGTGTGTGTGTATTGCAGTGTATGTGTTTATGAGGGGCAGTGTGTGTGTATGTGGGGGCAATGTTTGTGTATGTGGGGGCAGTGTATGTGTGTGGGTGCAGTGTATGTGTGTGGGGGCAGTGTATGTGTGTGGGGGCAGTATGTATCTGGGGGCAGTGTGTGTATGGGGGGCAGGGGCAATGTGTGTGTGTACGGGGGGCAGGGGCAATGTGTGTGTGTACGGGGGGGCAGGGGCAATGTGTGTGTATGGGGGGGCAGGGGCAATGTGTGTGTGTATGAGGGGGCCGGGGCAATGTGTGTGTGTGTATGGGGGGCAGGGCCAATGTGTGTGTGTGTATGGGTGGCAGGGGCAATGTGTGTGTATGGGGGGGCAGGGGCAATGTGTGTGTGTGTATGGGGGGGCAGGGGCAATGTGCGTGTGTGTATGGGGGGCAGGGGCAATGTGTGTGTGTATGGGGGCAGGGGCAATGTGTGTGTGTGTGTATGGGGGCAGGGGCAATGTGTGTGTGTGTATGGGGGGCAGGGGCAATGTGTGTGTGTGTATGGGGGGGCAGGGGCAATGTGTGTGTGTGTATGGGGGTGCAGGGGCAATGTGTGTGTGGGGGGGGCAGGGGCAATGTGTGTGTGTTTATGGGGGGGCAGGGGCAATGTGTGTGTATGGGGGGCAGGGGCAATGTGTGTGTGTGTATGGGGGGCAGGGGCAATGTGTGTGTGTATGGGGGGGCGGGGCAAATTGTGTGTGTGTATGGGGGGGCAGGGGCAATGTGTGTGTGTGTATGGGGGGGCAGGGGCAATGTGTGTGTGTGTGTGTGTGTATGGGGGGAAGGGGCAATGTGTGTGTGTATGGGGGGGAAGGGGCAATGTGTGTGTGTATGGGGGGGAAGGGGCAATGTGTGTGTATGATAAGGATGGGGGAGGCTTATAATATGGTTTTTTTAAAATTTAATTAAAATAAATATATTTATGTCCCCCCTCCCTTCTTACCTTTACTGTGAGGAGGGGGGACATCTTTCTTTCCCTGGTGGTCCCAGTGGGGATTCCCTGGTGGTTCCAGTGTGGAGTGAACTCTAGCCCGCGCTCCACGGCAACGCTCCAAATCTCCCGAGAGGAGGACCCGGAGGAGCTGCTGGCTGAGCTTCCGGGTCCTCTCTCCCTCCCCTGCCGGCTGTCAGCACAGTGCCTGCGGACCGGGGAGGGAGATCTCTGATCTCCCCTCCGGTCCGCAGGCACATTGCAGGGCTGGCACTTGGGCAATGCCAGCCCTGCACTAGCCGGCAGGGGAGAATCTCGGGGGGGGCAATTGCCCCGTTGCCCCCCCCCTGGATCCGCCACTGCCCCCTCAACCACTCTAATACACTGCCCCACTCCCTCCCCCAACTTAATACACTGCCCCCTCCCTCCCTCAAATTAATACACTGCCCCTGTCACAGGAGATGGGACTCCTCGAACGTGTTCCCTTAATAATACTTTGTATCGTCTAATGTTTCCCTGCATTCTAATGGAATTGTTCCCTTCTGTTCGGTTACCAAACAGATTCTGTGGGGTCCCCTTGTTCGCAAATCATATTTAGGCTTGATTGGAAGATTGTGCTTGTCCCATTCTAAATATAATAAAAAATGAGGCTTGTGTATTAATATGTGGATAGGTATTAATGTCTCTTTTGGATATGATATTGGTACACAAAGCTGTTCATATTAAAGGACTCCTTATCTAAAAGGGAATCAAGACATATGGCAAATGAGAGGGTTAGTTTATACTGAAACCAGACTTCCAGGTCACTTAGGTGTGACTTCTCACATCTTACAGAGTAGCTCTGTTGGGGTCCCAGCTTCAAAGAGTAATTTAGGTTGTAAACCCTGACCTCTCATACAATCAAATTAACCCCTTTTAAGTTGACAATACCACCTCTACCTGTCACGATTGGTAGGGAACCTAACACATCATGACAGGTAGATGCACGCCTTGTCGGGTTAACGCTGCGTCTCCACTAGAACATTAAACTGATCAATTTAGCCTTTATAAGGATCTCAAGCCTTCCTCCCATAAGCCAGTTATCACAACGATTTCTTTAGATAAAAAAAGATAACCAACAGTGTGCAGTCAGATAACGTTACCAAGGAAAAAGTAAATTATTACACAACAGACAGAATTGCAATACCAGTTCTGAGAATGGCCAAGCTATGAAAAAGAATAGTCAAAGCAAGCCAAGGTCAAAGGGAAATGGAGAGACGGAATACGAAGAGACAAGCTGAGGTCAGGGAGCAGAGAAAACAGAGTAGACGTAAGACAAGCCAAAGTTCGGTAACCAATTAATCAGACAGAGTATAACAAGCTATTGGGCTAAACAAAGACCACAACAGGGCACTGAGGCAATGGGGAGGTTAGCTTATATACACACAGGATGTGTCTGATTGGCTAACCTCCAATTAGTGTTAACCACAACAAGTCAGAGGTGTTTCTTCCCGCCCTTGTGGTCTCTGAGGTCATCACTGTGTGCCGGGTCACATATAAGGATGCTGCTCTGGAGCGTGCTGCATCAGAAACACTGTCAGTCTGGAGCACGGCAGCGAGGACAGCTGCACGCTGCAGACAGGGACCAGATTGCGCCGTTCACGGTGAAGGGGTAAGCATTGCTGCTGCAAGCGGCGCAGAGGCAATGGACCTGACACTACCAGGCAGCCAGTTCATATATGCACGAACATAACTTTCATTTTACCCAACCAATCTGAGCGCTTTTTGGATATGTTGTGCGCTCAGATCGGGGCTATTGGGGAATATAATTATCGTGGGGTTCCGATGCTGTTGTCATGTATTTTTTGATATGTAAAAATTGTATGTAAGTTTTCCTATTTGAGAGATAATTGTATTAGCTTAATTGGGGCTCAATTATCTCTCAAACACAATGGCTTGTGGGAAGCAAACCCCTGTGACTTTGAATTAGAAACCCCATGCTAGGGGCACTGCATGAGAAGCCGAGTGTGGCCTAATAAAGTTCAGATAGAGGCTTTTACCCAATACGACTGGTTTCGTTCATTATATTGGGGGAACTCCAAAAGGGAATACACAAAGGGAATAATATTCAGCACATCTGGAATTAGGGCTAGTAGAGGATTGAAGGAATAACAGCAATAGACTCACAAACCCGTGACAGCCCCTATCCCCAATTTAGCACTTTACACAAGAAAGTCCCCCAAACTCTCTTCCCCTACCTTAAGAAGCAGGCCAGACGCGCCTCTGGCACTCTGAGCAGAAGGGAAGGGTAGTGGCTGGCCTGCGGGAGCATGCAATCGGCCATGAAGAAATGAATCGGACAGGAAATATGTTTGACATGCTTGGTCTAGGACAGGCAAAGGCAACCTTCGGCACTCTAGAAGTTTTGGACTACACCTCCCATGATGCTTTGCCATCATTATGGGTGTAAGAGCATTATGGGGGATGAAGTCCACAACATCTGGAGTGCCGAAGGTTGCCTATCCCTGGTCTAGGGGGATGTGTTCAGGCTCTGTAATCTCTCACAGGTCTGTTGAGCTGGAGCATCGTGTATGGAATTGTTAGACAACTTACCTAGGTTCCACCACCATCTCCACTGCTGCCAGAAGCTCTAGTTAGTGTCCACTGAGCTATGCCTGGCCACTCAGGGCTGAACTAATTGGCTGAGCGTTTCAGTTGAGCGTGCTCAGCCAATGAGGGCAGTCTTGCATGGCCAAGTTTCGCTCAGTGAGGAAGCTTTAAAAACAGGGGAAGCGACGTGAGCACCCTAATGACCCAGGTAAGTTGCCAAACCATTCCTAATGGTGTGACTACATACTCTGCAAGGGCGCCAGGGTACTCCTGGCACCATAACCACTAGAGTGGGCTGCAGTGTTTATGGTTCTTGGCGTGGTCCTTTAATACCGTCGGGTAACAAAGGGTTTGTAAATTGTATAATCAAGAAGGAGAACACTAGCACAAAAAC
The DNA here is from genome assembly GCF_036172605.1 of Pelobates fuscus. Lineage (NCBI taxonomy): Eukaryota > Metazoa > Chordata > Amphibia > Anura > Pelobatidae > Pelobates > Pelobates fuscus. Next base: position 21,536,478 of record NC_086328.1, read on the forward strand.
ATTTATTTTACCAGTGATATATTTTATCCTTTATAAATTGCAGTATCACTATTTATCTCTTAAAATCCCCTGCTAAAATTCATCCCACACAAACATGCTAATTTAATGCTTTTAGCAATTAGGATTAACATATATTAGTATAAAATTAAAATAGATTTAAATTGTGGTCTCAGATGCCCCGTTGTGAACTAGAAATTTTTCTCATGGTGATTATGCAGCTGGCGATGCACGCCTTGTCGGGTTAACGCTGCGTCTCCACTAGAACATTAAACTGATCGGGCAATTTAGCCTGTCTAAGGATCTCAAGCCTTCCTCCCAGAAGCCGGTTATCACAACGATTTATTTCGATAAAAAAAGATAACCAATAGTGTGCAGTCAGATAACGTTACCAGGGAAAAAATAAATTATTACATGACATGACATAAAGACAATGCATCAAATAGCATTTTTAAAATGGTCAATAATTTGCTATTTTAGAAAAAAAAATCTAATTAATTTTCTATAAAATAGTTAGAGCTAATGTGACTTTCTTAGGGCACTGAAGGCATTTTCCGCCATCAGGCAGATCAAAAACATTTTCTTTCAAAGGCTAGGTGGCTTGCTGCGAGATAAGAAACGCATCTGTTTGAATTTTAGCTTCCGATTGGCTGCTGACATCAAACGCGTGAGGGTTTGAAAAATAAATATTGTAGCGCTCAAATTCTCAAAAAATGCAATAATGAATAATGCGGTCATTGTGGTTCAACTTTGTTGGAAAGATAATTTCACATGTATAGATAAATGTGTAGAAGTTTGGATTTCGACCAGAGGATACACAAACCTGTATTCAGGGCCGCTATAAAAAAGAAAAAAAAAGAGGCAGTGGCCCAAATGTAAATTTTATAGTCCTTCTCACACCCTTCCCAAAATTCTGTTCTCTGCTGTGCGCTGAGTCAAACCCTAAACCCTAGCATGTTCTATAACACAGAATATATATTAACCTATATTTATAAACCAATCATACCTGTTCCTGCAGCATTAACCTCAAAAAATTCATAGCATTATCTCACCATCGCCGAGACCAACTTCTCCCTGTAGCCCAATCCTCACTTCCTCTCGCCGGATAGGGTTGGAGGTTGGGGCTGGCTAATGACTCTGCCGGTGGTGGAGTTACACACATGGTAGTTAAAGGGACACTATAATCACCCAGATCACATCGGCTCAATTAAGTGGTCTGGGTGCCAGGTCCCTCAGGTTTTAACCCTTCAGATGTAATCATAACAGTTTCAGAGAAACTGCCATGTTTACATTAGGGGTTAAGACAACCTTTAGTGGCTGTCTTCTGGAGGCGCATCTGCGACGCTGGATGCGAATTTCGCATCCATTGCGCAGAGCGTCCATAGGAAAGCACTGAGAAATACTTTCCTATTGACTGTTTCAATGCGCAGCGCATTCCGCTCCACTCGGGAGCTGACGTCGGCGAGGGAGCCCGGCGCTGGAAAAAGGTTTAGCTGCTGAAGGGGTTTTAACCCCTTCAGCGCCACGGGAGGGGGACCCTGAGGGTGGGGGCACCCTCAGGGCACTATAGTGTCAGGAAAACCGCTTTGTTTTCCTGACACTATAGTGATCCTTTAAGGGGTTGATCTCTGTATGTGCAGCGTTCTAAACTGAAAACACTGCGCGAGCAGACTTCACACAACATGACCACTGTAAATCACTGAAGAAGATACGGTGCCTGAAGCCGTCCTTTATATCTGCACCCACTGCTTTTAAACTCTGCACTCATTCATAGCATGCACTAGCTCTTTGTACTATTTGCAATAAATACAAGAGGTTTGTGGAACAGTGTATAACTCAACCTTGTTTGACAAAAGAAAGACAAATATCTGCACTCACAGCAATGCTATAACATTGTACTGTACAATGAAGGCACTGTCACAAATGATCTAATTGGATTTGTTGGATGTATTATTTCTGTTAGTATTACTCAGTATTAATCAGACGTGGGACTTTCTTGGACTCCACTGGGCTACAGCACAGATCATCACCTTAATAACATCACTGACTGTTCAATGTTGTTTTTATGAGTTTTGTATCCCACGGATTCTGAGCATTTATTAGAAACATTCTGCTATAAGTCACTGTATGTTCTAAACCACACGTTTCAGCAATTCTATCCAGTCATTTAACATGGGAACATACTGTATCTGTATGTACTGTGTCTGAATATTCATAACTTATTTCACCAGAGATAATATATATGGAAATAAACCTGATTAAATACAATCTGAAAACATTGTATAGGATTACCATAAAAAATATGTTGTAAAATATACTGTACTAAAACACATGATAAATACATCCAATTACTGACTACAGTTAAATTACAATAACAATTAGCTACAGCAGGAAGTGATTCTGTTTTGCTATCTGACTGCCCTAAAACGCCAATAGTAAAGATTTTTCATTAGCAAGATCTGTGTGAGATGAGTTATCTAGTGATTTGTTTTGAGCTAACGCAGGGTTTTGAGTGAGCTGACAGTTTTTCGCTGGCTATTCTGGCACCACAAGAAAGTTACTGGGTACTTGCTCAACATTACAGATGGGGTGAGCAATAGGAGGGGGTAAAATATTAAAGGGACACAATGGGCATTATTTGTGTTCCATGCAGACAAAAAAAGGCAATAAATAAAAAAAATGAGTTAAAATGTTAATGCATTTTCACAGCATTGTAGTGTTTAACTCATAATCTTGTCATTTATGGGTAGATTCGATAAGCGCTGATATTTCCACATAAAGAGGTAAAGATTTAGTTGGAGATGTCTAATTGTATGTTTGTTCTGCTACATTCTGCATATCAAGCAATCGCAGCAGGAAACGTCAGGTCTCGACAAACGCAAGGACCAAGGTCGCAATGGTGACGCGCGTGACAGCGAAATTGCAGCTGGCACGTAGAATTTTTCCAATTCTGCATTTTAAAATAAGAGCTGGTGGAAAAGCATCTGAAAACGCACCAAAAGATGGATGTTAATTCACTGTCATTTTCTATTTATTAATTGTTGATTTAATGGGCTGCCCCCCTACAAGTGCTTTGCAGTAGTCACTGGACTTGGAGTCTTTAAAACAATTCATTAAAACAAATTTCATATTCAGCTATAATGCACTTTGCTGCAAGAAGTTTCAGCGACATTAGCAACACCGTTCATTTTGTGCATAAAAGGCGTCTAAACGCAAAGCATGCTAACGACAGATGACCAAAGGACACATGCCCCCACGCCCCCTCGAAACCCCCTAAATCCTAACTCAGCCTGCCCTCTGCATGCTTCCTTGAAGGAGGATTAGGCTGCAGGGATAAGTAGCCTTCGGCATGGGATCACAAGTAGGTTTCTAATCTCCATGTTGCCATCTCTCTCCTTAAAGGGTCACTATAAGCACCATCAGGTTATTGCATACTTGCAAAGACAGTGGTGCATTGAGTGTCCGGCTTCAAATCTCAGCTCTGAAAGTGGCTTAGAACTGAATCAAAAAAAATCTCACAACTGTCAATCAGGCAGCCTCAAACTCTCACTACAGGGCTGTCTGATTACTTGACATTAAATGTATTAATGTAATTAAAATGACAGGTTTTGGCTACATGACGCAGTCAATGCACAGTTGGGCTAACATACCTTTTTACTGAATCCTGTGTCAGCGGGAGGTGTATAAGTTCCTATTTTTCATCAATAAGATCAATAATCAAGAAGATCAATAATTTTATATGTTTAAATTTTTTTGTTTCATGACATATAAACCAATAAGTGAAATATGTGTCTATCTGAGAATAGGTGATTTTAAGTAGCATTGTGAAATTTGTGAAATTGGCACAGCACCAATAGAGGAAGGAATGGGCACCGGCTAAGGACTTGCATTCTGAAATGTTATCGTTATCTTGTTTACTTGATTATAGGCTAGATTAAATAGACGTTTAGTGTGAGTCAATTAATCATTAAGTAGACCCAAAAATATATCTAATAGTCACGTTGTAGTCGATGGCTCTCAAAATACATTTTGTTCAGGGCTTTTGTCCTTGACGTAAGAGACCCTTTGCTGCAAATTGAGCTCATACCAAATACCTGCTATTTCTTGCCCTCCGCTGAAACTAAATTAGCTGAAGAAATTGTTTTTGTCTGTGTTTAACTTTTTATAGTTACAAATGCCATGGCAACCATTCACCCTTGTGCTTTGTAAAGGCTTCTGTTGTGCAGATTAAAACATTGGTCCACATGGAGCTGAGATCAGTTTGCCCGACTGACAGCTGGCTCGATATCAGAACATCAGAATTATCTGGTTTTAAATAACATAGTTTTATGCACATCAAGATACCTTTAAAAGGACTCTATAGTCAGCCTCCCGAGGTCCCCTAGGATAGGGGTCACGGACCACACTCACACCGCATAATCAACAACGAGGCACACAGCGCAACTTAAGGACAGGGATAACTAGGTTCACGCACAACACACCCGGCCACAATGTCCTAGCCTGGGGTCACAATAGCGAGTTGTGTGGTACAAATCTTTATCGCCATGGCCACCACTAGGACACACTTACACAAAACAAACGGTACACCTTATCTGGGCCTATGGCGATATAATAGTAGATCTAGCAGGATTGTTGTAACATGTAACATTAATTATAAAAAAAAAACTGTGCACTGTCTACTAATGCCAACTGTTTACCTGTTATCTGTTTGAATACCGGAGAGAGCTGCTGTGGCATCTCCATCATTTGTGATATGCAATTGCACAACAAAAATAAAGAATTAAAAAAAAAAAAAAGACTCTATGGTCACCAAAACAACTTTAGTTTATTAAAGATTTTCTGTATAGATCATGCCTCTAAAGTTGTATTGCTCAATACGCTGCCATTTAGGAATAAATCACTTGTGTTGCTTGTAAGTCACTTGCAGGGAGGTGTGGCTAGGGCTGCATAAACAAAGTGATTTAACTCCTAAATGGCAGAGAATTGAGCATGTTGCTGTGGTTATGGTACTTGGAGTAATCCATTAATATTAGAATATTTTCTTAAGAAACTGCTGAACATTTATTGACTGAAGTTGATGTTTACTTAGCCTAGTGTGGGAAGCAAGGAACGGCAGGTAACAGCTACGTAGGCAGAGATGGGATTGAAAAAGGAGACAGAATGATACACAGGAGATTGTAACATTTGTTTCCCCAAAATAGCAATTTATTTGAAAATATATATAGTCATGTGTATATATTTATTGGAAATTATCTGTTTAAATACTTAAATTGGAGATGATCTGTTTAAATGCCATTCACACATTGAGATATATATATATATATATATATATATATATATATATATATATATATATATATATTTAAAAAAATAAAAAAAATATTATAAACACAAGCAATAAATGGCATTTAAACAGATCATTTCCAATTTGAGTCATTTCAGGTTATTTCCACAATTTCTAATTAATGTCACAACAGGGGATAGACATGTTTTAAACCGCGTATTTATCCGAATCTAACAGCTCTGATAATCCTCAGAAATTGGTTAATAAAAAATATACCATTTCCAACCACATTTGTATGGAAATCCTTGCAATTAAAGTCTGAATTGCTGTATTAATTCAGAATATTTTTTATAATCCCTGCACGCATTCTATAAGTTATAATAAACTGTGCATGCATATGTACAACGACGGTTATTAAGAGAACGTCAGGTGTCATCGACACAGAGAATCTAAAGATGATTGACAGCTACAATATGTCATGCTATTCCTAGCAGAGTGAGATCAACAGCTAGAGCTACGCTCGGGATAACAACCTACAGAGACCAGATGTTGAGCCTGACTGCAATACTGAAATGAAACCTGTTACATGAGCTTTGCTATTCCTCTGCTTACATTCACATATTGCAATTTGTTAGCTATTGAAGAGAGTGTTTACACCAATTAATTAACCTTGTGTCAATGATCACTCTGGGCTGATTTTTAACCAATAAAGGCTCTACTGATGTGTGCTTTGAACAGTCCAATATCAATGGCTTGGGGCACAGAGTGTTCCTAACAAAGAATTAAGGGGGCAGTTCAAACACGTGTAAAACTTTAAAGCTTTTCATAAGCTTAGGCCGCATTAACATGCTCTTTTTTTTTGTAATTTTTGAAAAAAAATTATAATATCTAAAATTTGCAGAATTCTGTACCAGAAGCCTAGAGGTTCACAACATAGGGTGAAAATAAACAAATATTTATTGGAGATAGAAAAAGGACAAAAAAGATACAATGTTTCTAGAGGCCTTAGTCATGATTAAAAAATAAATAAAAAATATAACAATGACATCAACATTATATTTTTTTGCTTTCACCCTACGTTGTGACGCCTGTGGACCTTTAAGCTTATGGTACAGAATTCTGCAAATTCTCTATTTCATTTTTTTCCCCCAAAACTACAAAAATAGAGCATGTTAATGAGAACAGACATCCCTGGTTGAGCGGAACTATTATAGGCAAAGCAGTCTGTGTTAGATTGAGAGAACACCCAGGCAGGCACATTGTAAACATCTAACTACGTGTCTGTCTCATGTCTCCTCTACTATCTGCAGTGTGCTTGTTGAGCAAATGTAGCATTCATTAAATATTATAAGGGAACAGAGGAACGCAGACACGAGGATAGAAAATTACAGCCCAACCAAGGATGGATAACTGCAAGGACCCCAGAGTAGGAAGGAAGCCAGGGTTATAAAATGTGCATCAATAAAACTTTGCATACAGATCTTCTAAATCCTGTCCTTCCTGTCCATTGCTCGCACCCGTACGACAACTTGCGCTTGCAGGACTTCTCACGGGCGGCTTCCTTCCTATGGAATAACCTGCCTACCGCCATCAGACTCTCCCCTAGTCTTGCATCTTTTAAGAAGTGCCTTAAAACCCATCTCTTTAGGAAAGCTTATGGCCTCCCAGAGTAACCTCTACCTTACATACCTGTCTCTTGCTCTCTCCTAAAGGGCAGAAATTTACCCTCTACTCCAGCTTTGCCTTACTCCCACCTTAGCATGGTCTTCTTCAACCTATCGTTCCTGTAAGAGTTCTTATAATTGTCCTATTTATAGTTAAATCCCCCTTCTCATAATATTGTAAAGCGCTACGGAATCTATTGGCGCTATATAAATGGCAATAATAATAGTAATAATAATAATAAATGCATTTTTTAGAATTTGTGTTTCCCATTTAAAGCTGCATTTATGCATCTATCCCAAATAATATCACACTTGGCAGTGCTCAGACCAAACAGCAGTTACCCCAGGATATACTCCTTCTCTGTGTTACATTCAGTTAATAAGGCACAGGGTGTAATGTTTGGCCAATATGGCTGCTTTCATTTCCTTATTGGTAATAAACACTGATGCTGCTTTGTTCACAGACAAACTGCAGACGACAGTCTGTGAAACAGTGCGACTATGTCACATGGCCACCTGTGTCTCTGTATTTGGGAGATATAGAGCTGAATACCAAAAAGGATTTTTCAAGAAGGGGTTAAACTACAAATGAATCATGACTCAAACCCACTAATCATGAAGTCACATTTATTCTCTCCTGACAACAATGATAGAATTCTCTAGTTTCAAAGAAAGTACATCTGCCCTCCGTTGTCTGTTCTCAAGGCTGCTAGTGGTGGTGAGCCATAGCTATTATCACTAAATACGAAAAGACTGGGGACATTGGACTGTGTCTTTGTTTTATTTGTTTATGTTTTTCTGAACACTTCACAGGACGACATTTGAAAAAGCAGGGTGTCTGTAAATATCCAATGTTTTACAATATTCCCAAATGCCGCAGTTAATATAATGAACACATCCTAATGTTTATTTGACTTTAAAATAATATAAGGTTTACAAACTGAAAATGAAAATGGAAAGGGTACCATCGCTATCAGACTCTGAGGTTCTGCTCAATAATCGACCATTGCAGAAAATGTGGAGTCTTCTGCCAAAATAGTATGGTGGACTATATTTTAATAACCCTTTTCTAGGCCTGACGTTACCGATTTCGGGAATTCTGACCCATTGTCCCTTATTTTCATGCTTGTTCCCTTGCGTCCCACTTTTTGGAACACCAGGGAACTGATGTCAGAAAGTATAGGGCAAGCTCATCATTAAATGCATTAGCATCACGCTAAGGGTACTATAAACAAACTCTCGGCATGATCTGCCCTTAGGGGCCAGCATGACTTGGCTGTTAGGCTGGCATGCATTCAAACCAAACTGACATGCCCCATCTTTCGGCAGCTCCCACTCTAATTTTGGGAAGGCTCTCGTCTTCGGGCAGTGCCAGTAAAATAAATTGCATCCCTGATCCCACGCGTTTTGAATCTACCTACCTCTGTTATAATTTACATATCGCCCTTTGTTGGGAAGCTTATTAGCCTATGAACCACTAGTTATTTTCCTGCAAGAAACAAAGGCCACGTTCACAAATATTTCAAGACAAGGTCTAAGCAAATGGGCCAGATAAGATTTAATTACTGAGATCTGCAAACTAGTGAACTGTTCATATCATAATTTAAATAAAAAAATGTAGCAAACAAATTGCATCTAGTGAGCGTTTCTCAAAAAAGGAGCGCCTTGGGGGAGATGTTTATCTAACCTAAAAAGCTGGGAATATATACATTAAATATATCATTTGAAGCCATCAAGTCCACAAGATATTAAAACTGGGGAAAGGGACACAGGACCCTGGCGCCACTGAGTTGTATTTTCAATGTGGCTTAGAGTGCCCCGTTAAAGAAGACATGGAACCTTTGAAATCTGGTTGCCAAGTACATCATGGGTAACAAGATATTGGACGCCATTTTGGCAACGGAGGGTTAAGTTGAGGAATGTACTGTTATCATTGCTCCAGGAACTTCTCGACATATTAAAACGTTTACTGATGTGTTATGTACACCATTATATTGTCAGCTGCTGTGATGGTTAATTGTCCAACTGCTTCTCAGCAGTTGAATGAAAGTCAGATACTTTACCAGTCTCCGAGATTCTATTAATTACAGCGAGTGGGAATATTCGAAAGCAATTTTCATTTGCATTCACGCTATCCAATCAAATTGAACCCATTGAACTGTTCATAAAAAATAAATAAAAAACGGAACGACAAAACAAAATCCATTATTAGAACTCTAATAACTGAATATCTATATGCCTATTGTATACAGGAATAATAGCAATGACGCACTCTTACTAGTAACCTTGAGAATTGGCATCGGAGTGGAGATGCACAGTGTGAATGGGAATGAAATTGTCTCTGATACTAGATCTTCATTTCATTGTTGTCATGAAAGATTATACGTGACTGACATCGGATTTGGGTAAGTTATCACATGGGGTGGGACAGAGCCGTATGTTCCAGCTTTGAGGTATCAATTGCTATAGCGGCACAAATTGGTTATTAACTATGTGTTTATCCTACATTCTGTTTCTGAAAAAGAAACATTAAAGAATGGATGCAAAGGATTACGTTCCACGAGCATTAGGTCTATTTTTGAAACACACAAATCGATGATAGCTGACAGTCTGGGTAGTCCGATAGCAGCCCCGATAGTTATCCACGTGGTTCGCCTGAGTATTGGCTATGCAAAAATATTTAGGAAAATGATTCGGATTAATTAAACTGGAATAAATACAACTTTGTTTTCCTGGCACTATAATTTCCTTTTAATTATATTTTCATAATATATACTTCACTGTTATCATTCTTTCTATTTGAGGACAAACAATTAATAGGATTAAAAAGAAAAAGTTTCACTGTGCTTTTTTTCTATAAAAAATAGCATGTTTTTTTAATTGCAAACAGTAAAATAGAGCAAACAGATGTTAAGCATCACATAGTGAAAAAAAAAAAAAAAAAGAATTTCTTTCTAACCCATGAAATGGTTTCAGTAACTGCCTCTAGTGGACATTGTGGGTCATTACGCCTTGTTCTTGCTCCCTGCTCCTCCTGTCTCACACCTGCAGTGCTAAAGCTGTATGTGTTTGTTTCATTCACTGTTTGGCAAAATAATGAGACATAGCAGGAGTGAGAAATGACTGACGGCAATGACCACAGATCCCCTACCTTGTAGCTCAATAACTAGTAACTTCTCCATGAAGGATAAAATCTCATACAAAAAAAAAAAAACCCTAATATAAAAACCAGGCGCTGCATTCTATATTATTATCAAATAAATCAAAATATAAATATGTTGGATCACCTAATACTTAGGAAACTAAGATTTAAAACATTTTATTTTATTTTTTAATTTGAGTTTGATTGGATGATGCATCAAGTGGAGTCATTCAGTGTTCCGTAAAACAAATGAATAACAGATTTGTCGTGTATCTAACAGTAAATATTTTCACACGGTTTTATACAAGTAGCTTCTATGCAATGATAATCGTCTTTTCTGAAGTAAACAATGTTTTTTTTTGTAGTGTAACAAATAGATTATTAGATCACACTTCATCAGAATCTCACTGTTATTAATTTAAAGGAACACTATAGTGTCACGGATGCAAATGTGTATTCCTAACACTACAGTTCTAACACTGTTTAGGTGTACGGCCCCTTGTCCCTTGTTAAAAAAAGTGATTTTACTCACCTTATTTCCAGCGTGGTGCCCGTCTTGTTGCAGATGGCTCCACCTGCTCCGCATTCTTGGCTGAGATCATCAGATCTGACGATCTCAGCCAATCCAATGCTTTCCCAAGCGAAAGCATTCAGAGGCTATTGCACATGCGCGCGGGGTGATTGCCACTAAAATTGTTCCTGGGCAGTAATGCCTAGGAAAAGCATTGTTTACATTAAAACCTGCAGGGACAGGCTATATACACCAGAACAACTACATTAAGCTGCAGTTGTTCTGGTGACTACAGTTTCCCTTTAAAGTGGGGTGGTTAACCTTCAGCACCCGAGATTTTGTGGACTATCTCCCATAATGCTCTCTTAACCATACTACTGACAAAGCATCATGGTAGATGTTGTCCACAACATGTGAAGTGCAGAAGGTTGCCTATCCCTGAATTTAAAGTGGTAATATATATGCGAGAAACATACTTGAAAATAAGAGAAATCTCAATGTATCCATCCTGGTAAGATTTTTTTTATAAATAAATAATGTTTTGGTGTACAATAACCATAATGAAAATGTGTTCATTCACACGGACATTATGTTCATTCATCCTGAAACTGTAGAAGAAATCAAATGTTTTTACCTACACACTGACATTAAATGGCTTGTATTGTGGCACAGCAGGGAGCCTCTTCATATATATATGCAAAAAAAAAAAAACAACAACAATCTGTATGTAGCTACACGCTGTCCCTATTGGATTCATCTTAGCGGAAGATTGCACAGTGCCCCCAGAATTTCCCATCTTCCTGAACCAGACCTTGCAGGGCATGGGTCACTCTATATCTGATATCCACAGGTCATTAGGGGTTAATCTACACACCTGCAGTCTGCCCTTTCCATCCATTACCACTGTGCTAAGAGGGACTTCGCTCACCACTCAAGTACTCAAATGGTTAATAATCCTGTGGTTTGTGTGTTACAGTGTGTCTTTAACATTCCAACCATGAAAAAATAAACTGTGCCATTCCAAACACTCTCAAAACCAGATAAAGGAAATATACTACAGAAAAGAATTGCAATAAAGGCAATAAGTGTTAAATGAGCTGTATTAGGATGCTAAGTAGATCCAGTGATTTTATATTGAGCTAACTAAATATCATGATCTCATACATACACTGGGGATGCTAAGAGCATGTTTAATTCAGTTGTAATCATGCAGGTTTAGGTAGCACTGCCATCCCTTGGACCATAGCTTTGGCAGCTGCAATTGCATGTGTTAACAGAGGGGGCGCTGGTTAGCTTCTCCTGGACAGCCAGCCTGTAAGTGTGTTTGAATGAGCTGCTTGCTTTGCAGAGTGTGGTCTGGCTGCACAGAATGCACAGGATGAAGAGCTAGGAGAGAGATTTGGAACTTTGAGATCCCCAGGTGCTTGTAGAAATGTAGCACATCCACCAAGGTTCTGGGCATGAAGTTCTCCCCTTGGTGGGTGTAGCAGGGTGTTACAGCCCTCTTGGAAAGGACCATGCCAGCAGATATCCCCATCCTGAACAGCTCCTCAGTAGGAGCCCAGCTTGGAAATAAGTGTCTAGCAGGCAGCCCTGGAGAGGAACAGTTTCAGCACTATGGACAGTTCTCCCCCACTGTCTCCATTCTCCTGGCAGTCACCATGGCTCTCATGGTCCTGGCCACAGTCCTGGGGAATGCCTTGGTCATCTTGGCTTTTATTGTTGACAAGGGACTCCGCACCCAGGGCAATTTCTTCTTCCTCAACTTGGCTATCGCAGATTTCCTAGTGGGTAAGTGAGACTTGGATCTGGTAAAGTAGCACTGTCCCTCTTTTCTAACAAGAAATGATGTTCTGCTAGTTTGTGACACCGCACTGTAGACATGACTTGGGGTTGCAGATTTGAGACAATATTGTTTTAATAAGTGACTGCATATGCAATATATGTATAGGAACATTTAGATCAGGGGTGAGCACAATGTAGGTCCCTGGCTGTAAAATTACATCTCCAATCATGCAGTGCAAGTCTTACAGCTGGCAAAGCATCATGGGGGTTGTAGTTTGGAAACAATTGAGGATCCACCTTTTAGTCACCCCTGGCCCATCACATGGTTCAGCAGAATACTCTGTACACTGCTGCATTTAATAAAGGGTTAATGGCGTTAACCAGCTTGCTATAGTGCCTCGCAGCAGCCTATAAATATATTCTTGTATGCCTTAGTTATGTTTGTACTACATCTATTCATGTATCTTTTAACTTTCTGCATCACACAGGTGGATTTTGCATCCCATTGTATATCCCTTATGTCCTGACCGGCCAGTGGAAGTTTGGAAAAGGCTTATGCAAGTTGTGGCTAGTGATGGACTATCTCTTGTGCACAGCATCTGTGTTCAACATTGTCCTGATCAGTTATGATAGGTTCATCTCAGTCACCAAAGCGGTAAGAAAACAACATTATTGCATGCAATCCCCCTGGATAAATACTGGATACATTGTATCGTTACATATACTTTAGAGGTCATAATCTAGACATCAATCTGTTGCAGGACTACAATCCCCACAATCCTTTTTAACCACACCCTGGCAAAGCATTATGGGGGTTAAAAAAACAAACAGATAGGGGGTCTATGCCTCATTTTGGCAGTGGGGGAGATCTATCAGAGAGTCTCCTTCAGAAAGTGGTAAAAAAAAAAAAAAAAAAATATGGGGAGTTTCAGTAATGGAATGTGTTAGCTAGTTCCACTGGTTTCCTTGGTGATAGCACCACTTTTAGGACTTTGCCTGTTTGATAAATCTCCCCATGGTCTCATCATTCGAGACAAGAATACTAAAACTAGTCAGCTCATATCTTTTCTGATAAGCAGATTCATTAATTGATTGATGCTAATATATCTCATGCCCTCTATTGCCTTTAAAGCATATTAACATCAAATTAAATATCATACTTAATTAAATTTATTCCTGAGATCCTTTAGGTCAACACCAAATGAATTATTGATTCAGACCACACAATATGCTTAGGCTCAATAATCCCCTTTGTTTCTACACTTCCCGGGTAATATCATTAAACAGAATTTTATTAATTCATGAAATTGATACAATGATTGTTCTACTGATTAAACATTATTGCATTTAGGAAAAGGATCTCATCTCTTAAATAGTTTGAATTGATGTTAAATTGTATGTTTGTTGCCATACAGCGAGTGTATTTAGTGTACCTGTATTAACATAAAACGGCAGAGTGATATGTATTCAGCATTCCTGCCTAATTGATTTATATTTGGGGATTTAATATATTCATCAGTTATACAGAGTTCTAGAATATTTGGTGGTTTCAACATGTGTAAATTAGAATGAAATGGTGGCACAGCAGAATTCCTTGTGCTATAGACACACAGTAACCATTCTAGATAGCAAGGGTGGAACACCTTCAAATATAATGTATGTTATTACCTGGATTTATCTAAAAAGAGAAATAAAACAAAATTAAAAACATAAGTATCAGAAGCTTTTACATGTTTTCTAAATGAAATACAAAATTATAAACTTGCGCATTCGGTTTAAAATGAATCGTGATGGGTCCCAATTTTGGACGATCAGTGATTTATCCGATTCCATAACTCCGAAGCACTCCATGGCAAGTATTAACAAAATGGACAATGGACGAGCCTTTTCATTTGTTTTGCGATTCAGATTTTCGTTAGTGACGCCAGGAAAAGGGGGAGGGAATTTAGAAGAGGCTGTTTTTTTCTAGGGGGCAAATAAGTAGCTTAAATTTTGCCATGATGGACAAGAGGATGGCCCAGTGGTGTGGGCTGTACCTCCTGTCAAAATCAAGAAGTGGGGAGAAAGATGATTGACTGAAAAATAGATGTTGGCTAAGGAAGAGCCAATAAAATTACAGATCACTTGATAAAGGACCAATCGAGGGATAAAAGGAGGAGCAATCTAAAAAAAAATTTATTTTTACAGACACTTTTACTTCAGCTATTAAGAGACAGACCAGCAGTTACTGCGTGTTTTTCCATTGCTGTGACTGTGTGGGAGTAGTATGTGTCTGTGTCAGTGTTCGTAGTGTGTGACTGGTGAGGTGGCTAGGTTATTATTCTGTCTAGCTATCACCAGTGCCACTTACACTGACTTTCATTCACTGATTTAGAATTATTACACTGATTTGTGATTCTTTTTTTAACCATCCCCTGCCTTTTTTTCCCCCCAAATTAAAATTACTTCTGCTTTCATTCGTTTACATGATCGTAACAGGAAAAGCAATCATTATAAAACTCTCATTTTATTTTATTTTTAATACAGATATAATAATATAATTATGATAACTCACAATTGGCATTGCCAAAAATGCCTGATATTGTGTAGCCATTAGACTAGGCAATATTTTAGTCGTTTTTGCATTGCGGTACATTAAAAGGTGCCATTCTGGTTCGCCCAAATAGTTTTTCCCAAAACAATTGCATGGAGGAATTTCATCGGAACTGAAAGGTCAAATGACTAAAACTGGGTTTCTCCGCACCCCCCCCCCCCCCCAAAGTATTTGGACAAATAAAGGCAAACCCATTTTTTTCCCATGCAGCAGTCAAAATAATTACTTTATTGGAAGGCTCAAAGAGAGACTTTTCAAAAAAAAATTGCACCTTGAATGCAATAATAATAATGATACACAAATATTCTGCATGCATTCTGGCTCTCTTTCTATGTCAAAATAAAAGTGGCTTAATACAATCAGTAAATAGAAACATTCAATACCCACTTAATAAAACATTAAATACCCATTTTCTATTCTGTATTTTATTTCTTGATTTGTAATTCTGTATCTATGGTTTATCAATAGAATGTCAAAGGAACACTTCAGACCCTTAAAGCACTTTAGGCGAAGAGCTTGATGTGTAGTGAGTGTGCCCTATTTTTTTCATTTTGCCAAAGGTGCAGATTGCAGTAGCACTTTTATAAATTAACCTGGTTACCACCTCTTGGCTTTCAAGCAGACAACCAGTCCTGTTACTTCCTGGTTTGTTTAGCTCAGTGGAGCTAAACTCAAATGGCAGCAATTGCTCAGAGAACCTGCTTTGCAAAGACTTCTCATTGAGCTGCAGTGGGACGTCTGTGATTGGACAGCCACAGAAAGTCTGGGTGGGGTTAAAAGAGGAGGGCTTGCAAAGGCAGCAGACAAGAGAAATGCAGGTTTTGCAAGCTGATTTTATTTATAGTTAGGATAGCCTTATGCCTATCCCACGCATGCTTAAACTCCTTTACTGTGTTAACCTCTACCACTTCAGCTGGAAGGCTATTCCATGCATCCACTACCCTCTCAGTAAAGTAATACTTCCTGATATTATTTTTAAACCTTTGCCCCTCTAATTTAAGACTATATCCTCTTGTTGTGGTAGTTTTTCTTCTTTTAAATATAGTATCCTCCTTTACTGTGTTAATTCCCTTTATGTATTTAAATGTTTCTATCATATCCCCCCTGTCTCGTCTTTCCTCCAAGCTATACATGTTAAGATCCTTTAACCTTTCCTTGTCAAAGTTATCCTGCCATCCATGAACCAGTGTAGTAGTCCTTCTCTGAACTCTGAAAGCTACATATGCACGAGCGATCTATTTAACATTGAGAGTTACCTATAACCCATCAGAGGCAAATAAAAAAATCACCAAAAAGCGAATTAAGTATTTTTTGTTTCCATTACTTTGAATGGATTAGTAAGCCCATATCATCCTGATTTGCAACCAATCAGCATACGTTACTCTATAAGGCAATCAAAGGGTTATTGACCAAACAGAATATGTTGTTATAGTCTCTTTCTGTGACACTCTGTAGAGGTGTAGGGTTAATAAGCTAAAGATTAAAGTGGCCACACTACATAATAAGTGACAGGTCCATTTGATTGTATTTATGGAAGGCTTTTAGAAGACAGTTTTCCTCAATTCCAAGATGTGTTTTGAAATATTATGTTTGTCTCATATTATTAAACAAGGGATTTTATGAAAAGGCAAGCAAAATGTCAATTTACGTCAGTGATGTGGACTAAATAGTATAATTTCTTTAAAATTGTACTGAATTTAACATTGTGAAATGAAAAGATTACTATCATCCACACAAGGCATCCTTGTCAGAACAGGTATTGAAAGGCTGTGGCTTCCAACAATCTCAATCTGCTCACGTCTAATGATTTAGTCCAGGGTTCTCCAAAACCAACCCTATTGATGTTGATGAACTACCACTCCCATGATTCTCTGGCCATCTATTTCATTCAAAGAATCATGGGAGTTGTAGTTCAGCTATATCTGGAGGGACAGAATCTGGAGAACCCTAAATTAGTCCAACAACAGCTTCACGACCAAGGTCAAACATGCCCGGTCTTTAAAATGTATTAATTAATATGTCAACATCATGGAATTTTTCTGTGTACAGTCTTTGGATGGACTTCATCCAAAAAGCTGAACATCCAAGGGGATAATCACCTCCTGACATTATAATTACCCAGTGTGATAGCTCTATTTATACCAAGCACTGGCCATTAGATTCAATAGAAAAAAATAAACACCTTCAATTAAAGAAAAGAATTCGAGAGAGATATTTAAATTGAGCTATTTAGAACATTAGAAACGTTGGCCGCGTAAACCTGCCTAATACATTAAGAAGGAAAACTCAACAAAACTTTTCTTTAATTGTAAGACCTTCAGTGTAGAAAGCAACGGTTTAACGTTCGAAGTCTATATTTAAGAAAATTATAGCATTAGAAGTATAAAAGCCATTAAGTGTTTGGTAAGGACGTCCTCGGTTCCATAAAGACATTTTAGCAGCAGGCATCTGGTTCATTTCTTAGTAAATGTTCTGTGTTACTTGGAAATAAAAGAATTTTAAAAATAAATGATAGCTTTTACTGCAATAATTCTTGCGTTCTAGGTAAGGTTCGAGAATATTGTCAAATTAATCATAATTTGTTTTTTCTTTGTTTTTTTTTTGGAACAACATAGGTGTCTTATAGAGCTCAAAAGGGAATGACAAGAAACGCCGTCTTAAAAATGATGGTGGTGTGGGTTTCAGCATTCATTTTGTACGGCCCGGCCATTATAAGTTGGGAATACATTGCAAGAACAACTATATTACCAGAAGGTGAATGTTATGTGGAATTTTATTACAACTGGTATTTCTTAATGATAGCCTCAACGGTGGAGTTCTTTACACCCTTCATCAGTGTGACTTATTTTAATTTGAGCATCTACATCAACATCAAGAAGAGAACCATGATGAGAAACGAGGAGCTTGCTCAAGGCCAAGAACATTGCGAGATGAGTTTCCAAGGGAAGAAAAAAGAGCACCTAATATTTTTTGTGAAACCGGCGGACCGGCCACGCTGTGACGCCAAAAAGCAGTCCTCCTGCCTTTCCCCCACGAGACCTTCTGCCTCTGCGCATGGTGCACCAAAGCTTGAAGGTCACATGTTGGACCTGAACTTAAGTCAAGATCTTCCACCATTACAAGTTGAAGTCCAAACCAAAAGACCTCAAGACTGCTTTTACAAAACCGTAGAAAATGCTTGCAGCAATATCAGACAAGATATGGCTAGTAGCATTGCCAACCGATTTAGGCTATCGAGGGACAAAAGAGTAGCCAAGTCTCTGGCTATCATTGTTTGTGTGTTTGGGCTATGCTGGGCACCATACACGCTACTGATGATCATCAGGGCGGCCTGCCATGGCCGATGTGTCCAACATTATCTCTATGAGATTTCCTTCTGGCTTCTGTGGTTAAATTCAGCCATCAACCCCGTGCTGTATCCTCTTTGCCATATGAGTTTCAGGAAAGCTTTCATGAAGCTTCTTTGCCCAGGAAAAGCAAAAATACACCCAAATATTTTCATGTGACAAACAATGTTAAATAACTAAGGAAAAACTTTAAATAAATAAACAATCGACCAGACAAGAAAAAAAAGGGCAATCAGTCCGAAAGTTAGATACCGTCTGAAACTGACAAAACATATTTGCTGGAATTTTCCTTATACACTAAATAAATAATTTAGAGTTTAATTAATTCAGTGCTAGAATAAAACAGCAGGAAACGGTATGTTGTACAGAGCAAGCTACAGGAAAAAGAAGTGCAAAATCCCAGGTGCCGCGTTATCAAAAGGACTGACATGATAATTGTAATCTCATCATTGCTGGTTTTGCCTATTGGGATTTATCGATAAGACAATAATGCACTAAGGGGTGACACTGACAGCATCCTGGAGTATTCGTCCCAAAAACAAAGGGCTTTGCATATGTATTTCAGCTTAACATACTATTTGGTTGCAACATGACTGTATCTTCATGTATGCTTAGCGTGTGAACAGGATGAAATAAATATTGTACACAATTTATGTTGAACATATAAGTGTCGTAGTGATTACAATAACAGTGAGTATTGATTACTATCTTGGTGACATCATTCAAAATGTGGAGTAAGATGATGTCGTACATATCTGCAACAAGCATGTGTGTGTACATCGAAATGATAACGATCTTAGGTATAATTTTCTCGGGAAATTCTTGGATGGCATAGCTGACGTAGCCTTATCTCGAGCTGGTGAACACTCCCAAATACACAGTCCCCGTATTATGTTACCACCAGTAGAGGCTGGTCCATAGAGGTGGGTGAGGCAGCTATACCTACTTTTTGTGCAAAAAAAAAAATTAAATCGAGTCTTTATGCATTGTAAGGACTAATGATAAGTGTGTTTTAGAAAATAACATGTTTGTCTGACATGATAATATCTGCAGTTTTCCTCCTCCTCCTATTACTGATGACTTAAAGGCTGAGCAACTGATCATGTCAAAACATTAAACTCCCGTTATTAGTATTTATTACATCAGCAATTGGCTTTGCATGAGACGTCATATCCTGGATGCCCTACAAGAATTCTCAATTTACATCTTGAAAGTGGTGCTGGTCTTATTGAACTGTGGAAAGCTACGATGAGAGATCAAATTATATTCATCTGTAAAATGTTCCTTTAAAACCGCAGAGCCATTTAAAAATATTAGCATAGCTCCACTTTCACGGTCCATTAATTACTCTAAAAAGAAATGCAGGTTACAGACCTGGTTTAATTACAGCATTAGCGGTAATTTGCAAGCTCAAAGGTAGCTCAGTCAAGTCATTGTAAATGAGAGTTTTACTTTTATCACAGCAGACTGACCCCCCTCTCCACCTCACCAACAGGAAAGGCAAGAGGGAAAAGCCAAACAGATCCATTAGAAAAGAAACATTAAATTAAGACATCTTTTTCAGATAGGTACAGCTAGGCACAATGAGAAAGAGGACAGCATTTGGATTTTCCTATGCAAACAGTGGACAAATGTGGGAACCCCAGCTTTTAAATAACTACAACTTCTGAAAAGGAAGACTGTCAGATCCCCAGCCCTTCTCCGACATTTAGTTGACTTTTACTTTGGAGCCCCCCTTTACCTGACTGAAGGTCTAATCTGTCCTTTGTAAGGTTTGACTATAACACAGATGTGTTGCTATTTTTCAAAAAGGCAAGGGGCTTAAGCCCAATCATACATTTTATGGCCCATCTCCTCACAAAGCCCCCCGCATTATGTCCAACCCAAAATTTCCTACATTAGTGCGTATGCACGCATCAACTGTGCGCATGTCACTGCAGGGTATAAACTCGTTACATAGAAACATAGAATGTGACGGCAGATAAGAACCGTTTGGCCCATCTAGTCTGCCGAATTTTCGAAATACTTTCATTAGTCCCTGGCCTTATCTTATAGCTAGGATAGCCTTATACCCAGGGCTCGAGTCCTGCAGGAACGCGTGGGAACGGCGTTCCTGCACTTTCTTTTGAGCAGGAACGCCGTTCCCGCTGTTGCAGCAGGACTCATGCCGCTCCCAAATGCCCCCCTGTCTTGGGGGGGGCCCAAGAGGTGGCCTAATGCCCCCCCCCCCCCCCCCCCGGCGGGCGGCACTCTCTCTGTCACACGCGGCGAGGGAGCTGTGTCCTCTCTGCTCCCTTTCGCCGCGCACCGTTTGCTGATGCTGGGAGCCGGAATATGACGTCCGGCTCCCAGCATCAGCAGACAGCCTGCGCGGCGAAAGGGAGCAGAGAGGACACAGCTCCCTCTCCGCGTGTGATATGGAGACAGACGCCTGCCCCACTGGCACCCAGGAACACGTCCACGCCAGCTCTCCAGGTAGGGAGGCTGGGTGGACATTTTTTAGATAAAAAACAAACAAACAATTTCTGTGTGTGTGTGTGAGTGTCTGTGAATGTGTCTGTGTGTCTGTGAATGTATCTGTGTGTCTGTGAATGTTTGTGTGTGTCTGAATGTTTGTGTGTGTCTGAATGTATGTGTGTGTCTGTGAATGTATGTGTGTGTCTGTGAATGAATATGTGTGTGTCTGTGAATGAATATGTGTGTGTCTGTGAATGAATATGTGTGTGTCTGTGAATGTGTGTGTGTGTCTGTGAATGTATGTGTGTGTGTCTGTGAATGTATGTGTGTGTGTGTCTGTGAATGTATGTGTGTGTCTGTGAATGTATGTGTGTGTCTCTGTGAATGTATGTGTGTGTCTGAATGTTTGTGTGTGTCTGAATGTATGTGTGTGTCTGTGAATGTATGTGTGTGTCTGTGAATGAATATGTGTGTGTCTGTGAATGTGTGTGTGTGTCTGTGAATGTGTGTATCTGTCTGTGAATGTGTGTGTGTGTCTGGGAATGCATGTGTGTGTCTGTGAATGCATGTGTGTGTCTGTGAATGCGTCTGTGAACGTGTCTGTGAATGTGTGTCTGTGTGTGTGTGTCTGAGTGTATGTATGTGTGTGTGTCTGTGAGTATGTGTGTCTGTGAGTATATGTGTCTGTGAGTGTCTCTGTGAATGTATGTGTGTGTGTGTATGTGCGTGTGTCTGAGTGTGTGTGTGCAGGCGTATATGTATATGTGTGTCTCTGTGTGTGCACGCGTGTGTGTATATACACGAGTGTATTTTATTATTTTTTTTGGGGGGGGGAGAGGGAATCTTGGGAGAGTTCCCACACTTTATTCCCCAGGACTTGACCCCTGCTTATACCTATCCCACGCCTGCTTAAACTCCTTCACTGTGTTAACCTCTACCACTTCAGCTGGAAGGCTATTCCATGCATCCACTATCCTCTCAGTAAATTAATAATGCTGTGCCTGGCACGGCATATAGAGTAAAAAAAAAAACAAAGGATAAACTAGGGAGATTTTTCTAAAAAGTTTAGCACAAACAATATATATCATAAACAGCAAGTTTTGCACAGATGGGGAGTACAGACAGGATACTACTAACCAACACCACTTCATTTACACACAGACAAGTCAAATAAATATATACCGAGATTGAATTCATAAATATGTATACTATCAACAAATACACCTTCATATGTACAGACACTTCACACACAGACACCAACGCATTCAAGTACACAGATTTTACACACAAATACAACTCTGTGTTAACGCTACAAAAATATACCCATGTTATCACACACAGCTTTTGCAAACTATTTTGAGATATACCCCAAATGAGTACAAACATTAAAATTACATGCATGTATTTATTGTGTATATCTACTATAGGGGGATATAAAAAAAAAAAACAATGAATTCGGACTGTGGCTTGTTTCTATAGTTCCACCTATTGCAAAGATTGCCAAAGATCACGCTCCCCATAAAATAAAAAGTAGGCCCTCATTTTTTTCTATGTAAGTAAAAAACTATGGTAAATTAAAAAAAAAAAGTTAAATAAAAACCAGGGGAAATAGAGGGGCAAAAAATAATTAATGTAAACACAAAACTGAGACATTTATCCAGTAGTTACTGTAATTTCTGTATTGGTGACTATTTCATTATAGCACTTGAATTGTGCTTATCATATAAGAAGTATCAATAATTTAAAAATAATAGATATGTTGAAAATAGTGCCAATATATTTCGGCAATCTTGCTTGTTTTTCTCATGAGCCTTTACAAGGTAAAATAGCACCAAGGACTCTGCTATTGTGAATGGCACCCCAAAATCCCAAACTTACTGGTATGCAATATACCATTCTCAAATTCTATTCCTTATCCTTATAAAGTAGCATAAAATGCACTCATCTGCAGTTTATTGTGCATGACGCCATGGTTTATCGAGTTCCAACATGAACACGCTTAATAAGTAGAAAAACTATGGTGAGCTGCATCCTGTTTCAAAATGTCATGCGAATAAATGTGCTGTGATATATGTTTATATTAAGTGAGTCGAAGCTTTCCATGGTAACACAGGGCTGTGAGAAAAGTCATGTGACAGTAAGGTAGAATTTCGTGCTGCAAATGTCATTCGGGGTGTTCTATAGCGATGACCAGACATAATAAATGTGCTGATCATTTCACAGAGTTGGTTAGTGATGTGGAAAAATCCATTTAATTATAAAAACTGTTGGTGCGGAAATTCTTTTTGTTATTCGAGGAGCTAAAAAGATAACAACAAAGATCTGACACATTCCTAGCTTCCCCGTGTTACAGAAAATGAAAGGTTTGAGAGGCTGTATAAAATGATAATTACATGAAGATGCGAGTCAAACCTCATTACTAAGATAGGTTTCAAACCTTTCAGTCCCTAAGGCTTGAGTTCCCAGTTTTCCAAACAGTACTCATCTTTATTGATAGAATATAATAAGCTGACAGAAATGCCTAGTTTAAAAAAAAAATGGTTCTTCTCCTTTGGCATGACCTTCATGCATCCAATTTTAAGAATGTTGGCCAAAGGCTAAAAGAAACAAATTTAATCACAGTCGGTCAACTTCTAACTGCAAGAATGAGAGTCTAACTACCACACGTACAGTCGGAAAGATCGGTTAACTAGCCCCGTCAACCAGATAAAATAACATTTCGTCACAGTTTTTGACATTTTTTTTTAATTATAAAAAATATATGTGTGTGACAACTTGGTATTACACACACATATCACACACAGAACAAAAGCTGTGCCTTTGACGCATTTGTAATATATTATTCGTATTGTAAACTCCTCAGGGAATGGAGATAACCGCTCAGATATTTTTTTCTCTTGTGGTTGTCTTCTAATCTTTTATTCTTTTCTTTTTTGTTTGTTTTAGCAATTTTGTTTATTTTTATTGTTTCGTTCGTGTTCTATGCATGTATGTGTGGGCTTGTTAATTTTTTTTTATTATCATTTAAAATTGCTAAAAAAAAATCTTTTAAATTGAAAATGAAATAAATTATTGTTTCCGATGACCCTTATTTCATATACCATGGACTTATTCAATGTGAATTGGTGTCAGCCAGACCAGAAAGTGTCAGGGGTCAGACTTTCCTCCCTTTCTCAGACAGCCCGAGCTGCCTTCATGCTCAGTAATTGCGGACGTGTTGCCCCATTAGGCTAGAGACATGGAATAAAACATATTCACACCTGCCACTTTACAAATGAACATGACAGTTTCCTTACACCGGTGCCAAGACCAGCTATATTCTTTTACCAAGAATTAATGGAACTAAATGGCTTGACGTTTTTTTTTTCCCTCTGTCAACATAAATGTTTACGAAAACAAAAAGTGATATGAAACAGACAAAGTCAATTCTGAAAAAAGACTAGCATGTAGTATCAAAATATTAAGGAATAGCTGATGTGCATAATACAAAGATTTAATATTATAAGATCAGAAAAAGCAAGACCTATTTCCATTCAGTGTAACTCACTCCTTGGTATTGACCAAGGAATTATATTTATTTAGACCAAAGTAGCCAATTTTGATATATCTGTATCTAAACAAGAGATCCAGGCTGTAAATCTTCATAAGCGTCCTTATATGGCGAGATTTTTTAGCTAAAAGGTCTGACATCATTATGGTCATAGCTACGTAGAATAGTAGGAAGAAGGACCACGAGGCTGGTTGTCTGCCTGTTCTCTGACTATGTAGACTATCTCTCCATTCCTGAGTCCAGCAGTTACCATCTGTAACATCCTTGGTCGTTTTAAACATTTTTAGTTATTGATAGTGGAATAAATCTAAAGAAAAAATGATGCGTCCTGATATCTTTAACTGACACACAGAAGAATTATAATATTATTATTATTTTTAGTATTTATATAGCGCCGACATATTACGCAGCGCTTCACAATATTTAAAAGAGGTAAATTTAACAATAAATGAGACAATTGATATTATCTATCAAGATAATGAAATGTGTATGTATGTCTTTGTACTCTGAAAATTAATAAAACTTAATAAAAAAAAAATATTTTTTAAATGAGACTTTTACAAAATGTTACAGGAAAAATAGGTTAATGAGGATCCTGCTCAAACTAGCTTCCAGTCTAGAGAACTGTATATATTAACATCGTGGCGAGCCACGCAACAAGAAGACAGAAGAGAAATATATATATAGATTGATCCTGATGAAAGTCCTGAGAGAGGACTGAAACGTTGATCCTGGACCCTATGTTTTAATTCTTGTCAAATAAAGAAGATTTTTAAACTGAAGACCGTGAGTGCTACCATCACTACTTTTTGTTGGATGTTGAAAGTCCCAGGTTTGAGCACCCGGCAAGTACCCTTTATAATTACAGTCTGAGTGCAAGGATTTCTACTGTTTTGTATAAATATATATATATAATAAGTCTTTTTCCTCCTACATGTGCATGTTCCTCCCTCCCCCTCCAAATCCACAAGAAAAGGGTTGTTTTTTTGTTTTCTGGCTGTAAAACACATTTCGGAAACACAGAGCTGTATATTCTTACTGTGCGAGAAATACTCTACTGTGTTTTAATTGTGCTTCGAAATCCTGGAAAAACTTGTATTGTAAATAACAAAAACGTTAAAAAAATTAAAAAAAAAAAAACCCACCAAGAATGCTTAGCATGCAGGGCCTATCTGCAATTCACTGGCTTCTCTAGCCTTTATTAAATGGATCCTTTATGCTCTCCGTAAATTACCGTACCTTCACATTACTCCACAGACTGCCATGCAAAGGGACAGGTGCTTTTTGTCTAACCACGGGGCACTCAGTTTGTGACAATTACGCATAATGTACAAGAAATTGCTGGGGGAGATAAGTGAATCTCGTTGTCTACTGAAAAAAAAACATGTTAGTTATTTAAGCCTAAAGCCCACTCCTGTTTTTTATTTTCTTATCATAGTTAACGTTGGTATTTGTGGATTTAATAAATGGAAATAAGGCAGAGTGCAGTCTAGGGCAAAAGCAGGAGACGTATCCTGGGTATTTAGTTGGGTATTAGAGGGGTGCAGTCGCTGGGATTGTACATAGTTAACGAAAAGATAGATATGGGTCATCTAAATTGAATTTTATAATTTATATAATATGCCTGTGAGTGCCAGCATAACCAGGGCATACTGTGTAAATGCACGTATTATCTATGCGCATGGAACTAAGTTATTATGTCACGTCTCAGCGGATGCTCTAGTGCGCAAATTGCGTTATCAGAGTGCACACATGGTTTATACTAAGCTCTGCTCTATTCCTAACCTCGAAAAGCCTTTACCTGAATAAAGGAACGTGGAATTGTCCTTTTTAGCTGTATTTAAAGGGACACACTATGCAGTATAAGCAGCACTGTGCACTGTAGTGGTTATGGTGCCAAGAGTCCCCATACACAGTCTGATGATTATCTGTCAAACAATTAATGTACACCTTATGCTGTGCAGACACCCAGAGTCAATACAGTCTGAATTGCTCCTATAAAGCAGAAATTCATACCAACATATCAGGACTGGACAGCAATCATTGGCTGAAGCCATCAGCTGACTGTAACTATGCTGTAGTGGTTATGGTGCTTAGACTGTCCCTATAAGTCATGTAGAAGTTATACATCTATTACAGATGCCATATAGTAGCATAAAATAGCAAAACTAAGTGTTATGTTTGTACACCGAGAGAGATCACATTTTGCAGTTGTGTAAGAATTGGAAGCAGTACGGCTTCAGGCTTTCAAGATTCCTTTGTGTACCAACCGTAATTTAATAGGAATTTCAGCAAATGAGCTTCTTGTCAAGGAAATCTAATAGTATTACATAGAGGAATGGGATGTTATACAATTGAAGATTATGCTAGCGTTAGTTAGTTAGTTAGTTAGTTAGTTAGTTAGTTAGTTAGTTAGTTCTAAGTAATGACAGGAGGTGAGTATTTTGCATATAACTCTCTTTACTAACTCCACATAGCAGTAAAGAAAAGTGAAAACAATAACCAATCAAAATGCAATAGGAGGTATAGTATTCACAGTGATGAGGCTCGTCCCCCTCTTTTGGAAGCGACATCAGGAAACTTAATAAAACCATAAAGTCAAAACATCCTGTAACATGCACCAACAGATGGTTCCCACAGAAACGGACCTTCACGGAATGAAGACTGATCCAGAATATCCTGTAACATGCACCAACGGGTGACTCGTCCGATCAACGAAACCTCAGGAGATGAAGGTTGACCCAAATGTGTCCATCCTGAGAACGAACTGTTAACATCGTGGATTTATACTGAAAAGAGAACATGAAATGGGTTAGGCACCGATCTTGAAACTGGTTGCAGTAATGACCCAACATATAATTGCAGTAGGCAACTCTTCTGGTTAATTGGTAATGAATTGGTAATGAACATAAACAGAACAAATCCCCAAACATGAAGAGAAACGATATAAAAATATGATAAGCCAACTGAGAGATAAATATACTTACGTGAATCCACTCTTCCCAAGGGTGGGAAAAGGGTGGGAAAATACTCGCCTCCTGTCATTACTAAAATTAAGATTATAAGTACACTAACGCTAGCATAATCTTCAATTTTACCACACGACAGGAGGCTTCCTATTTTGCATTTTTAACGCTGATTCAGAAGAGACATAGCCGCACCTGAGCTCGGGCGGAAATAGAATGTCCGAAAAATAGATTCCCTCGACCAGTCCGCTGAACGAAGGATATCTGCCAGAGAAGCGCCCGCCGAGAAAGCCGACAAGGCTGCCGCCCGCGCACTGAATGTGCTCCAAAAGTAGCGTCCACTCCCGCCAGTGATAGGATCCATCGTATCCATCTGGCGAGTGTGGTAGCCGAAACGGGAACGGGTGGTCTAACATAGGACACTAGTAACTGTCCCAAGGCAGAGACCCGAAGTGTGGACGTGATCTCCACGTACCGATGCAGGGTAGAAACGATGCACAGTTGCAGTTCGGTAGCAAAGAAAGGATAAAAAACCGACGTAGAGTCTGATTTGGTACGTCGTGATACTCGAAAGGTAACTCCCTCAGGAGAGACCGAAAAGACGTTGATGTCAATGGCCCGTACGTCCGAAACACGATGGAAGGAAACAAGGCAAAGTAATAGGGTCAATTTGGCCGAAAATTGTCTGAGAGACAGTCTGTCATTTGTCGGCCAATCTCTCAGGAACCGTAGGACCATCTCCGCGTCCCACAGGTGAGAGTATTTGGGTCCCGGAGGTCTCTGCAACCGTATACCCCTCAGGAGATGGCATACCAGCGGGTCCTTCCCTACCGGGATCCCCAAGGAGGGGACGTGAGCCGCCGAAATCGCGGAGCGTACAATGTTGAGCGAACGATAGGAGCGACCCATTGAGAAAAGATGTGAAAGGAAATTCAGAATGGCAGTCACAGGTGCAGTAAATGGATCGAAGTTCCGTTCATTGCACCAAGAGGACCAGGAATTCCAAGCTGATAGCTAACATTGTCTGGTTCCGGGTGCCCAGGAGTCCCATATGAGGTCTCTAGCTGTTTGCGACAAGTCTCTGGTTTGCCAGGCTCCCCTGAAAGAGTCCAAGCCACCAGGGTGAGACGGTCCTCGAGGACGAGGGGATGGGGGTTCCCTTTCGGATCTGTGAGGAGCATCCAGTAGGGTGGTAGGAGCAGCGGGTCGGTGTAGGATAATGCCAGGAGGTCCGGGAACCATGGTTGACCCCGCCATAGGGGAGCGATGAGAAGTAGAGATCCGTGTTGATTCTTCAGGTATTGAATCGTCCTCGCTATCATGGCAAATGGGGGAAAAGCGTATGCTCCCTCGGTTCGCCATTGTTGGAGAAATGCGTCCACTGCCATGCTCTCTGGGTCCAGAAGCCAGCTGAAGTAGTTGTGAGAACCAGTCTGCTGTCAGGTTTGTTTCCCCCGGGAGATATTCCGCCTTGAGCGAGATGTTGCGGGGTAGACAGAAGTCGAAGATCTCCTTCGTTATTTCGGATAGGAGCCGGGACCGGGCTCCGCCCAAGCGGTTGATATAGCGAACCGCCGAGACGTTGTCCATCCAGAGGAGAATACAGCAGTTCGATCTGTCAGGCTGCCAGGCTGCGGATCGCGAATGAGCCCGCCAGGAGTTCCAGACAATTTATGTGAAGGTCGATTTCCTGAGAGGTCCAGGCGCCTCCTGTCGACTTGCCTTCGCCCGTCGCACCCCAGCCCCAAAGGCTGGCGTCCGATTCCAGAACGATGTCGGGCGAGTTCCCAAAGATGGCCCGGCCGTTCCATGCTTCCATGCTGTCGAGCCACCACCTGAGTTCCTCCCTGACCTCTTCCGTTATCGGGATCGTTTGATCGGAGGAAGGATTCCGGTGAAGAAAGGAGGTCTTCAGGCGTTGCATCTCCCTGTAATGGAGCGGTCCTGGGAATATGGCCTGGATGGACGTGGATAGTAGTCCTACAATTCGAGCCAGATTGCGGAGTGGAATGAAATGGCAGCGAATGACTCTGCGTAGTTCCTTTTTGATTGCTGCGATCTTTTTTGCTGGCAATCGTAACGTGCTGGACCTGGAGTCTATCTCGAAGCCCAAAAACTGCACCGTCTGAGCTGGGGATATCTCCGACTTCAGGAAGTTCACCACGAAACCCAGTGACGTCAGGAAGTCTACAGTAAAGCGCGTGTGTTGAGTTAGTCTGGACTTGTTGGAGCAAAACAGAAGCAGGTCGTCCAGGTAGATAATGCACCGAATTCCTCGTGCTCGTAGATGTGCGACCACTGGCTTCAGTAACTTGGTGAAGCACCACGTGGCCGAGCTGAGGCCGAAGGGGAGGCATGTGAATTGCCAGGGGAGGCCTCGCCACCGGAATCTGAGGAATCGCCGGCAGGCAATGTGAACGGGTACTGACAGGTAGGCGTCCTTGAGGTCCAGTCTTGGTCCCTCAGAAGATGTATGCCTTCCATTTTGAAGAGCCTGTACATAACGTAAGCGTTGAGCTTCTTTAAATTTATGACTGGTCTGAAATCCCCGGTCTTCTTTTTTACCAGGAAAATATTGCTGAAAAAAAAACCCTGGTCGTGAGCGGGTTCTATCGCTCCTTTTGACCAGAGTTCTCGCAACTCATTCTCTATGAGATGGCCGTCCTCCGCGGAGCAGTTCAAGGGATGCAGAGGGACAGTCTGGTCCGGGAAATCCACAAAGTCTATGACGTAGCCGTGTACCGTCTGGAGGATCCACGCGTCTACCGAGATGGCTGTCCAGTTCTGAAAATATAGAGCAATACGACTTGCAGTTCGAGAGGTAAGGGGTACATTAGTCAAATAATGATTTACCTGCGGGGGTGAAGCGTGCTCTGTCACGGGCACGTGATCCACGACCTCTGTCGGCTCCTCTGGTGTAGGAGAAAGGCTGTCCGTAGCCCACTTCCGGGTAAAACGGTTGAGGTCTCTGCGAGCGGGGACCTGAAGGCCAGAAGCGGCTGGCTACGCGGCCCCTGTGGCGGCCAGCCCTTCCAAAAACACCCCTGTGGGAGTTGCTCCTGAAGACCCGTTTCATAGAGGTCTGAGCTTTATTAAGGGACGTGAACACATTCACGTGTCTGTTCAGGTCCTTCAAGAATGCGTCTCCGAAGAGTTTGCCCTGTGCCAGTGGTCCTAATTCCTTGGTGCCCAATTCCACCAATTTTCCGTCCAAACGGAGTAATGCTGCTTCCCTCCTCTCAGAAGAGAGGGCCACGTTGGCGTTGCTAACAAAACAAAAACATTGTTGCGCCCATTCTCTAATATCATGTGCCCATTCACGTACCATGTTGGTATCGAACTGGTCAGCTCGCGTGAGGGCGTCATCCGCCAAGTACAAGATGCGGGAAAGTGGGCCAATGGAGTCCAGCAACTTGTCCTGTACGCCATGGAATCCCTTCTCCACCCCTTTTCGGAGATCGCTATCAACCCTAGACATAAAGGTGGTCATGACCTGGTCGAACTCCGGTGTCTGTGCCACATGGTCGGGTAGTGAAGGGCGAGGGCATTCGGAGCGTAAACGGTTGCGCACCATCTTGTCCATAGGTTTGCGTAACCACAGGTGCATGAACTTCGCGAGGTGGTCAGGAGGTGCCCAGTCCCCTGATCGCGGATGTTGAATGTTTCTTGGGTCGAAAAGACGTTGACCCGAGGGATCCAGGATGGTTTCCCCCTCGTCCAGCGCTGGTACCGGATCGTCCGGTAGTTGTATGTCGTCTAGGAAGGTGCCCTGCAGGAAACCAGTGTGCGAACCGTCATCCGAGCCCCAGGCGTCCTCAGGAGAATCGGAATCCATGGCTTGCTTCGTTTGACAGGGGTCTTGCCTTTGTCAGGGTTGTAGGTCCCCTTTTTGCCCTTCCAGCGGCGTTTAGAAGGCCGGGTGTCGGCTTGTGCGTGTGATTCCGAAGCCTCAGAATCGTAGTCCTGGTGTTGGACTTTAGTGGGGTTTTTGTGCTGATCGGCAGACGCCGTCATAACCCTGGAGAGAGCCTTCTCCATCGAGGCAGCAATAGCCTCATTGAACATTGCTTGAAAATCCGTAGCGCCCTGGGATGAATCCATAGTAGTTATAGTGATTATAAATAGCACACTTGGCACAGGGCAGGTTGGGCTAGGGGTCAGTCTGTATAGGGGGTGGCTGGTGGGGATGAGCGTTACCCCAGGGAAGTGAAAGGTGAGCGATCCGCCGATGGGGACCGCGGATCGTTCGGAAAAACTCGCTGCCAAGCGGGAGAATAACTGAGTCCCAGGAATAATGGGTCCCAGTAAAACAGAATGCAATGAATTAAAACAGTAATAAAAGCACAATTGGATAAGAGTAAATGATACAAATTAAATAAAAACACATAGTCAAATAAGCATTAATGAAAAGGGAAGAGTTGAAACTCTGACCTGTCTGCTGATGGAGCAGTAAAGAAAGAGGGGGAGGAGCCTCATCACTGTGAATACTATACCTCCTATTGCATTTTGATTGGTTATTGTTTTCACTTTTCTTTACTGCTATGCTATGGAGTTAGTAAAGAGAGTTACATGCAAAATAGGAAGCCTCCTGTCATGTGGTAACATTGGTATGGTTACTTTGAAGTGGCATTTTGCTCCTCATCAACCTCTTGTTTCTGTAACAATTTGTAGTTGTCTGTTTTAATGTTAAATTCCCCCATTGATAACAATGTAAAGCTCTGCATAACAAGTCGGCGCTATATAAATGCAAATAATAATAATAATAATATCACAGTGTACGGCTTCCTTGAGTGCATGGAAAAACTCCTAATAAGGACGTTTGGCATCCAAGTCTGCTTCAGTATCTCTGGAGCAACTTGCTGTGTAATTTATAAAATAACAGTATCTTGCTCCAGTCACTTGTATGGTATAGGAAATCATTCAGTGATCGCTTTACATCCTTTCTTGGGAATGTAGTAGACTTGTCATAGAAATAGCACAATCTGTTTGATATGGTAATTTATTTAAATAATATATTTTTCGAATACTGCTGATAGCACGAGAGACGTCCAAGGCACGAAAGATAAAGGAGAGAAGATCACATGCCAACACATCCATTTGTCCTGGCTATTTTATTAAACAAAAAAATACAGCTCTTGTCATTAAAAGAGTACACGTGATCAATTATGAACATATGATCAAATGAAACTGGAAGAGATAGTGTACGTTGAGGAGGCAGCTATACATCTATGACATCTTTGATGTGCGCAGCAATGGACTTCCGAAATGAATAAATGAATTCTGCAATGGAAGATTGGGACATTTTACAGCAAGCTACGGATAATGAACATTGAGTGCTAGTACGGGAAACCAGCAATCCCCCAGCTATTGTTCCTTTGTCGTGTCTGTGAGTCTTTTTTGTGTTGTGTAAACTGCTCAATGTCAAAATAGCTTAATAAAGTTAATTAACGACAATAATTTTACAAAAGCTACTTAAAGCGGCACTGTCCCCCCCCCCCCCCCCCCCCCCCCCCCCCTCTGTGGCCTTTCCCCCTGCAAAACATAAGAGTTTTTTACAGATAAAATCTTACAATCTTTATGAAATACTCATTTTGACGGTTTGGGAATTTCATTGAAGTATATTGCTACAACATGGGGAAGTCCTCCGCCTGACATTTCTAGACATAGGGTAGAGCTTCCGACGTCTTTAAATTTCAATCCCCCCAGCTGTCACCAGTAATGGCTGAAGGGAATTGGCTCCATCTATGGAGCATCCCGGGGTCTTGCAGGATCCTCCATTGACCGCATGCGCGAGAGGGCCGCAGTGAGAACCCCGTGCCTGCAAGGAACAGATTCAGGGAAGTCGAACTTACCTTTACCTGACCCCCCATCCACTGGTCACCAAGCAGCGATGTCACCGTCGAAGGTCTTTGCGAATTCTGCAAAGACCCCAGATTGTGACAGTGCCACTTTAACAATTTTGTTTATACAGATCCTGAAAATAAAAGCATTACTCAACAGCAGACCTTATAAGTCATTGTTTAAATAGGAATGGGATAGGTGAGATACATATTGAGAATGTGGTGTAGGTAACTACTGCCATCAAGATTGGATTACCCAACACCTACCCTGACTACAAATAGAAATTATATTTTGTTATACTTTTTTCTTTTGCCAAATGGTTTGAAGTTTGAAACTCACTTTGAATTCTTTGAATGAGAGTGTTCTAGTCTTTAGTGCAATTGTGAATTGCAGAAGGTATTTTTAGACAGGGTGGGCATTTAATTCCCAGTAGGTTGTATGCCGGGGCTTAGTCATGCATTCTCTTAGAATTATGATGGCTGCCATTGCCAAGGAAACCACAAGAAAAGTTTGCTGGAATCTAATTCATACACTTTGTGCGAATTTGCATATTGTCCCAGGGCATTCTGGGTATGCAGTGGACATGCCATGACTTCATATTGCTGTGTTTAAATTATTTGTATTTTCCATTGGTTGGATACTGTATTTTTAGATAGCACAGAGCGGTGAGATTCATACTATCTGTATTGCATTGGTACCAGTGAATTTACAATGTGTATGGATTGTAGTCATTATCCGTCACAGACCAGCAATCCTGCAATACGCTGCAGAACTGGAATAACGTACATCCTTGGCATCCTTCGACAGTCTGGCTGGAAATGGATCTGGTATTATTCTCGCAATGGCAAACTAATTTATCACTGTGACAAGAGAGCAAATTCCAGTTATACAGTATGTGTTATGCTTGTAGAAATGAAATTTAAAGAAAAAGAAAATAACTGAAACTCACATAGATCTAATGTAAAGGTAATTGTAAATCCATGTTTATTTAAAGTGGCAAATTTACACAATTTGGGGATATACTTCCTTTTTCAAATACGTAGACCCTCACCAGCATTTCAAATTTAATTTCCTCTGCATGCACCTACTCATTGACTAGTTTATTTCTACCAGATGATGTCTCGGTGTTAAATAGACATGCACGGCTAATCTATTAAATAATGCTGCTGATGTCAAATAATTGTCAGGATTACTTAATGGCTGTGACAAGCAGAACTAAAGTCAAATTGTCCACAATAAAGGGAAAAGGGCAGAACAGTAGCGTAGTACCGGACCTTAGAATGGAGGCGCTTAATGTGGTGAAACAAATCTGCAAAAAGAGAGCCGGACTAAGGTCACCCAGGGCCAGGTTGAAGCCCCCTCCTAGAGGACTGGGTTCTGTGCGTGTTGTGTGTGGTGGTTAAAGGGAAACTCCAGTGCCAGGAAAACAATCCGTTTTCCTGGCACTGGAGGGTCCCTCTCCCTCCCACCCACCAATCCCCGGTTACTGAAGGGGTGAAAACCCCTTCAGTCACTTACCTGAGGCAGCGGCGATGTCCCTCACCGATGTCTCCTCCTCCGCGACGCTCCTCCCTGTTCTTCCATCGGCCGGTGGGCAAGACTGATCCCGCCCACCAGCCGAGGAGACCTAATGCGCATGCGCGGCAGTGCCGCGCATGCGCATTACGTCTCCCCATAG
Organism: Pelobates fuscus; assembly: GCF_036172605.1. Classification (NCBI taxonomy): domain Eukaryota; kingdom Metazoa; phylum Chordata; class Amphibia; order Anura; family Pelobatidae; genus Pelobates; species Pelobates fuscus. Next base: position 21,571,293 of record NC_086328.1, read on the forward strand.
GAAAGCATTGAAAACTAATTTCAATGCTTTCCTATGGGGATTTGAGCAACGCTGGAGGTCCTCACACAGCGTGAGGACGTCCAGCGACGCTCTAGCAGGAAGTTCCCCCTAGTGGCTGTCTAACAGACAGCCACTAGAGGTGGAGTTAACCCTGCAAGGTAATTATTGCAGTTTATAAAAAACTGCAATAATTACACTTGCAGGGTTAGGAGTAGTGGAAGTTGGCACCCAGACCACTCCAATGAGCAGAAGTGGTCTGGGTGCCTGGAGTGTCCCTTTAAATGTTGTAGGTGTGTGAGAGGCTGTGTAGTA